>NC_053392.1:247013858-247365752 GCF_905171765.1 Bufo bufo
AAAAAGTGCTTCTAGCAAAGGGAAGAGATTGTAGGAGGTACCTTGGTGATTCTATTTTCATGGAACACTATCATAAACCAGTGTAGAGGCACCATGCATGAAAACCCTCTGGTCCAGATTTACTAATTCTTAAGATGGCGTAAGCTTAGACAGGCTGTCTAGATATATTACAGGGGCTCAGGCTGGATGATAAATCTGGTGCAGGGACACTTCTCTCTGACTATACCAGCTACTGGATGGCTTACTTTGAGATAAATTTTTACGCCAGAATTGTAAAGCAAAATGGTACATCTTAGGCCCTGCTATCTTTCCAGATAAGCCACACCCCTTTTCCACTAAGCCCACCCCCTTGTTAAGCATGTCAGAAAAAAGTGTAGAAACTCTAGATTTTTAGACCGATTTTTGGTGCAGACACTTAGTAAATCTGGGCCTCTGTGTCATTCTGCTTTTAGCGTGTATTCACATACTTTGTTTCTTTTTTTTTTCACAATTAGCATTGACGTAAATGAGATTTTTACAAAACCTTATTCACACGTTGTAATTTATAGGCATACAATATTGTAAGGCATGCCCTACAGGTCATGTTTTACTTGCGGTCAGGAAGATATTTTCTTTTTTGTCTTTCCAACAACCTCATTGAGAGAAAACAGATTTCTGACAGATTTTTCTTTAATGAATGTGCTACATGTGCATATACTCCCTTTACAACTATACCATTCTGGTGCAACTGCAGTTTAGATCAATATATTATGTCCCTGGGTGTTCAGGGTTAGAAAATATGCAATACATTTGGATAGTCTTCAGACCCTTTCACTTTTTTTATTTATTTTGTTATGTTGCGGGCTTGTGCTAAACTAACAGTACTTTCACAAAGCCATTACTCATTGCATCACGCTGTTCCGGCAGGGGTACAGCCTGCCGGATCCATAACTACAGTCTGGCCACCTCTTTTCATATTTGCCATGCTGCGGTTGGATCTCTGCCGTTCCCCATTATAGTGAATGGGGCCGTGTGGACTTCCAGTAGCTCACGGATGTACACTGTAGTTACGGATCCGGCAGGGGAACAGCCGGCAGGCGAACGAGTAACATCAGTGTAAAAAAGGCCTAAAAAATGTATTCCAATATTTTAAGTATCATCATTCTGCACTCAATACCCCATAATTTGAAAGTGAAAACAGAATTAGAAATTTTTGCTAATTTATTAAAAAGGAAAAACTAAAAATCTGCATAGACATAAGTATTTAAAACCTTTGTTATGAAACTTTAGCTCTGGGGCCTCCCATGTCTTTTGATCATCTTTGAGATGTTTCTACACCTTGATTGGAGTCCATCTGTGGTGAATTCAGTTGATTGATGATTTGGAAAGACATGCCCCTGTCTATATAAGGTATCACAGCTGTCAATACATATCAGAACAAAAACCAAGCCATGACGAAAAAAGAACTGCCCAGAGACAGAATTGTGCTGAGGCACAGATCTGGAGAAGGGTCCAAAAATTCTGCTG
Source organism: Bufo bufo (assembly GCF_905171765.1). Taxonomy (NCBI): domain Eukaryota; kingdom Metazoa; phylum Chordata; class Amphibia; order Anura; family Bufonidae; genus Bufo; species Bufo bufo. The sequence continues at coordinate 247,015,365 of NC_053392.1, forward strand.
CACTGAAGGTTCCCAAGAGCCCAGTGGCCTCCATAATTCTTAAATGGAAGAAGTTTGGAACAACAAAGACTCCTTCTAGATCTAGCTGCCCCACCAAACTAAGTAATCAGGGGTGAAGTACTTTGGTAATAGAGGTGACCAAAAACTCGATGGTCACAATGGCTGTGATCCAAAAATCCTGCGTACAGATGGAAGAAACTTCCAGAAGGTCAGCTATCACTGCAGAACTCCACAAATCTGGGCTTTATGGCAGAGTGGCCAGAGAGAAGCCTCTTCTCAGTAAAAGACACATGAAAGCCCTGCAGTTTGCAAAAAAACACTTAAAGGACTCTCAGACTGTGAGAAACAAGGTTATCTGGAGTGATAAAAGCAAGATTGAATGTTTTGGCCTCAATTCTAGGTGTGAGGTCTGGAGAAAACCAGGCATTGCTCATTACCTGCCCAGTACCATTCCTACAGTGAAGCATGATGCTGTGGGGGTGTTTTTCAGTGGCTGGGACAGGGAGACTGGTCAGGGTTGAGAGAGAGCTGAATGGAGCAAAGTACAGAGATACTTTAAAGGAGTTGAGGTGCAATACCAGACACAACCCATGGACAGATGTGGCATTCTTTCTGGGGGATAGTTGGAGTGAATTGCACCATATTTATTAATAGGCGCATACCTCTTAAATTAGTAGTGATATTTCTGCCATTCATGTTAAATTATCCCAATTCTATGTACTGCTGGTAAACAAAGCTGCTCTCATCACATGCCAAGCTAACTAAGGGTTTGTCATTCTTTTAGTTACCCCAGTAATGCATGATAATGAACAACCATGGAAGGGGGCTGTAAATGAGGATCTTAAAGAGGACCTTTCACCGATTATTACACTATGAACTAACTATACAGACATGTAGAGCGGCGCCCAGGGATCTCACTGCACTTACTATTATCCCCGGGCGTCGCTCCGTTCTCCTGCTATGCCCTCCGGTATCTCCGCTCACTAAGTTATAGTAGGCGGAGATTCCAGTCACTAAGTTATGGTAGGTGGAGTCTGCCCTTGTTCTGCTCTAGCGCTGGCCAATCGCAGCGCAGAGCTCACAGCCTGGGAGGTTATTTTCTCCCAGGCTGTGAGCTCTGCAATGCGATTGGCCAGCGCTACAGAAGAACAAGGGCAGACTCCGCCTACCATAACTTAGGGAACGGAGATACCGGAGGGCATAGCGGGAGAACGGAGCGGCGCCCGGGGATAATAGTAAGTGCAGGGAGATCCCCGGGCGCCGCTCTCCATGTCTGTATAGTTAGTTCATAGTGTAATAATCGGTGAAAGGTCCTCTTTAATTGAGGACCAAGAGGCCCTTGAACTTGGGGGATGTTAGGCAAGGGGAGATCTAGAAGCCATGGGGTCAGGTACTCTTTGGCTCTATGTTTAGTTAGGGAAGGTGGGGTGTTTCTCAAATATTGCTCACGTAATTGCTAGCTGTTAAGTTAGGTCGCAATGCAAAAGAGACTGTATACAAAAATATGCTTGATTGTAATCAGATTGGGTTTTTTGGTAGAAAAAAAAGAGTTCCTTCTCAAGCTAGTCATCGTTTACATCTTTGGCAGAAATATATCTGGATCTAATATTTTTGGATTATCTTGTCTTTCATAAGTATTGTAAAATTTTGATATTGAAATGTATATAAAGTAAGCTGCCGGAAACTACAGAGATCTAGTTTGTCTAAAAATAATTGTGAGATCAAGAAGATCTTTATCAGACATTCTGGAAAAGGCACTTATAAGCCCTGTTCTATTTAGCTATAAATCAACATAAAAATATATTAATGACACTAAAAGGCGAAATAAGAAAAAATTTGGTTGGAGACTACATAAAGAATGATTGCTAATTGAAAGGTGACAGATGGCAGTGATTTAGATATTAGAGGACAGCCAAGGGTCATTTGATTTTCTTCTAATCTGAATCAGGGTAACCACTGTGCTTTACATTTATTTGAATGCCCTTCTAATGCGGAAGTAATGTCCTCTGTAGATATTGCATTGTTCACCACAGATAGCCAGTTGCACCATCTGTGATTGGATGAAGGGAATCTTTCACATTGTCAACTAAATGGGTTAGCAAAATCCTCTTGTAGAGCTTCCATCGCAATCCCTTATAATGCAGGATGCTAGACCGTCTGGGAGAGTCATTCCCCATAAGCTGTCACATGGTTCTGCTGGTGTCTTCTAGAAAAATCAGCAAGGCGTTTAGTGAAGTCTTCAGAATGTCCACAAATCCAAACTGCACTTATACTCGTGTAGGCACTTTTAGTTGTATTTTAATTGGATATCTGTACTGGATTGTTAACATATTCGTAATTCTTATCCTCAGTGACTCTGCCTGTTTCATGCAATATACAGGATAGCCCTGTATCTGAAGAAGGGCAAAGCCCCGAAACGTGTTGTTTGGACTTTAATCTCACATACCACCTATATGGTTGCATTTTAAACCTGAACATTTTTATTTGAATAAAACCTAAGCATTTTGAAAGAGAAAGCACTGCTTACAGATTGCATTTTCCACTGCCTTTTTGATTTTATGTCATACAACGCCCTGTTAAAATGGAAGTGTAACTGGCTTCAGGATATGCAGACAGCAGCACTGAAACAGGACATTGTAGATTTGGAGCCAGACAGTGAGGAGACACAGGGGTGGAGCGATGGAACGATATGACCTAAGACTGTAAACAGCTCAGTATGCCAGGGAATAAGTCATTAACGAATGATATTCCTGCACACCACTCAATGTGTGTAACAGGGACGTCCACCAGCAAAAAAAATACACCAAACTATACAATCACTCCTGCTAGACATCAGGAAGGTCTGCATATAGTCACGCTGGGGAGAAATATATTCACTCTGGACATGCTGAACACGTTGCGCACATTTAGTAAGGCTGTATTATGGCCAGCCTGTAGTATTCTCACAACATTGAATGTAAAGTTGTCCTGATTCTGGCTGAAATGAATGCCCCATGCTGATGCGTCACACACAGATTTTCCTACATTTTGTAAGAGTACTCTAAGGAAGCCACACCTGGACAGCACATGAGCTGTAGAGACAACCCTGGTGATACACAGTTTAGAGGTGAAAACACACACAGGTATTTTGTGGTGATTTTCTACAATGTGCCATTTTATGGTCCATTTTTCTGCCTTGTCCAACATATTTATGACAATGGCTATTGTCAACTGACTCCCTGATGAATATAAGAGACACTGCTTGGAAACTTCCTGGAAGGTCAGGGGCATAACAGGGACAGGTTATTATTTTTTTAATATTAGAGCATTTTAGCAATTGTACCTTAACTAGCTATGGAATGGCTCTTAACTTAATGCGAAATGAGATTTCCCCTCAGAAGTAACCACAGTAGGATGGATGGTCTTCCATAAATATTTTCAGATATTGATACATTTGTGCTTTATCTGCACTGATGAACATATTTATGTGTATTTAAAAAATATTGTTTTATTTAAAGAAAAAGGGAAGTAAAAGTTAAAAGGGGTTTTCCTGGTGTTTTACACTGACAACCTATCCTTTGGATAGGTCATCAATATCTGAATGGTGTGGGTCCAACACCAGCTATTTGAGAAGGCAACGACGCTCACAGTTGTGTCGTGGCCTTCTCTCGACAAAACAAACACAGCGTTGTACCATTGTATAACTGCTGTGCTTGGTATCGCGGCTCAGCCCCATTCACCTCTATGGGGCTGAGCTGTGCCTAGGTCATGTGACCAAGGAACGTGTCAACACTGGCCTAGGAAAAGCAGTGAGAAGGCCATGGTGCTACTGTGAGCGCCGTGCCTTTTCAAATAGTTGATCGGCCGATCAGATACCGATGACCTAATCAGAGCATAGGTCATCAGTATATAAGTCTCGGAAAAACCCTTTAAGTTTTAACTATGTATTTTACATTGAGAAATTCAATAGCAGTGTAATAATCATTTGGAGGGGTGAGCTCCATAAACGCTCACTATACTTGTTTTTTTAAACGTCATTGTATGCTAAGAGTATGTGTTCACTGTAAATAAGAGAATATCCAAAGATGCCATTATCTGGATGGTGGCACACCTACACCACACTGGTGTGTTTCCCATAAGGGCTTCCATACTGGGTCCCCCCCCTCCCTATTCTTGTTAACCTTTAGTAATGCAATGATAATGATGGTTTAATTCCTAGGTGAAGTCTCATTAGGTTTCTCCACTTATTGGCATATAAAGTACTATTTTTGGTTGAATTAAGCTCATATCTACACAGTCCAGTTTTTCAGTCTGAGGCTACATTCACGCGTCCATAAGTGTTTTGTGGTCTGCAATTTGTGGACCGCACATGGCCGGCACTATGATAAAAATGCCTATTCTTGTCAGCAATTGTGGACAAGAATAGGACATGCTCTATATTTTTTGTGGACCGTGGAACAGATCAACGGATGCGGACAATCAATGGGTCTGCACCCATTCCGCAAATTTGCAGAACGGATGCAGACCCATTCATACAATCTTGTGACTGAGCCCTTAAAAGAACATTAACTGACCATCGGATTTCTGCTGTGCGAGTGCAGTTTTTCCTTCAGTGGGGCTATTACATTGCTTTTCTGCTCAGAAATTGCTTAAATAAATAGCTTTTTTTCATGTTGGATTTCATTTTGGTTTAATGAAAATCCATGCAGAATATCCTCGTATAAATGGGGTTCCGAAAAGCCTATTTACATGTGTGGGATGCAGACTGGGGCCAGATTTGACATAGAATTCAGTGCAAAATATGTGCTGAAACCCATGTAAAATCTATAAGTGCAAAAATAGCCTTAATGAGGCACCAAATCTAACAGGTAGCTTCTGGGTGCAGGCACCATTGAGACTTCTCCCACTAAGGGTCTTTAAAAAGGTCAAGTCACCACGTCATCATCCCTTATGGCATCATCATCACTCCGGTGATAAATGTACTGCTGCCCTGTAGGACTCACGACAGCCCATCTCCTTGAAAACTATTGATAATGTCAAATCTGTGATGTATGTATTATGCAGCCCTGAAGGGATACATCTTGCCTTCAGTGTAGACCACCAATGTTATTGGATATAGCTGGTGTGGCTGACAAACAGCAATAACAGGCTTAATTTATAGGACATCTCCACCTGTGATATCACTAATTAATCTGGGGCCATAGCAAGTCCACCACCCTGTGGTGTCACCACGTGCACTGGTGCCCTACAGGAAATAATGCTCATGTCCCTGGCAACCATCCCACCAGGGGATGTCACTAAGGTAGTGATGTTGGTCTCAATTAGGTCACACCCATGGCTGAGGAGCATTAAAAGGGGGGTACATCAGGCCTCCATTATAGGCCACTCCTGCTCAAAGGTGCAGCCATTGAGTCTATCTCGTGGCTGCAGGTTGTAGCGCTTAGTTGTCACCAATCACTTGTGATGTAACCTGATTCGTCATTGTGACATTACTGCCTCATGATGTTGCTGCATGTACAGCGTTTGTAACCACTAAGGAGCCTTAAAAGAGAATGTTCTAGACCTCCAACATGGGCAGCCCCTGCTACTGGGTGCAGGCACAGCTGTTTGGCAGCTATAGCTCACAGCACTCAGTTTATAGCGCTGGCACCCCTTGTGACATCACCACCTGTTCTGGGGCCTTAAAGGATCAGCAAGCTGATCCGAGTCCGTCTCGTCTCTCAGGATGGATTTTATCTGTGAATTGAGTGATCAGTGCAGAAGGCTTGGGGGGAGGGGGGGGGGGAAGACATCGCTCATAACTGAAGAAAGACATTTTTCTCTAATAAAATATACTACAATGTTTCTTATACTTGCCTGTACTATTAGTTAGTGCAAAGTTTGTTGACAGTACAGTTCATATTTAAACCTTGCAGTGCACTGGGTCCCCTGCCCTCCAGCTGCTGATTATCATTTTTTACCTTTTACTGTGCAGAAAACTGTCACAGCACTGTCCATTACGATGTTATTACATGCACTCCTGCTGCCAGCCCATGGCCATAACAACCCATTCAATGACATCATCAGCAGTGACATTATGATGTTAGTACCCACTAAGGAGCCTTAAAAGTAATGTGCTACACCTCCAACATGGGCAGCCCTGCTACTGGGTGCAGGCACACCTGTCTGGCAGCTGCACAGCTTTACAGAACTGAATTTATAGGGCTGGCACTCCTTGTGACATCACTTATCCTGAGGCCTTAAAGGGGATATGTTAAAAAATAAAATATCAATAACAGTGCGCATTATGGCATCATTAATGATGCCTGTGATATAATTAACCCTGTGACATTGCCACATGCACTGGTCATCAGTGATACTGGCCTCATTACCATGTTCCCCCACTTGCAAAGATGTCAGATATGCTGCTGTTCTGGAGGTGTGAACATACATATCACTTCACTCTCCTCCATAGCAGCACATGTTCTGTTTGGTTAACAGTATATTCTCACATTAGCAGCACATACTCTCCTTCCGCCACAGTTTTCTCCAACAGAACAGCTTTCCTTATGTTCACCATAACTTGCAATTCTTTAAATACTGTAATAAAAAAAATTATGTCTGTCAGATACTGGCCCTACAGAGGCTCTTTTGGCCTCTGTTGGGTGAATGGGTTCCTATAGGTGAGTTTGAAGGGAATCAGTCACCAGTTTTATGCTGCCATATCTGAGTTATGGTTGTGCAATTCCCAGTATGCTTAGTAGTTTCCTATAAACCACCATAGCAGCACATAGAGTTAGATTTCAAGATCCTGCCACCCTATCTTTTTCTCCTTCCTAAGCAGTAGCAGCATGGAGGACATTATACAGCAGTACTGAGCAGTGTAGCTGTAAATCCAGCACTGGGTGAGATAGAAAACTTAACAAAGCCATCAGCTCCAGTCTTTGAGTGTCTTTCTGCCTTTGTCTATCTCCAGCTGCACCCTATCACCCCCATCTCCATAGATTTCAATGGGCAGCACATGACCTGATCCCTCAATGAGCTCATCCAAGTCTGTGTCTGGATTTTATCTGTGAATTAGTGAGTGTTATTTTTCAGTGCATATTTAATTCTTGCAGTGCACAGGGTCAACTGCCCTTCAGTTGCTGATTATCGTTTTTCCCTGTGCCTGTAAATCATGAATAGATTAGACTATTTGCTGGCTGTGAGTTGCAATGATTAATACATAAATGCTTACTACTGCATATTAATTCTCACTGAACTTTCAATAAACTTTGCCTAAATCAATAGTACATTAATATAAGAAACTTTGTAATTGTAATATAGATGTCAATTCCTCTACCTCCTAAACTAACATTCTCTACTGAATCCATCTTGAGAGACTAGGCAGACTGCTTGTTCACTGAACAATCAAATTACATGCTGGCCATAGAAGTCTATGGAGATAGGAACGGTGAGGAGGAATGAGCTGCTACAGGGAGAAAAAGGCATTGGAAAGTACAATGACCATTTAAGTGAAATATTGCTGAAATCCGTGTATTTGTCACAACCTTATGGTGCCATAAGTGAATAGAATAACACGTATGACATGCCCCCTTTAGTATAGGACATTTCACTGTATATTGGGTTTATTTAATTGAGATTCATTACGGAGGCAACAAAGCATAACTGCAAACTTTTTGGATGGTCAGAGACTGCAGACTGACTAAACTTTGCGGTCCTAACTAGTTAACTGGAGCCCACTGCAGATCATACACCTGTATGGTACTTAACCACAGTGCGGCTATAGACCTGTCAATCAAGGGGAAGGGGAGTGTGCAGAGCATAGCGGTTCTCCAAGGATTCAGCCCTGCCCTCTGGTGCACCAACATGCTCATTTGCATACAAATAAAAACACTGATTTCTTTGCAGCTGTTTAACATGCAGACAAAAGAAAGGTATCGTTTTAATCAGCATGGTCAACCCTACCAGGCAGTACCCCTGGTTTAATAGGGTTGATCATGCTGACAATGCTCTTTAATTTTGGGACAATGTAAAAATGCTGAATGGCCAAAGCATAAATTTCTTTTTCTTCATAGCAATAGAAGGGAAAATGTGGAGGTGTTATCTTTAGCATCTAGTCATTTCCTAATTTCCTAACCTGCTCAGTTGGTAGCTATGGAGAATATCTCCACTTTAAAGGTGTTTATAGTTGAATATGTGATCAAATGTGGGTATCCCTCTCTCCTGTCACTATGACGTTAGCAAACAAGGGAGGATGGAACCAGATCAAAAGATATTACATGAATATGCTTTCCATGAGAATGGGGTCAACCTGAGCTACAACTCTTCTAGAGGGGAGGAGAGTGGGAAGATACCTGTTAACAATATACATGTGATATAAAATTAGATAGCACATGATTATCTAATGTCAGTGGAGGTGTAGGGCAAGCAACAGTTCATGAATTTGCAGAGTGCTTTTATGTTTTTTCCTATGTGTGATTGCTAATGTGATCCTGATGCCATACACACTGCTATCTTGCTCACTTGGCGTCACACATAGGAGGCTTGTGATCTTTGGGGGTTTGGTCTACTGAAATAATGACCCGTTTGGCGACATTTACAGGTCTACCATGTTGTAAAGCTGTGAACAGTGCTGCAGTAATACTGTGTCATGATCATTATTACAATGCTGTTGTCTGTGTGTCGCTCCCCCTCCCCCATGCATTGATGTCAGCAGGTAGACTGCAGATGGCAGCGAGGAGGGGGAGTGATCCCAGATCCCGCCCCGCTCACTGCTGCCCTATTCCATCCTAGCAGAAATGCTTCTGCCGAAAGTAGGGTTTAGAGCACAAGAGGATTTCTCCAGGGCTTAGCCACTGTTAACCCATTCCTTGCAAGTGTGTTAACTAGCAAAGCATTCTAAAATATAAAAAAAAATGTCTCTGATAATAGATCCGCTTACTATGAACATTAACATTTTAATAACCCATCGTTATGTTTCATAGATAGATACATATGTCAGAGGTCTTACAGTGCAGGGTACATGTACACATATCTGTCTCACTGTCCCTTCTATCCCTAGTTCCCTAGTATAGTCACTGTATCTCATTTACTGCAGCTTGTACGAGGTCATTCTTCATACAGAAATGTTTTTTTATTTATTTTTTTATTTTCAAATGCAATTTTTTCCCCTCAGACCTTTCAACTGTACACCCTCCCCCCCAAAATAGGGGGGAGCAGGGCTACATAACCATAGAGAAGAGAGAACCCACACCAGAGTAAGGGAAGGAAGGTGCTAAAATGATCATGGTTATAAGAGAAGGCGAAGCAGAATCTGGAGACAGAGACGAGAGGAACAGGAATTGCTAGCAAGAGCAATGCATGGGAGAAGGCAGAGGTAAGAAATGCAGGAAAATAAAAATCTCAAATGAAAGCTTCCAAACGAAAAAAAAATAATACAAAGTAGGAGGGGGCTGCTAGTGTAGGGACCACTGCAAAAGAGAGAGTGGAAGTATGAATTGTTCCAGAAAGACTGGCTATGTAATGGACAGAATGTGTACAGAATGACTGATGTACCCAGCTGTGTGCACAGATACATCATGACAGCCTGGCTCTGCGGACTATAGAGCCATGTATTTTTCCAACTCTGTATTTGGAGGTATGCATATTTTTTCTTCTTTATATGGACTGATATGTGTATATTTTTCTCCTCTTTAAGAATTGAATGCAATGATAATTTTATTAAGCACAGCTTTACAGACTTAACCGATGCACCCTGCGGATTTCAAATGTATACAGATGTACACCACTATTTTGGTATGTCAATGTGTATCTGATATCATTGTGGCCAATAAAGACAGGATAAGATAACGAAATACATTTACACGTACAAATAAAGTCACTTTTCAATCATGTTCAGTACGTAGCAGTATTCGGGGAACATGCTGTGTCTGTTATTGTGCGCCTTGCATCTGAAGCCAATTGTGTGCATATGTATTTCACATAGCTCCAGTTCTCAATAAAGCTCTATTTGCACAGACAATGAAGTCTTACACTGTGGTCCGGCTGTGACGATGCCTTTTCTGTGGTGCTACTCTCTGGCTTGCACTATAGTCTCTGAAAAGATAATAAAGTGTCAAGACCATCATTTAAACATGCTTAGAATTTTAATTACGATATGTTTTCTAGGTTGGTGCGTGTTGTATCTACGTTTTAGCATTGTAAAGCGTTATAGTGCGTCTGCGTTACAGAAAATAACATAATACCTGCCTAAAATCCGCTTGTGTAAGACATGAAAGCAGCCTAGGTGAAGAGGGCAGTGATGTAATGGAGGATCGCCATCTACGGTGACATCTGCAAGCTATAATATCATGGCTCTACAGTCCATCTGTGCAGAGATTTGCAAGGGGAGTTTTACTGTGGGAATGCATTTGCTGTAATTTTCAGGGTGAAAATGCACGAATCATGCCCGTATCTTCCATCACAAATACTTTGATTGTCAAGATTCAGTAGACTAAGCTAAAGGTACTCTACCTAGACTCAAATAAACAAGAGATGGGCACTAACGCCAATCCTTCAAGTGTGAAGATGAATTAACAAGTGTTGTCTCCAATAAGCCTGGGCATTTTAGGACACTTAATAAACTTGATCGTGACACATTAGTCTTCCAGGCATGGGAAGAGCTAGCAGCCTGGCTTTCCGTTATGCTTGGGTTGCTATTCCCATGAGATGCAAACCTCTAGAAGAACATTTGTGCACTGAACTGTAAGTGTCCATGTTAGCATGCATGGGAATAAGCAGCTGGCATGGAGTGAATCTCTTCCACAGGGTGGCTGGTTTTCTGCAAAGTATTAACGTAGCTTCCAGGTAAGTAAGATCGTTACCCTCCAAGTATAAAGGGTTTAAAAAACCAGCTTGAAAACCCAGCCCTATGCATTAGGAATGCTCTATGTTGCTGTGAATACATTACAGCTTTACATTCAGCTTTTTTGTAGCTTCCTATATAACGAGCATGAAATGCCCACCCATATTCATTTCCTTTTTTTGTTAACATTTTTCACCTAAAAATAAATATCACCTAAAAAAATGAACATTGAAATGTTAGGGTACGACCACACAATCAGGTTTCTTGATGCAGTTTTGGAAGCCAAAATCAGGAATGGAAAATAAAATGAGTGAATCTATAAAGGACAGATATGACTTCTTCTCTTTTTGGAATCCACTCCTGGTCTTGGCTTCCAAAACGGCATCAGGAAATCTGAATGTGTGGGCATAGCCTTAACTCCCAGGGACTGAGCTGTATGGATATACAGTATGTTCTTGGCCATACAGAAAACATTATTGTCTATTTCTGCATCTCCCAACCCGGGTTTCATTCTTAGGGTGTAATGACAAGCTGCATGTGCCTTTACCTGAATTTGCAGTTGGTTTGCAATGCAGTAACTGACCACGCTGTTTTTACAGGTGAAACACACTTATTTTAAGGGTATTTCCCCAAATGACTGAAAATACAGTTGAAAAGTTCATGTATTGCATGCGGTTTTTCCTCCGGAAATGGCCAATTTTTAAGGGTAAAATCTGTGGTGGAGATTCGCAGCATAACTTGACATGCTGATTTCAAATTTGCACCGCAAGGGGGATATTTATTAAAACTGGTGCAAAGGGAATTGCCACAATGAGATTCCATTTTTCAGAGATCCTTTGGAAAATGAAAGGATCAATCTCATTGGTTGGTGTGGGGAACTAAAGGTTCCACATGGTAAAACCATGGAACCAATCACTGTACCACAAAACTATGGCAAGTGGTGCGTCTGAATATACCCAAATACTGCAGCAGGAGCAAGTGCTGTTACTATTAGGGCTCATGCATACGAACGTGTGCATTGGGGACCGCAAATTGCGACCCCCAAGGCACGGGCCGGCAAACCCATTCATAGAACATGCTCTATTTTTTTGCGGTGCGGAGGCACGGACCAAGATGCCACAGTACCGCCATGCAGTGCTTCTATGGCATTTCGATCCATGCCTCTGTACTGTTTCTTCCACACTGCGGACCTATTCAAACGAATGGATCGCCATCCATGATATGGTGCGCACACGGTATTGCAGACCCGCTGTTTGCAGGCAGCAATACGGGCACGGCTGCCACGCGTTTGTGTGCATGAGCCTTTACATTGAGAATAAATCCACACACATTAGACTTGCCGCAGATTAGCTCCACAGTAATCTGCAGGGCAAATCCAAAGATTTGCTTTTCAATGCAGAAAACAGCATGGATTTACCTCTGTAGATTCCACTAAGAAATAACAAATAACTAAAACAGTAAATCTGCAGGCAATCTGTAACAAAAACTGCATATCTAGATTTCTTGTGGATTTCGACTACAGAGTTTATCTGCCCAAGAAATCCACAACAGAGCTGACATGATTCAGATTTAAATATCAACTCCACAAATCAAAATCCATGAGGATTAGGCAGTATGTTATAGAGCAGGAGCTGTGCAGATTGATATCTATGTATACACACTTAAGACCCCTTTACACAGACCGATGATCATGAAGGAGCATTCCTAGGAACAAATGTTCCCGATAATTGCCCTGTGAAAGGATATGGCCACACAATCAGGTTTTCTGATGCAGTTTTGGAAGCCAAAACCAGGAGTAGATCATAAAAGGTATAAAGGACAGATACATCTCTCTTTTATTTTATTTTTATTTTTTTATCATTCCTGGTTTTGGCTTCCAAAACTGCATCAGGGAACCTTCAGCAAATGGCATTTATCATGTAGACAAAGTTAATACAAGGCACTTGCTAATGTATTTTGATTGTCCATATTGCCTGGCTTTGCTGGTTGATTCATTTTTCCATCACATTATACACTGCTTGTTTCCATGAACACGACCACGGCTGCAATTCAGCAGCGGTGGTCGTGCTTGCACACTATAGGAAAAAGCACCAGCCTATGTGCTCTCCTACGGTCCCGGCCACCAGAGAGGCCAGAGCTTTTTCCTATAGTGTGCAAACACGACCACCGCTGCTGGATTGCAGGGTGATCGTAACCATGGAAACGAGCTGTGTATAATGTGATGGAAAAATGAATCAAGCCAGCAAAGGAGGCAATATGGACAATCACAGTACATTAGTAAGTGCTTTGTATTAACTTTATGTAAATGATAAATGTCATTTACTGAACTGAGACAACCCCTTTAAGGTGCTGCACATCACCCAGTAAACACTCATTCATCTGGTGAAAACATCCCTGGTGTGGTCATCTAAATAAGGGATGCCCAACCTACAGCCCTCCAGCTGTTGCAAAACTACAGCTACCAGCTTACAGAAGGGCATGGTGGGAGTTATAGTTTTACAACAGCTGGAGGGCCGCAGGTTGGGCATCCCTGATCTAAATCATTGTTTCTGAGCAGCAGATTGTGCTGCCCAGAAAGTATGGGGATGAGCGGTCACTCTACAGTGGACTTGATTGCTGCATATAAATGCAGCTTCCACCTCCTGTAATGAGCAGGCAATTATCGGGAACAAAAAGTTAATTCTCTATAATTGCCTGCTGTGTCGCCCTGTTAAAAGAGTTCTTAATAGGGATGAGCGAATCGACTTCGGATGAAACATCCAAAGTAGATTCGCATTAAACTTCGTTCCAATACTGTACGGAGCAAGAGCTCTGTACAGTATTAGAATGTATTGACTCCGATGGGCCGGTTATTGCTCGCTCAATAACTTCATAAATTAATTTGTACTGTAAAAAAAAAACATTTCCCGAACTTGGGTTTGCTCATCCCTAGTTCTTAACACAGAGAAAGCTATTAGTCACTGATAAGACAGCGCCGTGTAAAACTGAACTCAGAGCAGGGATTTAAATCTATAAAGTTTTGCCGAATCTTTTCCCATAAAACTATATATCGATCTGCTCAGCTTCTCCTGCTCTATAACACGCTGCCTGCAGATTGCACTGCATTTTTTACCTACCCATACACCAGGCTCAATTGAGGCAGAAATGCAGTCCTCTGGGACTGGAAAGCTATTAGGTGGTCCTCCATGGTCTGGGAATCTCTAGTCTGTGTATCCATCATGGCCAGAGAATCACTGCATTGGAGGTTTCTGCAATAACACACAAGATGTCAGCTCAAGGATTGCACTGCCTCTCCATTTTAAGTGCTCTCTCCTACACAATGGCTGCAGCTGTGATATCACACATGTGCATGCCCTCATCTCATTCACCTTTTACTGATGCTGTAGATGAACAGTGTAATCGGTGTGATAACATAGACACTTCCTATGCAAGGAAGGATTTCATGTATGCTATACAGCTAACGCGTTTTGCAGTTTGTAAAAGGAATCAGTGCTGAATAAGCAACAGTCTTACCAAAAGCAATCATTGTGCCAAGTCATCATTCTCATACATGGCTTCGGCAGACTGTCATGCATGAGCAAATACTGTTTTGTTAAGGATATAATTCAATGAGGTTTACATTGGATTCTATAGCAACAAGCAAGGTCTACAAGATGGTCTTATATTCTACAAGGCACGGTAAGTGCAGGTTTGCACCAGCAGGAGGCAATATGCCGTTATACATGATTTAGTTACCGTGCATTATTTATTTAGCACTGATACATATCAGGCCTCTCTGTGCACAGTATGGCAGATTATGTCTTATTTCTACATAAGGCCTTGTGCACACAGCAGAGTCACTGTTTCCATATAAACTTGGGGGCAAACTCAAGTACAGTAAGGGGGCTTTAATGTTGTATTTTGCAGTGTCTCCTTGCTGCATACGATGGCAGAAGCTCCCAACACATACATCAAATGTATCCATGAGCACTAATTCACCCGACAGAGGCCAAAAGAGCGTCCTTTGTCTCGTCATGCTGATATGTCAGTGTACATTTTTTTCTGCTGTGCGGAATGGTGCCGTCGGCTGAAATCTCAGTGAAAATCCCAAAACAGGATTAACATGTTGTGAATTGATGGGGCTATTACAACTCCATCCACATGTATTATGAACATTGCTGCACATTTTCAGTACTGAGACAGCGTAGACTGTGAATTCACCCTAAGGCTCTATGCCCTATTTTGTTCCTATATATGGATCCAGAGTATGGCATAAAGCCTTAGTTTTTAATAAGGACATGTGTTATAGACTGATTTTCTAAGAGGGGCCAGATATCAGATGCTGTGGGGCCACAGTGACAAGAAGTCAGCAACAGTGGGGCAGATTTACTAATCCTGCTTAATATTCAAATAGTGTCAACTTAGAATATACAGTCTAAAGATGTGTCAGATATCGCAGTTTGGGTGATGTGCAGGTGTACAGCCAATCAGCTGTTCTCATAAGCTCCAGTCATGCAATCAGGGGCTGGAATGACATAGCGCCACCCACCGTGCAATGGCCGTGCCTGGTTACTGCAGTGCTGCTCCCATTCATTTGAAAGGGGCCACAGTGCTGCAGTAACCAGGCACAGCCCCTACACAGATTATCTGAAATTGATGACCTGTGGGGCAATTATTAATAAAAAATATTTTTAGATCCCGACTTGTTAGAGTTCCTTGAGGACGGGAATCATGCTACCTTAGATACTCAGACATCTCCAATACAGGAGCCTTATACTTTTTGCTCAGACCAAGATTGGATGCCCCCAGAACAAAGCAGGACTAAAGGTACATTTACACGAGTAGATGATCGGTACGATTGAGCAACAAACGAGTTGTTTCTTGGTGTAGGGAACGTTTCAACAATGACCCTTTAGACGCGCAGACTATCGTTCACAAGATCGTAATTTCAATTGTGTATTCCATCATTTGTAAAGCACTGTTGCATTTTACACAAAGCGAAATTTGAGTGGCGTGCAGTGAACGATTCCTCTTTACACGTCTGAAATCGTTACTGTCCAACAACGATTTTTGTGCCCACCTAAACAATCAAACCAATGAGAAATCTACCGATTGTCGGTTGTCGATCTAACGTTCATTGCTTTTATACTGCTCGATAATCATGCTGCTTTATTGTGATGGGATCAGCTCCTTGACAGAGCCATATTGTGACTGAACACAGCCTAAGCTTCTTACAAGGTTATAGCAGACATTGTTGGCTTCTGGATGATTATAATAATATGCGGGTAGCATGCACCTTATTATTTTTACTGTATATCACATCTGTCAGCTAAAGGGCAGCATATTACAGATATTGAGATCTACTCATTTTAGCCAAAATTGCACAAATATATTGTGCCTTTCGGCTAACAGAAGCAATACAGGGGACTCCAAGTTAGGTGTCCACTTCATTCATGAGGGGAGTGCTCCTCCTGCCCCTCTATGCATACATTAATACACAGCAGCAGCCTATCAATCACCAGTAAGAGGTGGTTGAAGCAAGCCCCTCATGAATCCAGCAGACTCCTGCCTAGCTGCCACATCCACATGGGGAATGAATAGAGAGGTGACAGCGTAAGTGTCACCGTGGGAGTTACTGTAACTGATGAGCATGTTTGGCTCGTTCTATAACTCCCATAGAAATTAGGAAAGTAGAGGGACCACTGTTCTGGAGAAAATCTCTTACTAAACCTAAAGTCTATATTCTGTATAGCTGCTGCACAAGTGCATGCAAACTATATTTTGTACACAGCCATCAAAGGTTAGAACAGAATTCCTGACAAGATGGCTTTTTACTTGTTTGTCTTCAGACTTAGATCTACATTAAAACACAACCTTAGTTTTCACCTCTGACTCATTTGAAAAGGAAACTGGAAAAAGCAATAGAGTGGAAAATACCCCAAATCTTACTGCAGTTGTTCCGAAATAGCTCAAATGCCATATACCAGAACTAAAATGTACAAATGAAAATAAACACTTCAACTGTCAAGTGGTCCCATTTTTGGATCATCTTCCCTAACTTGCGTAGCTATTTTTATGCCATATCTCATCCTATGTCAGAGAAGCTTAAAAGGTTTGTCTGAGATTTTGATACCGACAGCCTATCCTCAAGATAGGACATCAATATCTGATCAGTGGTGGTCCGACTCCCAGCACCTCCACTGATCAGCTGTTGGTTGAGCTTAGTGCCATTCAAGTAAAGGGGGCTGAGCTGCAATGCCAAACACAGATGCTATACAATGTACAACGCTGTGCTTGGTAAGCTGTGAGGAGGCCGCAGCATTCACTGGAGTCATGCAGCCTCTTCAACCAGCTGATTGATGGGCTTGGTGGGAGTCGGACCCTCACTAGTAAGATATCCTGAGGACAGGCCATCAATATCAAAATCTTGAACAACTACTTTAAACTACTGTAAGGCAGTCATCTTGCTGCTTTCATCCTTTAACCCCTTATATACATTATCTGTGAGTATACTTGCCACAAAATGCTGTACATGTCCAAGACTTATGCCCACACGATCACTGTTGGAGCCCTGCAATAACGAGAAGATACCTATAATGTAAGGAGTAGTAAATAATTTTTTCTGACACAGTCACTGTCCTGCACTTTTATCCAAATATCCCCTTGTTCTTAGGGCGTGAACCCTGTAATATATACATTGGTAAAGGATTATTACAATCTTATAAAATTATGGTATAGCTAGCGTGGCGTTTCGCTCTGGTAGACAGGATTAGCGGACGCAGTATAGAGGCAACAACAAGTTCTTTGGATCAAACAGTTCAGTGTTTTATTCACACTTTAGTCAAGTGACAAAACAACCAGTCATAATCAAACAAAAAGTCCTTGCTGATAGCAGCCCCAACCTGTTTTCACGCCAAACAGGTAGCAAGCCTTCATCCAGACACAAGGCTCCCAGATCCCAACAGAGACCTCGCTTCTGAGCCCACCTATTTAAGGATAGCCAGGTGCTGCCAAAACCCGGACCGGCACTTAAAGTCCGGTATTTGACCTCACCTGGCTGTAAATCAGCCCAGCAGCACATGCTGGGAGTAAAATACCTGCCTTGCCAGACAAAACCTCTCACTGTGTCACATACACCCCCCCCCCCTTTGTTCAACCCTGAGGGGGTGAACACACGCCAGACAGTGTACCCAGGACAGGGCATCCGCGTTCCCCTGTAACCGGCCTGCCCTGTGTTCCACAGAAAACTTAACGTTTTGTAGGGAGAGAAACCATCAGGTGACCCGGGCATTTCTGTCCTTGGCCTGGCTCATCCACTAGAGAGGGGAGTGGTCAGTCACCAGGCGTAATTTTCTCCCCAATAAATAATAGCGGAGAGATTCTAGTGCCCACTTAATAGCCAGGCACTCTCTCTCCACTATACTATACCGGGTCTCGGCTGGGGTGAGATTACGGCTGTGGAAGACAACGGGATGCTCCTCCCCGCTGACTTCCTGAGACAGTACAGCACTGAGGACTACTTCGGAGGCATCGGTCTGTACTATAAATTCCCTTTTGAAGTCGGGCGTCACCAAAACCGGGGACCCACACAGGGCCAACTTCAAAGCGGAGAAAGCCTCTTCCGCCCGATCATCCCAGCGAACGATCTTTGACTTGTGTCCCTTCAAGAGTCCTGTCAAGGGCGTGGCTAGAGTAGCAAAGTGGGAAACAAACCTCATGTAATAGCCCATCATTCCCAGGAATTACTTTATTTGCCTAGTGGTGGCAGGTTGGGGCCAATTCCGTATAACCTCTATTTTGTTCAATTGGGGTTTGATGACTCCGCGCACAATGACATACCCCAGGTACTTAGTCTCCTCTAAACCTATCGCACATTTTTTTGGGTTAGCGGTTAGGCCAGCTTTCCGAAGGGAGTCCACTACAGCCTGCACTTTGGGTAGGTGACTTTCCCAGTCGGTACTGTGGATGACAATATCGTCCCGTTAAGCCGAAGCATACTGACAATGTGGACGAAGCATGATGTCCATTATTTGCTGAAAAGTGTCGGGGGCGCCATGCAGACCAAAGGGTAAGACCTTATATTGATACAGCCCCTCAGGTGTGATGAAGGCAGTTTTCTCTTTGGCAGCCTCCGTTAAGGGCACCTGCCAGTACCCCTTCGTGAGGTCCAAAACAGAAAAATACCTGGCTTGTCCTAACCTCTCGATGAGCTCATCCACCCGGGGCATGGGATACGCATCGAATTTGGAAACCTCATTAAGTTTTCAAAAGTCGTTACAAAAAGGCAACATCCCGTCTGGCTTGGGTGTCAATACTATAGGACTGGCCTACAAATTTTTTGACTCCTCAATGACGTCTAGCTGCAACATTAGCTGCACCTCTTCCGATATGGCTTGTCGCCGAGCCTCGTGTACCCGGTATGGTTTTAATCAGACTTTTGCCTGAGGCTCAGTGACAATGTCATGCTGGATTATGGAAGTCCAGGGAGGTCCGAGAACACATCCGTGTTCCGACTAACGAACTCCCTGGCCTCCTGAGTCTGTTTAGAGGAGAGGCTGTCAGCAATTTTTACTGTGAATGCAGCCTCTCTTACATCAGACAGAGGGGCTGGTACCTCTTCTCCTAAAAAACCCGGCCATGGGCTGTCTTCTGTACAGGTTTCCCTATCTTTCCACGGTTTGAGTAAATTCACATGGTAAACCTGCTCCAGCTTTCGCCGCCCTGGCTGTTGTACTTTGTAGTTTACATCTCCAATTTTCTCGAGTACCTCGTAGGGCCCCTGCCAACTAGCCAGGAACTTACTGTCCACGGTTTGCACCAAAACCCGATCACCCGGGTTAAAAATCCGGACCCGAGCCTGCCGATTATAGACCCGACTCTTGGCTCGCTGAGCTGCCTCCATATGCTCCCTAACAAGAGGCAACACATCTTGCATCTGGATAACGTACTCAATGACACTTTTATGTGGAGTGGATTGTTGTTCCCACGCCTCTTTGGCCACGTCCAAGAGACCGCGAGGGTGTCTTCCATATAGCAATTCGAAGGGCGAGAACCCAGTAGAGGCCTGTGGTACCTCTCGCACTGTGAACATGAGATAGGGCAGGAGGTCCCAGTCTTTCCCATCTTTAGCCACCACCCTTTTCAACATATTTTTTTATGTTTGGTTAAACCTTTCTACTAGACCGTCCGTTTGCGGATGGTAAACGGACGTCCGTAGCTGTTTTTTGTGCAACAACTTACAGAGTTCCCTCATCACCTTGGACATAAAAGGGGTCCCTTGGTCGGTCAGAACCTCTTTAAGTAGTCCTACTCGGGAAAACATCTCCATTAATTCCTTAGCTATGAGTTTGGCTGAGGTATGTCGCAGTGGCACTGCCTCTGGGTGCAGAGTGGCGTAGTCTAGAATGACTAAGATGTGTTGATGCCCTCTGGAGGACTTCGGTACTGGGCCTATGAGGTCCATAGCTATGCGGTCAAACTGTACTTCGATAATCGGGAGAGGTACTAGGGGACTACAGAAATGTGGCTGGGGGCTAGCTATCTGCCAGGTCGCGCAAGACTTACAAAACTTCCACTTCTTTGAATATGCTGGGCCAGTAAAACCGCTGTAGAATACAATCCTGAGTTTTCTGCAGCCCCAGGTGACCCCCGAGAACGTGTTGGTGGGATAGATCTATCACAAGCTTTCGATAAGCCTTGGGGACCACCAACTGTTCAGTAGGCTCACCCCATAGTTGGTTTACCCCATACAACATATCCTGATGAACCACAAAACTGGGAAACACTGACACTGCCCCAGGTTTTTGTGGTTCACCATCTACTATTAACACATTTTCCCAGGCGCAGGATAGGGTTGGGTCCTGACGTTGGGCAGTACCAAAATTATCCCCGGAGACATTGAGGGCTGCCAATTCAGGACCTGGCGGCAACTCCTCCATGTCTCACACCATCACACTTGGCGGGGTTGTCTTCTCTTCCACCGAAGTGGTGGTCACCCCTATCGCTGGCCCTTCTGTCTCAGGTTCCCAGGGTTCTGGTCTCCCCCTTGAGCTGGGCCACTCTGCTAGGGTTACCCCTGTCTCATGGGTATCAGTCACTCTCATAGCAGGCCACAGTGTCGGGAAGTCTCTCCCTATTATGAGTTCATAATGTAGATTTGTGGCGACAGCCACCTCGTGGGTCCATCTACCGGCCACTGTAGTTAGAGACACCAGCGTGGTGGGGTAGTCTTTTAAGTCTCCGTGGATGCACATCACGCCGACATTCCAGCCAGTATACTCAGGGGACCGCACCAGGGTAGCCCTTACTAGGGTCACCAGACTCCCTGAGTCCAGCAGAGAGCCTCCGCCGAAGTGTCTCCCACTTCCACCTGGCAAAAATGATCTAGAGATTCTGGGGTACCTGTTGCACACAGCCTCCTGGCATATAGTGACTGACGGTAGCCATAGTTAGTGTCCATGGGCTCAAGCCGATGGGGACGGTCAGCCCTTACTTGGCCAGGCTCCTGACACCGCGAGCAGACTATCGGAGCCAGGTCTGCCGTGGGTACATCCCGGGTGGGTTTTATTGGCTCAAATCTCCAGGCCTGGGGTGGAGATTTCCAGGGTTTGCCGGCCCCCCTCCCGACAGAACCCTCCTTTAGATTCCTGGTAGCTTCCACCATCTCAAGGGCATTGCCAGGAGACACCTGACCGATCCAGTGCTGGAGAGGGTATGGCAAAGCTCTCCAGAACATATCGGCTAACATATGATCCAGCATAGCAGTGAGACTCAGCACGTTAGGCTGTAGCCATTTTTGCAAGAGGTGAAGTAAGTTATAATACTGGGGCCTTGCAGGCCCAGCTGGGTTACAACCCCACTGATGCACCCACTAGGCCAGGACCAACACATTCACCCCCAGTCTTGCCAGAATCTTACCCTTGACTTTCTGGTGGGTCGGCCGCTTGATTGGCAAGTCGAAATACAGCCGCTGAGAATTGGATGCCAGGAACGGAGCGACGACCTCAGCCCACTGGTCACGGGGTAGCTTTGCCCTTATGGCCACTTTCACGTACATCGCCAGGTAGGTTTCGATGTTGTCTGCAGGGGTCATCTTAGGAATCACGACTGCTTTCTGGGCATCGTGGACGCTAGGGTCGCTCCTGCTGTCTGCAAAGCCATCACGTGTTGTAGCAGCAACTGGTTAGTCTGCTGCTGCTTATTAGCCTCGCGTTGCTGCAGGTTTGTCTCACTGCTGCAGATTAGCCTCCATGAGGACCTTCACAACAGCCTCCATTTTGTCGTGAGGCACTGGTTGTAATACAGCTGGTTTAATGTACGACATACAACTGTGCATGAAAAATGCAGAAACAAAAAAAATAATAATTGGCGTTCATGCCAGCTTCACTGCTCATGCACGCATCCTCCACCAATTGTGGGGTTTCGCTCTGGTAGACAGGATTAGCGGATGCAGTATAGAGGCAACAACAAGTTCTTTGGATCAAACAGTTCAGTGTTTTATTCACACTTTAGGCAAGTGACAAAACAAGCAGTCATAATCAAACAAAAAGTCACCTTGCGGTGTTGGTGTTAATTCACACCATGCTGCAATTCTGCCTCAAAGAGTCCTTGCTGATAGCAGCACCAACCTGTTTTCACGCCAAACAGGTAGCAAGCCTTCATCCAGACACAAGGCTCCCAGATCCCAACAGAGACCTCGCTTCTGAGCCCAGCTGCCTATTTAAGGATGGCCAGGTGCTGCCAAAATCCGGTCCGGTATTTGACCACACCTAGCTGTAAATCACCCCAGCAGCACATGCTGGGAGGAAAATACCTGACTTGCCAGACAAAACCTCGCACTGTGTCACACTAGCCTGTGGATACTGTACAGTACACGTTTGCGTATTTTTTGTTTTCATTTACAGATGTATACTGTATGGCCAAAGTGGTTTTAATCTACCCTAAGAGGCAGTGTGTAACTGAATACTCCTCTGAGAATATATTGAAATATGACACTAAAAACTGTGACAGATGCTGTATACAGAGGATATGTCGGTAAGATAGATCTCTTTTTAATTACATACCATGCAAACACTTAACAATGTAGGTAGAGCTGATTAGAATAATAGTAACCCTATATCGGTACTTTGACATTATGATACATGGCCAACAGCTTGTACGGGCATCTTCTGTATCAGACATTGGGAGTAGCATACACTACTCACAAAGAGTGAGGGTTATTTGGCTTTCAGGTGAAATTTATGGAAAAAGTTCACGCTATAGTGATAAAATATCATGTAGGTAGAGCATTTAAAGAGGACCTTTCACTAAAATAAAAAATCTAAACTAAGCATACAGACATGGAGAGCGGCGCCCAGGGATCTCCCTGCACTTACTATTATCCCTGGGCGCCGCTCAGGCTATGAGGTTTTCTTTTTCTCTCAGGCTATGAGCTGAGCGCTGCGATTGGCCCAGCGCTACAGCCTGGAAGAAGGAGACGCCGGCAGGCTCCTCCCAGTTGAGCCGAAAATCTGAAGATACCGGAGCCTTTACCGGGAGAACGGAGCGGCGCCCAGGGATAATAGTAAGTGTAGGGAGATCCCTGGGCGCCGCTCTCCGTGTCTGTATGCTTAGTTTAGATTTTTTATTGTAGTGAAAGGTCCTCTTTAAGTAGAAGCATTCAATGGTGATTTCCTCATCTCAAACAATTTATTGAAACAAAAGCCAACAGTGGTGGGTATACCCCCACAAAAATGTCAATGTCTCAATAACTTGTCATGTGGCCTTGAGCATCAATTACAGCTTGACAACGGCGTTTCATGCTGTTCACAAGTCAAATTATTGTCTGCTGAGGCATGGCATCCCACTCTTCTTAAAGGGCAGCCCTCAGGTCATTGAGGTTCTGGGCTACAGAGTTACGAGCCTCCACACAGTGACAGTGTTTGCTAGGTTAGCAGATGAGAAGGATGTTAGTTCAGAGAGAGCACTTCTGCAGCAAGACACTTCTTCTGCCAGTCTCAGTTCCAGTAAGCAGGGGGCCAGTAGAGCAGGGCAGGCCAGACAGGTGCTGGAAGTGGGAGACTCAATTATTAGGGGTACAGATAGGGCGATCTGTCACAAAGACCGGGATCGTCAAACAGTATGTTGTCTTCCTGGTGCTTCAGTTCGACATATCGCAGATCGGGTTCACAGATTACTTGGAGGGGCTGGTGAAGATCCAGCAGTCATGGCTTAGCAAATGTTGTGCCAATATTCAACAAGGGGTCAAAAACTTTAGGCTGGTAAGTTTAACGTCTGTCGTGGGTGAACTGTTTAAAGGTTTTCTAAGAGATGCTATCTTGGAGAACCTAAATGAAAATAAGCATGTCAAACTAATTTAATCAGTTTCTATGAGGAGGTAAGTTCTAGACTTGACAGCGGCGAGTCAATGGATGTCGTATATCTGAACTTCTCCAAAGCATTTGACACTGTACCGTATAAAAGGTTAGTATATAAAATGAGAATGCTCGGACTGGGAGAAAATGTCTGTATGTGGGTAAGTAACTGGCTCAGTGATAGAAAACAGAGGGTGGTTATTAATGGTACACACTCAGATTGGGTCACTGTCACTAGTGGGTTAACACAGGGGTCTGTATTGGGCCCTATTCTCTTCAATATATTTATTAATGATCTTGTAAAAGGCTTGCACAGTAAAATATCAATTTTTGCAGATTTCACTAAACTGTGTAAAGTAATTAACACTGAAGAGGACAATATACAGCTACAGATGGAACTGGATAGGTTGGAGGCTTGGGCAGAGAAGTGGCAGATGAGGTTTAACACTGACAAATGTAAGGTTATGCACATGGAAAGGAATAATGCACGTCACCAGTACATACTAAATTGTAAAAAACTGGGTAACACTGACATGGAAAAGGACTTAGGAATTTTAGTGAACAGCAAACTAAGGCTACTTTCACACTAAGTCCACTAGGCAGCTGCTGCAAAGGTCAATAAGATAATGGGTTTCATCAAAAGGGGCACAGATGCCCATGATGAGTCCTGCCACTTTAAAAATAGACCACACATGGAGTACTGTGTACAGTTCTGGGCTAATGTGAACAAGGCAGACATAGCAGAGCTGGAGAGGGTTAAGAGCAGGACAACTAAAGTAATAACTGGAATGGGTGGACTAAAGTACCCTGAAAGATTATCAAAATTAGGGTTATTCACTTTAGAAAAAAAGATGCCTAAGGGGAGATCTAATAACTATGTATAAATATATCAGAAGTCAGTACAGAGATCTATCCCATCATCTATTTATTTCCAGGACTGTGAAAAGGGGACATCCTCTGCGTCTGGAGGAAAGAAGGTTTCTACACAAACATAGAAGAGGATTCTTTAAGGTAAGAGCAGCGAGACTATGGAACTCTCTACCTGAGGAGGTGGTGATGGTGAATTCACTAAAAGAGTTCAAGAGTAGCTTGGATGTAATTCCGGTGTGTAATAATATTACAGGTTATAGTTACTAGAGAGTTGTTGATCCAGGGAGTTATTCTGATATTTTTTCTCCTAAAGTGAGGAAAATTGGTTTCTACATCACAGGCTGTTTTTTTGTTTGTTTTTTGCCTTCCTCTGGACCAGCTTGCAGGATAACAGGCTCAACTGGATCGACAGATGTATTTTTTCAGCCTTAAAAACTATGTTACTATGACTAAGTTGATCCCATAGGTTTTCAATGGGATTCAGGCCTGGAGAAAGTGCAAGCCACTCCATCCAAGTCTCCCGCAGCCGTTCACTAATCATGCGACCTCGATAAGCTGGTGCATTGTCGTCCATGAAGATGAAATTAGGCCTGTGTTGTTCATGCAGAGGCACAATGACTGAATTAATGATGTTATTTAAGTATTTTTGGGCGTGTCACTGTACCATTCATGAATTAAAGGGCAGTTCTGTATTGACAAGACACACCTGCCCACACTGTAACACCACCACCACCAAAGGCTCGACTGTGGCTGATGCATAGCGCTCTCCTTGACGTCTCCAACATCGTTGGCGGCCATCATTTATGCTCAGCGTGAATCGACTTTAATCAGTGAACAGCACTGGGGCCCACTGGTTCCTCGTCCAGCGTAGATGCTCCTTGGCCCATGGAAGACAATGATGCCTGTGCCTGGTGGTGTGGTCAGGTACCCTTGCATGTTGTCTAGCACCCAGATCACACTGACGGTTTTGTATGGTCATGGGTGCCTCTCATCTCCCTTAAATGTGCCTCGAGTTGTGAGGCATCCATTATCCGGTTCCACAGGGCATTGTTCACAATGAGGTGGTTATCAGTGTGGGATGTGGCCAACGGACGTCTACTTCTATGCCTTTTTCTGACTCTTTCAGTCTCCCTGTATTTCTCTCGCAACCTGCTGATGGCACTCTGTGACACTCTAAGCTCAGTGGCCACTTCCATCTGAGAACATCCAGCTTGAAGCCTCGCATTGGTAAGGTACTGTTGATCAATTGTTAGGTGTCATCTTGGTCTCATGATGTCAAAATGTGAACAGCATGATTAGGAGGAATGTTTAAATACCAATTCTAATAGAACCAGGAAATGTATTGGGTGATTCATGGATCAAACACCTGTTGTGAATTTTGCCGTTAAAATCCTTGTTAGAAAACAGCAAGTTGTGCAAAAAGTACTGAAACATTGAACAGTTGGACATGTGCATTGAAAAGTTTAGAGAAGGTGACATTAAGTTCACCTGTAAAAGTTAGAGTGCATTTTAGGTTCATCCTGAAATTTCACCCACAAGCCAAATATCCCTAACTTTTTGTGAGTAGTGTATAATCCGTGGTAAGGGCCACTTCACACTGAGTTCCAAAAAAACGCCTTCAAACAGCCTCCAATTCATTTCAAGCAGAAGCAGTGTGCCCTATCTTGGGGCAGCATTAGTGTTGAATCTCCCATTTAAATGAATAGGAAGCAGATAAAAAAACAGCTCCAAGTAAGTCTATGCGTTCTCGGCCCGTTTTTTTGGTGCAGATCTACTTAACCCTTTCATGACCAAGGGTCATTGATGCCCCAGTGTCCAGGTCAAAATTAACAAATCTGACATGCGTCACTTTATGTGGTAATAGCTTTGGAACACTTTTACTTATCCACGCCATTCTGAGATTGTTTTCTCGTGATACATTGTACTTCATGATAGTCATATATTTGAGTCAATATATTTCACCTTTATTTATGAAAAAATCCCAAATTTACCCAAAATGTTGAAAAATTCACAATTTTCCAAATTTCAATTTCTCTGCTTCTAAAACAGAAAGTGATACCTAATAAAAAGTTTATTAGTTAACATTTCCCATATGTCTACTTTATGTTGGCATCATTTTGGAAATGTCATTTTATTTTTTTAGGACGTTAGAAGGCTTAGAAGTTTAGAAGCAATTCTTACAATTTTTAAGAAAATTTCCAAAACCCGCTTTTTAAGGACCAGTTCAGATCTGAAGTCCCTTTGTGGGGCTTACATAGTGGAAACCCCCATAAATGACCCCATTATAGAAACTACACACCTCAAGTTACTCAAAACTGATTTTACAAACTTTGTTAACCCTTTAGGCGTTCCACAAGAATTAAAGGAAAATGGAGATGAAATTAAAAAATGTCACTTTTTTGGCAGATTTTCCATTTTATATATTTTTTTTCTTTAACACATTGAGGGTTAACAGCCAAACAAAACTCAATATTTATTACCCTGATTCCGCGGTTTACAGAAACACCCCACATGTGGTCGTAAACTGCTGTACGGGCACACGGCAGGGCGCAGAAGGAAAGGAATGCCGTAAGGTTTTTGGAAGGTAGATTGTGCTGGATTGGTTTTCTGAACGCCATATGTTTTTTATTTTTCTGCCGATCGTCTTGTGCAGGGGCTCGTTTTTTGCAGAAAGTGTTGAGGTTTTTATTGGTACCATTTTTGGGTACATAGGATTTTTTGATCATTCATTATTACACTTTATGGGGCAAGGTGACCCAAAAATTGGCTGTTTTGGAACAGTTTTCATTTATTTATTTTTACAGCGTTCATCTGAGGAGTTAGGTCATGTGATAGTTTTATAGAGAAGATCGTTACGGACGTGGCAATACCTAATATGTATACTTTTTCTTATTTATTTAAGTTTTACACAATAATGGCATTTCTGAAACCCAAAAAATGATGTTTTAGTGTCTCTATAGTCTGAGAGCCATAGCTTTTTTATTTTTTGGGCGATTGTCTTAAATAGGGTATCATCTTTTGCGGGACGAGGTGACGGTTTGATTGGTACTATTTTGGGGGTCATAAGCCTTTTTGATCGCTTGCTGTTGCATTTTTTGTGATGTAAGGTGACAAAAATAGCTTTTTTGGCACTGTTTTTTTTATTTTATTTTTATGGTGTTTATTGGACGGGGTCCATCATGTGATATATTTAAGGAGACGGTCGTTACGGACGCGGTGACACCTAATATGTGTATTTTATTTTATTTTTTTATAGGAAAAGGCAATGTCTTTTTTTATTTACATTTTTATTTATTTATTGATTTATTTTTACTTTTATTATTTTCACTTATTTATCAGTTCCCTCTTGGATCCTGAAGATCCAGTGGGGCTGATAGTTGTACTATACTTTGCAATGCTCTTGCATTGCAAAGTATAATACTTCCAGATTGCCTGTAGGTGGCAGCACTGGACGCCTTTGCCATGGCAACCGGACGCTTTTGCAAAGCGTCCGGTTGCCATGGCAACCATCGGGTGCTGCAATCACAGCGCTGCAGCCCCGATGGTGGAGAGAGGGAGCTCCCTCCCTCTGTTAACCCCATGGATGCCGCAACCGCAGCATCTATAGGGTTACAGGAGAGTGTCAGCATAGAGCTGACACTCTCTGCTGATGGCGGCGGCTCAGGAATGGAGCCGCCGCCATCACACACAGAATGGGGAATCGGGGGCAGCGCTGGAAGGGATGGGGGGGTCGGGGGGTACAGACTACAATGGGGCAGCCGCAGGAGGGGCGGCTAGAAAATTCATGCAGGGGGCGGATCGCATGCCAGGAAGAAGATAGATGAGCAGGAAGGAGATCGGCATTCGGCACAGATTGGCGGGGCACAGATCCGGGGGGGGGGGGGGGGGGGGGGGGGCGCACACAGAGGGGCACCATGTACTTAGAGCGGCACAGATGGGGGGGGGGGGCATGAGGAACACTATCGACTTTCAGGCTCTGATCTGCAGAGCGCAGATCAGAGCCTGTAACGGGCATTTTAACACTGCCGCGATCCGATTGGTTAGTCTGCACAGACTAACTAATCGGATCGATTGCCGGCAAGGGGCCACTCTGATTGGCCCCTTGCTGGCATTACTAGACTGTATGCTGTCCGTGACAGCAGCAGGACAGGGGCAGAAGCTTTAATCCAAGCGTTTTGCAGCGCTTGGATTAAAGAGCTGGCTTGACGTCTATACACGTGATAGCTGCACGGGGTATGTGCAGCTATCACGTATATATACAGATTGCAGTCGTGAAAGGGTTAAAAAACCTCAAGCTGAAAATTCAGCTATGTATTTAACCCATTGGTTAAAAAAAACACATAAAAACACACTTTTTTGCGCTGAAAAAAAGGTGTACTCCGCGCTGATTTTTTAAGCGCCCTTTATACGGGCCAGGAATCACACAGATCATTGCTAACGAACGTTCATAGGAACGATAGTTAGCGATGATCTGGTGGTGTAAATTTACTGCTAATTACCTAATAAATGAGCGAAACACTCGTTCAACATGTAATTGGATAATTTGTGCATACAAAAATTCTTGTTTCCGACAGCAGATTGTGCCGGGAAATGAGTAGTTATCGGGAAGAGCGATGGCATTAGCAATCACTTCTCCGCATACTCTGGAGGAGATCGGTGCATGTAAATATAGCGGTCTCCTCCACTAGAGATCAGCAAGCACAGATTTTGGCAAGCACACAAGAGTGAAGTAGTTACCTTACAACTACTAAATCTACTAAACACTGTAATGTAAAAATAAAATCACAGGGGTAAGCAGAAAAAATTTAAATATATATATATTCAAACAAAAAAGTGCACATGGTTTCACATGTAATAGCCAGGTTTTGATGCAGTTTTAACCACATGTTGCTACATTGTCTCATTGTCATTGTACTTCCAACAATTGTTTACATAAAAAGTCTGTGTGTATCTCTCTGTATTTCCTCCCTCCTTGTCCCCACTCCATAGACTTCATTAGGTAGCATGTCATCTGATCCTTCAGGGAGCTGGAAGTCTGTCTTCTTTGTCAAGATGGATTCAGCAGAGAATGTTAGTTGAAGCGAGGGGGAGAAAGAGACATTTTTATCTCATAATATATATTACAAAGTTTGTTATATTCACCTGTACTAATGATTTTATGCATAATTGTTGAAATGTACAGTGACGATTTGTTAGATGTTTTTAGGTGCACAGTAACATGGCATGGACTGTGAACTCTGTTAGGTATTAATCTACTAAAATGTGTTTGACCATGCTTTGTGGTGTGTTTTTTTAATTTATTTTATGCTTTCCAGTGCCCAACTGTTTTCATCTACAGTTCATCTACCTATCCAAACTGTATATTAAACCTCTATTTGGTCTGCTATGTATCTAAACATTGTGCAATGCTGAGTCCACGCTTCAAGGTATACACAAATATCTAAGCTTGATCATATGTTTTATTGCAGCGTTTGTCAATTTTGCAATACCTGATGGCGCTGAATGGAGAACGAAACTCCTGGAGGGCTATCATGTCCTAAGTCAGTCTCTGCTCCAACCAATACTTTATTTATAATGTGCAATATTTTTCCTACATAAAACAAGAAGTTGCATTTAGAGAACAAATCCCAAAATTAATTTGCAAAGAGCCACACTAGAAATAACATGTGGCAAAAACTAAACTACAGTGACTGTATGATCTCTGTTAACATCTTAGCCACATGGCAAAGGTCCTGTAGCAGCACGATGGAGGAGAACGATACGGTTTGGAAGAAGATGAAGGAAGAGGTTATCATAGAGACCAATTGTGTAAGTAAAAGAGTGGTCATCATGGGGAGTAGCATGTGAAAATGACCAATGTATGAGAAGGGGGGCATGGGAAGCAGTAAGTGAGAACAAGAGGGCAGCATGGGAAGCAGTTTTTATGGTTAGTGATGTGAGGGTACCTTGCCACATGGGGAGCTGTGGGATGCTTGCTAGTGGTATAAGTAGTGTGTATGTATTGTGCCTATCTAATATATACATGTAGGTAGTGTGGTGTTTGTACAGGAGGTAAATAGAAGGGTCTGAGAACTGATTATTTTTTTTTATTTGGTCAAGTTTAGGGGATGAATTAATTTAGGGGGTGAGGTTTGAGTAGTGAGGAGTGTGATCAAGTATTTTTTAGTAATAAGGGTTGTGATGGTGGGGTGATATTGTATGTGGGGTTTGGGTGCCAAGGCTCATGCACACGACCGTATGTATTTTGCGGTCCGCAAAAAACGAATCAGCAAAAAATATGGATGAAGTCTGTGTGCAATCTGTATTTTGCGGAACAGAACAGCTGGCCCCTAATAGAACAGTCCTATCCTTGTCCGTAATGCGGACAATAATAGGACATGTTCTATTTTTTTGCGGAATGGAAATACGGACATACAGAAATGGAATGCACACTGAGTAACTTCCGTTTTTTTTTGCGGACCCATTGAAATGAATGGTTCCACATACGGTCCGCAAAAAAAATAACGGAATGGACACGGAAAGAAAATACGTTAGTGTGCATGAGCCCTTAGTCCCAGTCCGGCCCTGTAAAGAAGAGACAGTTCACGTCTCTGATAGCAAACCTTATTAATATTCTCTATTTTACATTTTTTTACTATTCTTTTGTTTCAGTCTCATGTAACGCAGAACTGAGTCATGAAAAAAAACGCTCATGTGCACAGACCCATTGAAATGAATGGGTCAGGATTCAGTGCGGGTGGTATCACACATTGCACCCGCATGGAAAACTTGCTCGTATGAAAGGGGCCTTACCGTTTCAGTCATCAAATCCTCACCAAATCTCAATTCTCTTTTAATTAACCCACAGAACAAAGGGTGAGATTTATCAAATCAAATGCATAAATTTGCCAAAAGCAACCAGATTCAAGCTTTCATTTTTATAGTGCTCTGGTAAGTTAGAACAGTTATTTGATGACTGCTTTGAACAATTCATCCAGTTTTCTTTGCATTATGCTACATTCACACGAACGTGGTGTTCTAATCTTTTTGCGGGCCCGCGGCACAGAGAAACTGATGCGGACAGCACACTGTGTGTTGTCTGCATCTTTTGCCAGCCCCATTGAAATGAATGGGTCTGCACCCGTTTCCCAAAATTGCAGAATGGATGTGACTTTTTTTTTTATAAATCCCTAACTGATTCTACACAGTACGGTTTCTGCTCTTGTCATTAGCCTGAGACAACCCTGACACAGTTACTAATGATTTACTCACTGTTACATCCAAAGGTCATACTCATATCTGCTTACCTTTCTGATTAAATCTCATTTTTGGAGCTACCGCTATTATTCTTAGTTAAGGACAATGCTGTTTTTATACAGGCCCTTCCCTGCAGTGTCCTTCAGATTTAGTGCAGGGTATTATGAAATATCTTTTATTTAAAAAAAAAAAAGCGAAGTGAATTCTTGTCTAAAGATTGCCTAACCCTAGTAATATAACTTATGTTGGGATCCTGTGATGCAGAGCCAGATTATGTACGCTATGTGGCCAAAAGTGAGTGGACATCCCTCCTAATTATTGTGTTCAGGTGTTTCAGACGCTCCCACTGGTGCATAAAATCAAGCATACAGCCATCCAATCTCTATAGACAAACACTGGAAAGTAGTATGGTCATACTGAAGAGTTTAGTGACTTTGAATGTCACTGTCATAGGATGGCACCTTTGCCAGAAGTTAGTTTATAAAATTAATGTTCTGTTGGATCTTTCCTGGTCAACTGTTAGTGCTAATACTGTTAAGTACAAGTGTATGCGTATATGAGACAGCTTAGCCACAAAGCAGTTGACTGTGTAAACTCACAAAGTGAGGTCATCAAGTGTTTGGGGCATAAAAGTCACCTATCCACTAAACTGCCTCTGGAAGGGACATCTCAACAAGAACTGTGCATCAGGGGTGAGGGACATTTAGTAAAGTCATTACTCCACTATCGTGGTGTAAAAAGTCCCAC
Source organism: Bufo bufo (assembly GCF_905171765.1). Taxonomy (NCBI): domain Eukaryota; kingdom Metazoa; phylum Chordata; class Amphibia; order Anura; family Bufonidae; genus Bufo; species Bufo bufo. The sequence continues at coordinate 247,048,353 of NC_053392.1, forward strand.
ATGGCATACACCATAATTTGCTACTTTTTAGGCTTCTTGCCACTTTTCCAAAGTCCGCCAGATTTACTATAACTTATGGCAGAAACTGGCGTATGCAGGGGCGTAGCTATAGAGAGTGCAGAGGTAGCAGTCGCTACCGGGCCCAGGAGCCTGAGGGGGCCCAAAGACCCTTGTGCCGCATAAGAAGACACCGGCATTATAGAAAGTGCATGCTGGTCAAGTTACACGTCTGGCTGGAGGGAAGGGGTTAGGTCAAGAATTTGTCATTGGGGTGTGGGGGATTAAATTTTTGCCTCAGGCAGCAGGAAGGCTATGTGCTTCCCTGCCCCTGGCCACAAAGCACTGAGGGAAGAGGAGCCCAAGCTAAACTCTTGCACCAGGGCCCATGAGCCTTCAGTTTCGCCCTTGGGTGTATGTTATAGTTGAAACCTAAGATCACATCTGCAATTCCAATTAGCAACTAGAGTTGTGAATTCACATTTCACTGTCTGGTTGTCTGATGCGTTTGATGGGTTGGATGGATGCCTGGAGGTCTCTACCCAACCAAATGCGCAGTATCTGAAAAAGCTGGTAGAAGAGATAGAAAAGTATGGGGCTAGGCCCCTTCCAGTGAAGACCAACTTTAGACACGTTTGGGAAAGGTCCTTCGTTGTTCCAGCATAACTGTGCCCCTCTGCATAAAGAGAGGTCCATAAAGACGTGGTTTGAGGGGTTTGGCATGGCTTCAAACACTGTTGATGCTGGAATGCAGATTGCAAGCCAGGCCTTCTCATCCAACCTGACTTCACAAATGTTGTTTTGGTGGAACAGGCACAAATCCCCACAGTTATATTACAAAATCTTGTGGAAAACCTTCCCAGAAGAGTGGAGGCCGTTGTAGTCACAAAAAGGACCCAACTCCATACTAATGGCCACGATTTTGGAACTGGATGTACAAACAGTTGTCCACATACTTGTGGCCATGCAGTATATATAGAAATATTCTTTCCTTTAGACATTAGTTTGTTTCTTTACAGCAGACACCACTTGGTAAAGGCGCTTATGGTTTTGTGACTGTTTTAACAGAAATTTTATTTCAAACCATTTTTCTGATTGATTTGGACACTTTGTATGTGGACTGCATTTCCACATACAGTTGCAAAAAAAAGTATGTGAACCCTTTGGAATGATATGGATTTCTGCACAAATTGGTCATAAAATGTGATCTGATCTTCATCTAAGTCACAACAATAGACAATCACAGTCTGCTTAAACTAATAACACACAAAGAATTAAATGTTATCATGTTTTTATTGAACACACCATGTAAACATTCACAGTGCAGGTGGAAAAAGTATGTGAACCCTTGGATTTAATAACTGGTTGAACCTCGTTTGGCAGCATACCTTCAAACAAACGTTTCCTGTAGTTGCAGATCAGACGTGCACAACGGTCAGGAGTAATTCTTGACCATTCCTCTTTACAGAACTGTTTCAGTTCAGCAATATTCTTGGGATGTCTGGTGTGAATCGCTTTCTTGAGGTCATGCCACAGCATCTCAATCGGGTTGAGGTCAGGACTCTGACTGGGCCACTCCAGAAGGCGTATTTTCTTCTGTTTAAGCCATTCTGTTGTTGTTTTACTTCTATGCTTTGGGTCGTTGTCCTGTTGCAACACCCATCTTCTGTTGAGCTTCAGCTGGTGGACAGATGGCCATAAGTTCTCCTGCAAAATGTCTTGATAAACTTGGGAATTAATTTTTCCTTAGATGATAGCAACCCGTCCAGGCCCTGACACAGCAAAGCAGCCCCAAACCATGATGCCCCCACCACCATACTTCACAGTTGGGATGAGGTTTTGATGTTGGTGTGCTGTGCCTCTTTTTCTCCACACATAGTGTTGTGTGTTTCTTCCAAACAACTCAACTTTGGTTTCATCTGTCCACAGAATATTTTGCCAGTACTGCTGTGGACATCCAGGTGCTCTTGTGCAAACTGTAACATGCAGAAATGTTTTTTTTGGACAGCAGTGGCTTCCTCTGTGGTATCCTCCCATGAAATCCATTCTTGTTTAGTGTTTTACATATCGTAGATTCGCTAACAGGGATGTTAGCATATGCCAGAGACTTTTGTAAGTCTTTAGCTGACACTCTAGGATTCTTCTTCACCAAATTGAGCAGTCTGCGCTGTGCTCTTGCAGTCATCTTTACAGGACGGCCACTCCTAGGGAGAGTAGCAGCAGTGCTGAACTTTCTCCATTTGTAGACAATTTGTCTTACCGTGGACTGATGAACAGCAAGGCTTTTGGAGATACTTTTATAACCCTTTCCAGCTTTATGCAAGTCAACAATTCTTAATCGTAGGTCTTCTGAGAGCTCTTTTGTGCGAGGCATCATTCACATCAGGCAATGCTTCTTGTGAAAAGCAAACCCAGAACTGGTGTGTGTTTTTTATAGGGCATGGCAGCTGTAACCAACACCTTCAATCTCATCTTATTGATTGGACTCCAGTTGGCTGACACCTCACTCCAATTAGCTCTTGGAGATGTCATTAGTCTAGGGGTTCACATACTTTTTCCACCTGCACTGTGAATGTTTACATGGTGTGTTCAATAAAAACATGGTAACATTTAATTCTTTGTGTTTTATTAGTTTAAGCAGACTGTAATTGTCTATTGTTGTGACTTAGATGAAGATCAGATCACATTTAATGACCAATTTGTGCAGAAATCCATATCATTCCAAAGGGTTCACATACTTTTCTTGCAACTGTATATAAACATACAGAAGAAGGCAAAAGAACCCTACGAAGTAGATGCCAATATTGACCCATATTGAGGCATAGTTCACACGTCAGTGTTTGGTCAGTGATTTTCATCAGTAATTGTGAGCTAAAATTAGATGTGGGTCAAAAACTCAGAACAGGTGCAAATCTTAGCATTATACCTTATCTCTGTGAAGGCTTCATTCCTGGTTTTGGTTCACAATGATAGAAATGACTCACCAAATCCCTGATACGTGAGCTAGGGCTAAGGAAGAAAAACATTTGACAATCAGAATCAAACCCCAGAACACTGCATTGTACAAATAACCTACAACGTTTTTACATTCAAGAAAGGCATTCAGACTCTTCTTGAACCTGCTCAACCCATCACATTTTGTGGCAGACACTTCTGTAATATAACTGCTGTTATAGTAAATTATTCCCATCTCTAGAAACTCATCTGTGTCCCAGACGGTGAACACGGACAAGCTGTAAACATTTTGAATAGACAACACATGGAAGGAGAAATCCGTGGTAGGATCAGGATGATAAAAAAAAATGGCCTTAATGGGTGGAAATGCTCCAAACCCAGACACTGTAGCATGTCTAAAACCGGGGGAGCAATTCCTCCGCATGCGGTCCGCAGAACTGCAATCCCAAGCAAAATATGCGTACAATGGAGGATGTCGGGGCGGACCACATGCACCACAAGGACATCTTACACAATATAATACAATGTGCAGATGAAAAAATATATAAATACAAAAATCACTGCAAAAAATGCACCAAAATGATACGCAACTGACAATACTAGCTATTTCCCTTTCGTCCTAACCAGCAGCACAAGTGGGGATTTGCCCCTGTGAAGCTGGTCAGGACAGGCGGAATTTTATTGAACAAAAAATTTCTGCCAAGTATCTCATTAATTAATTTATTCATTGATGCCCACCCCTATATAACCCGCCCCTTGTCTGGACGGGGTCGCTTTTTTTCTGTCCTGTGGACTGGAAATGGACAGGCTGAACTCCTTCTAGGAGTTCCCCTTGTAGGGTTAATCGTATATTTATGTCTTGTAGGTGACAATTTCTGTCCATGCGCAGCTGAAATAAAAGTTAAAGAGGCAGCGTCCTCTTGGTTTCTCGTTGCCCTCAGCTAGGTGGCGAGAGGGTGTTGCGTTGGGAGGCCTTGAAATTCATGTAGATCAAACTAAAAAAATATTAGTTTTACTTTCGGGGGCGAGGGCGAGGGGCGTGGGGTGGGCGTGCCCTGACCGCCTTATTTAAACCTCCAGGTTCTGGAAGTCAGTGTTGCACTCAGTTCTGTGTGTAGCTGACGTCTGGTAGATCGCTTGGTGGTTTCTCTTAGCTCCAAGATGTCGACTAATCCCGATCCTTCTATGCCCTCTCTTGGTAAGGTGGAGGTCATTTTTTCCTGAGGCGAGTTAAATTGCACCCAATTTTAATGTTCTTATTTATTCCTAGGGAAGTCTACTCACAAGCAAAGACATCTTGCACCCCCTTACCTGATGGATATAAATTCCACCGTTGCCCAGGCTGTCGACCTAGACCGGCGAATCCAAAGCCTACTGTGGTGGAGATGTTCTCCTGGATGAAGGAGTTTATGGATACCTCCATCGCAGAGATAAAAGGCGCAGTCTCTAACAAGAGACCTAGACAGGCCTCTCCGGGGCCTGTCCCGATGACCGAGGACGGTGTGTCCATTGAAGATAATTCTTCCTCTGAAGAGAAGGACTCGGCCTTTCTCTTTCCGGCCGAAAAGACTCAAAGGTTATTACGCTCCATCAGGTCAAGGGACCAGGATGTTGAGCATGGGGAATTTCCAAAATCCACCTCTAGGGGGCCAAGGGCCTTTAAAGTGGACGAGTCTCTGAAAAAACTAATGGCCATAGAATGGAAACCCCCGGAGAAAAGTCCGGTTCTGACAAAAATATTTAAATTAATGTTTCCCCTGCAGGAAGAAGATTGGCAGGGTTGGTTTCCGTCGCCTAAAGTGGATATGGCAATATCCAAACTCTCTAGGAGAACCTTAGTTCCCTCTGACGACGGCAGTAATTTAAAAGACCCCCTAGACAGACGAGCAGAATAGTCGCTCAGACGCAATTATACTGCTGCTGCCGCCTCTGTGGCTATAGCTGGCAGTGAGGTCTCAAATTTTGTCCGCGCCCGCACACTCAGAATCCAGTCTGATCTGGATTCTGGGGTTGCCACAGACGATATTCTGGACCAGTTCAAAACCCTTTTGTTAGGGATAGATTTTTTGTCTGATGCATCCCAGCAGCAACTAAAATTAGCTGCCAAATCTATAGCACTTTCTTCGGCCAGCAGACGTCCTCTTTGGCTGAAGCCATGGGCAGCAGACAACACATCAAAATTCAACCTCTGCTCCCTTCCCTATGAGTCAGGCAGGTTATTCGGATCTGAACTTGATCGCCTAATGGAGGACCTCGCTGATAAAAAGGGGAAGTCCCTTCCTCAACAATCCTTTCGGGGTCGAGGAAGAGGTAGAGCAGCAAGGTTCCAGGGGAGAGATAGGACCCAGAGGCGCCCTGAAGGCAATAAAAGAGGTCGCGGTCGTGGAAACCGCAGGGCTGAACCATGACTCTCGGCAGCCCGACAGTTTTCCGTCCCCACCCACTGTTCCAGCCCAAAACCCTTATTTCAATCCTCCAGTCGGAGGTCGTTTAAGTTTATTCAAAGTTTTTTGGAATCAAAAAATTCCAGACCCATGGGTGTTAGAGGTCATAACATCAGGGTACAAAATCGATTTTATTTCCCTACCTCAGGAGAGGTTCATCCTAACGAGGGTTTTAACTCCCATCAGACAGTTAGTCCTGGAGGACTCGGTACGGCAGTACATACAGAAGGGGGCACTGGAGGAACTTCCTCCGCGCGAGCAAGGTCGGGGAGTTTATTCACCCATATTTCTGGTCCTAAAGCCATGAGGGGATTGGCGTATGATCATCGACCTACGCTATCTAAACCGTTTTATCAGGAAGAAGCGTTTCCGGATGGAAACCATTCGATCAGTGCTAAACATCCTGAACCCAGGAGATAGGATGGTGACGATAGATCTGAAGGATGCTTACCTTCATGTTCCCATCTATCCAGCACACAGAAAGTATCTCAGAGTTGCTGTGACCATAGATGGAGTAGTGAAGCACTACCAATTTGCTGTATTGCCCTTCGGCATCTCCTCTGCTCCGCACACCTTTACAAAGGTGGCGGCTCCTGTTGTCGCGCATTTAAGGCTTCTAGGGTTAGAAGTCGCCCCCTATTTAGACGACTGGCTGCTACAAGCCACCTCTGCAGTTGTCCTGCAGACTCACCTTCAGCAAGCTCTCCACACTCTGCAGACTCTAGGTTGGCTTATAAACTGGGACAAGTCACAGTTGATCCCATCTACCACGAGAACACTCCTGTCGCCACAGAGGAGAGACAGAGTAATAAAAGCTGCAGAGTTTCTACTTCCACCCAGACGGGTGTCTATCAGGGTTCTCATGAGGATGTTAGGCCACATGTCAGCATCTGCGGAGGCAGTTCCGTGGGCCTTATGGCATCTACGCCCACTTCAGGAAGAAGTTTTAACGATTTGGAGTCACAAACCAAAGGACTTGGACCGGATGCACTCCCTGTCTGTAAAAGTCACTCAGGTGGTGGAGGAACCTAACAGATGGGAGGTCCTTGATCCAACCTCGTTGGATTACGTTGACCACAGACGCCTCCCTTCTAGGTTGGGAAGCCTGTCTGGAGGACAATCCAGTACAAGGTACCTGGAGTCCTCAGGAGAGACTCCTCTCTTCCAATTTGAGGGAGTTGAGAGCGGTCAGACTAGCCCTCAATCATTTTGCTCCTCTCATCCGCAGTCAAGCGGTGAGAGTCCGGACCAACAACACAACAGTAGTGGCTTACCTAAACAGACAGGGAGGAACGAAATCCCAGACTCTCCTGAGGGAGGTGGGACTAATTCTTGCTTGGGAAGAGACCAACCTATCCCACTTACTGGCGGTTCATATCAGAGGAGACCTCAATATAGTGGCAGATCGCCTAAGTCGGGGCCTTCCCGTTCCAGGGGAATGGTCATTGAATGAGAACATCTTTTCCAAGATTGTCCAGTGTTGGGGTACTCCAGAGATCGATCTGATGTCAACTCGATTGAACGCCAAGGTGAACAGGTTCTGCTCCCTTTTACAAGGAGGACAATCCTGTAGCGATAGACGCTCTGTCCATAACTTGGAGGTTCAGGCTGGCTTATGTGTTCCCTCCAATTTCCATGATACCAAGGGTATTGATGAAGATCAAGCAAGACCAGACCTCAGTGATAGCCATCATACCATTCTGGCCAAAGAGGTCTTGGTTCACCCAGCTCATGCAGATGAGTCAGGGCACATATTGGAGACTTTCCCTAATACAGGACCTAGTGTATCAGGATACAGGTCCCTGTCTAGATCTGAGGAGGCTCAGTCTAACAGCCTGGAGATTGACAGGTCCCTTCTAGATGCTAGAGGGTTATCTGCAGAGGTCTTGAGAACAATCTCGCACTCCCGGGCGGAGTCCACAAACAGGAAATACTCTAGGATATACAAGATTTTCATTCTATGGTGTACTGATAGAGAGGTAGTTCCCTCAGATCCTCCTCTCTCTGCGATTCTACAGTTCCTTCAGGATAGTCTAGACAAGGGTCTAAACCCATCTACGCTCAGAGCTCACGTCTCTGCCTTGTCGGCATGTATTGGTAGGCCCATTTCTCAAGACCACCTAATCAGGAGGTTCCTTAAAGGAGCTCAGAGACTTAAACCTAGCATCCTGAGACCGACCCCTGAGTGGGATCTAGCAATAGTGCTAAAGGGGTTGTGTTCCCCCCTTCCCCTTTGAGCCTTTGGAGGAGGTAGACTTGAGATCCCTATCTCTCAAAGTCACCTTTCTATTAGCTATTACCTCGGCTAAAAGAATTGGGGAACTTCAAGCTCTAGGAGCAGCAGAGCCATACTTAACTTTCCTCCAGGACAGGGTCCTGTTGAGATTCCTGCCAACCTTTCTGCCAAAGGTTCCTTCATTTGCAAATATTAATCAGACTATAACACTACCAAAATTTTCCCCTGCTCCAACATCTCCAGAGGAGGAAAAGTTACTCACCCTGGACATCCTAAGGGTTCTAAAGGTGTATTTAGACAGAACAGCGGATTTCAGAAGATCAGAAAATCTCCTTCTATCCTACTCAGGGAAAAACAGAGGGCTTAAAGCCTCCAAGCCCACTTTGAGTAGGTGGATCAAAGACACTATCCCTCTGGCCTTTCTGTCCCAAAACCTGTCACTGCCGTCATTTGTGTCTGCCCATTCGACCAGGGCAGTATCCACGTCTTATGCCGAAAGGAAATTAATTCCTTTAGACCAGATTTGCGCTGCCGCCTCTTGGAGTTCCCAGAACACTTTCATCACACATTACCGTATAGACTCAAGGCGAGCAGAGGGAGCTGCCTTTGGACACTCTGTTCTAAGTGCTGCTCTCCCTTAGGAGGAGAGGGAGATTATATGTATATATTTATGCTTACACGAAGATCTTTTGCCCTCCCAATTTGTGTAATGTCCTTGCTACTTCCCCACTTGTGCTGCTGGTTAGGACGAAAGGGAAGCGTCAATTTTGACGTAAATTTGTTTTCCCTTATTCCTAACAGCAGCACACAAATTTCCCACCCTCTGGGGTTGTGTGGATTACTTGTTAAAGAAAGCGACCCCGTCCAGACAAGGGGCGGGTTATATAGGGGTGGGCATCAATTAATTAATTAATGAGATACTTGGCAGAAATTTTTTGTTCAATAAAATTCCGCCTGTCCTGACCAGCTTCACAGGGGCAAATCCCCACTTGTGCTGCTGTTAGGACTAAGGGAAAACAAATTTACGTCAAAATTGACGCTTCCTCAAGCCGATGTTAAAAGCTGAGAACTTTGCAATATCCTCCAGTCAGGAACATATCGAAGCCCCTCATGCACCACGTCACGGTGTCTCAGCAAGCATGGGGTCCTACCACTAAACTGCCCGTGGTGTGTGAACAAGGTCTGAACAGTGCTAGAAATTAACTCACAGTCAGACTCTCACATGCCTCCACAGTGGTATCACCAATGCACTGTGAGGTAGGATAAAGCTGTGAGCCGCACCCACAACAGACCATGTGACACAGAAGCTGCCAGGTGCAAAAGAATGTTACCAGCAAAATGAAGTGGCACATTCCATACACATGAGGGGCTCCAATATGTTCCTGACTGGAGGATATTGGCAAAGTTCTCAACTTTTAACATCGGCTTGAGGAATTAGCTAGTATTGTCAGTTGCGTATCATTTTGGTGCATTTTTTGCAGTGATTTTAGGATCAGGATGATGCATGCTGTGATTTTCTTGGCATGTACCAATAGTCCATTGAGAAAATCATTCAAGTGAATTGACCCATTGGGGGAGATATATCAAACTGGTGTAAAGGAGAACTGGCTTAGTTGCCCATAGCAACCAATCAGATTCCACCTTTCATTTTTCACAGCTCCTTTGGAAAATGAAAAGTTGAATCTGATACAATCTCCAATAGCAGGATTTGCCAAGACTTTTTGCCATGTATATTATGTATAAAAGATCACTATAAGGGGATCCGTCTGGCTGCATGCTCCATTTCTGGGATTACTGAGCATAATAAAGGAAGGTGAGTACAATAAAGGAATTCAAGAGGGGCCTGGATGTATTTCTGGAGCGTAATAATATTACAGGCTATAGCTACTAGAGAGGGATCATTGATCCAGGGAGTTATTCTGATTGCCTGATTGGAGTCGGGAAGGAATATTTTATTCCCCTAAAGTGAGGAAAATTGGCTTCTACCTCACAGGGTTTTTTTTTTTTGCCTTCCTCTGGATCAACTTGCAGGATAACAGGCCGAACTGGATGGACAAATGTCTTTTTTCGGCCTTATGTACTATGTTACTTAGGCTACTTTCACACTTGCGGCAGAGTGATCCGGCAAGCAGTTCCGTCGCCGGAACTGCCTGCCGGATCCGTCAAAACGTATGCCAACTGATGGCATTTGTAAAACTGATCAGGATCCTGATCAGTCTGAAAAATGCATTGAAATGCCCGATCCGTCTTTCCGGTGTCATCTGGCAAAACGGATCCGGCATTTATTTTTTTCACCTTTTTGAATGCTGGATCCGGCACTAATACATTCCTATGGAAAGAAAAATGACGAATCCGGCATTCCGGCAAGTGTTCAGTTTTTTTGGCCGGAGATAAAACCGTAGCATGCTGCGGAATTATCTCCTTCCTGATCAGTCAAAAAGACTGAACTGAAGACATCCTGATGCATCCTGAACGGATTGCTCTCCATTCAGAATGCATGGGGATAAAACTGATCAGTTCTTTTCCGGTATAGAGCCCCTAGGACGGAACTCTATGCCGGAAAAGAAAAACGCAAATGTGAAAGTAAGACAGCCTCTATCTGACCAGTAAACCTGTCTACATTGTCCACAGTAACCCACTAGAGCGAAGCTTTTATTTCTACATGCTGTGGACTAAAGGAAAACTGAGCTCCTACAGGTACTCACCATTGCAAAACCTAACTTTAACGCTTCCCAACACTTGACATGCATAGATGTCATACTGCCTGAAGGGGTGTATCCATATGTGGCGGGGGATGGGGGGTTCCGGCTGTTTAATACAGCTGACTCCCATCAGTTGGCATTAAAGACAACTCCAATCAATAGCAACTTTATCTGAGCGCTTAGGGATGTAGGGGAATCCCTCTGACCCCCAATAGGTTGCTATGGCAATGGGGCCTTGTGAAAGTCCCCAGGCCTGCCATCGTAGTACATCTATTAAGCCTTTTCCGAGGCAAGGCTTAAAGGGGATCTCTGTGGTTTTCATACTGATGGCCTATCCTCAGATAAGCTCATCACTATAAGATCAGCTGGGATCCGACACCCGGCATCCCTGCTGATCAGCTGTTTGCGGAAGCTGCGGCCTCCGCACAGTGCAGTCTATTGGATAGCGGCTGGGCTTGATATTGCAGCTCAGCCGTATTCACTTGAATAGGACTGAGTAGCGACCAATACAAGAGGCCTAACCGCTCAAGGAGCGCCGCAGCCTGTTCATACAGCTGATTGGTTGGTGTGCAGGAGTCGGACACCCAAGGACAGGCCATCGATATTGAAATCCTGCCCATGCAGCATAGTGACAGACCCAGTGGCATAGCTATAAATGACTGGGCCACACAGCAAATTTTTTAATGGAGCCCCCCTCCCTCAGTAACTTTTTCACAACCACTTCCTTTCATGCCACCCCCATTCCTGTAGCTAGTGAAGATCGCTCTCTCAGACCAGGCCCGGCAGCTGTTCTATCCGTTTTCTTTCTACACTGTCACTGTATATCATTTCATTGTGTACTACTGTTGAGGGGGCCCTGACAAACTCTTTTAGTCCTCCTCCTCCTGGATGGGCCCCTTCTGGGTTAGGGCCCCAAAGCAACAGCTTCCCCTATAGCTACGCCCCTGGACAGACCCTCTAATTTCAGCTAGCTCAAAAGTGACAGCCTGCTGAGGACAGCATAGTATAGTGACAGACCCTCTGATTTCAGCAGGCTGTCACTTTTGAGCTAGCTGAATCAGAGGGTCAGCCTGCTGAGGGACAGAGGAGCATTTGCAGTGTGGGTTGGTTTGATTGATTAGAAATGGAAACGGAGTGGCCATAAACAGCCCCAACCTGACACAAGTTATGTTTTATATGCACACAAACGTATTTTTCTTCTGTTCCCGTTCCATTTTTATTTTTACAGGTCTCTATGCAGAACCATTCACTTTAATGGGGCTTGAAAAAAACGGAAATGACTCTGTGTGCATTCCATGTCCGTTCCGCAAAAAAAAAAAACAGAATATGTCCTATTCTTGTCCGTTTTGCAGATAAGCACAGGAATTGTCCGCAAAAAAAACGGATGCAACACGGATGTCATCCATTTTTTAGCGGATCCGTGTTTTGAAGACCACACAATACATACGGTCGTGTGCATGAGCCTTTATGGGAACGATTGTCACGTACACCCTGAACTATCTCACTGTTGAGAAGGGAAGTTGCTTTTTAACAGTCAGGAAGCAGAAGTTGTAATGCTTAGATTCACTGAGTTTTGGTAAAACTTTTCAGATGTCACAGGGACATATCAAGGTTTTGATTGCTGGGGGGTGCTAAGACCCTCACAGATTTCTAGAATGAGGAAAGAGAAGCTTGCACCTATCGCACTCTCTCTTCGCTGCTGAGGCAGGTCCATAGACTTCTATTGAGCCTTCAACGAGGAGCGAGAGCGCGACGTGCACGCTTCCCTCTCCTCGTTCTACTGATTGGTGGCGGTCTCAGCAAAACCTTGATATGTCTCTATGACATATCAAAAGTTTTACCCAAACTCAGTCACCCTTTAAAAAAAATGTATTGTTTACACGTAGGGCCTATTCACACAGTGGTATTTGGCGCAGACACCACACCAAGATTCTGGCAGCGGCCACATGGTTACCCCCTTCCCCCCCCCCCCCCCCATCGATATCAATAAGAGGCAGAGCTACAATTTGCGTGGCCAGCAGTTAAAAGCCGCAACCATGTCCAGTGTCCAGACAGATGCCGCTGGAAGCCGTAGCGGGTGTCAGCGGGTGGTTTGGCTGCATCCAATCGGGCTACACCATAAGCAAGTCTCCGGCATCCAAAGTGAACTGCAGCAGAAACTGTCACATGGAAGATTTTCACAGCCTCAAAATGCGGTGTGTGAACATGCTCATAAAGTAAAAAGAGCAGCGGTCAATTGTGAACAGGAGAGAAACTGCATCAAAACCGGACTGTTTGGACAAGGTCTTACAGAACCCAAAGTGTGAACGTATGGACATTACCCCTTTAGGCTGGGTTCACATTGTGTTATAGTCCCTCACAGGGCTTTACTTCGAGGGTATATACTCTGACAAATGGTATTCAGTCATACACCATGACAGGTAGTGTGAAGGATTCATGTTTAGACTCGTATGACCCGCTCTACATTTGTTTCTGGCTCTCTCGCTGCACACAAAAGTAGACTGCACAATCCCTAACTTTCAGAGACAGTCCCTGCAAATTCGGGCTTATGCAAGCCCTATCCACAAATGGGTGGTCCTGGACAGTTTATGGGCATGCCTGGCATACTGCAATGTTGGTAAATACATAATTCCGTCTGTCAAAATGGCTGACAATACACCAAAAGCAGGTCAAATGGAGTCCAAAGCAGAATCCTTTGAACACGGTCTGACCCAGTTAAATGAATCTGTCACTTTTGCCTTTTTATTTTAATTACTGAAAAAAAATTAACAAAGAAAAGCTTAAAGTAAAAAAAAAAAATCAATGATGTTATATCCCTGCCAACAACCAGGCAGGTAAGTACATCTGGGTACAGTCTATTGTAAAATATCTCCACACTATGCTTCTGGTTGCATCCTGCACAAAACAGAAACAACATTATAAATATAGTATAGAATTTAGAATGCTTCGGGGGAAAAGGTGGCTCCATAAAACAGCCAGACTGGCCCGCACTACAGAGGAGGCGCCTGCCTGCCAGAACCAGTGACTCCGGCTTCTCCATGCCACCCAATGACATTCAGACTCGAGCTCCACTTCCAGGATTTACCATGCGCCGAAACTACTTACACCCCCGTACGCAGTGAATTCAGTGGTACAGTCTGCGTGTCTTTACCATATTGGGAGAATTTCTTCACAGTCGCCCTAGTGGGAATATTCCATTTCCTACACGCGGGGGTGTGTGACATTATAAAAATACTTTTCGTTTCCAGAGAAAATAGAGGTTGTATTTGCGGTATGTGAACAGGACGTGATATTAGGAGATGTGTAGAAGGAGGACCTGCCATATCTGACTGTACTTAGAAGCTACAAGAAGAAGCTACCGAGAAGAGCCGCCATTGTGTGTGTGGGGGGAGGGGGTGCTACAGGAAGCGCACTGTGAAGGACACAATGAAATAGAACACGCTGTAGATAGAATTACCGCATCAGCTGTGAGGGGATTTACTGCAGCTATGGTAATACATAATACAGTCTGTGAGCCCGAGTCAGGCAGATTCACTTCAAAGGCGCCTCTACCGCTGCACAGCTTCTGGGTCGTGTTGTGCAAGGGGCGTGGCTTCTCACAGACCGCGCCCCCTTCTCTCTGTGACAGGAAACCTGATAAACGGCTCCATTACAGACAACAGCTACTGAATTGTGTGAAATCTACCCGTTGTATTTGCCGTGGAATGCGTGGCGACATTGCTGATATTGCATGCAGTACATGCGCACTCCTGAGCTGCGGAAACCTCAGATGTTGTGCCAAATGCCTCTTTCCCAGGGCAACGTGAAGGAATTCTAAATACTGATGACCTATCCCCCCTAGAATGGGGGAGGGGGTGACAGGCATTCTAGGGCAGGGATGGAGCTGCAGTGCCAGGTGCTGCCACAACTGTGTGTAGAGCGCTGTGCCTAGACTTCACCCATCAAGCGCTGGTGTCTCGTGTATAAACCATTTGACCACGACATCTGAAGGGCTGGTCACAGACATTAAAACAGCAGGCTATAGCGCCCACTGTGCTCACTTCCGCTGTAAATTTACAGTGGGTGGTGGGGAAGGGGTTAAAGGGATTGTGACGTAACAAATCTTCTACATTTTTCAAACCAGCACCTGGATCTGAATACTTTTGTCTTCACATGTAATTAAAGGGGTGGTCTGACTTCAGTAAGTGGCATTTATCATGTAGAGTTAATACAAGGCACTTACTAATGTATTGTGATTGTCCGTATTGTCTCCTTTACTGGCGGGATTCATTTTTCCATCACATTATACACTGCTAGTTTCCATGGTTACGACCGCCCTGCAATCCAGCATCGGTGGCTGTGCACACTATAGGAAAAAGTGCTGGCTGGGAAAAAGTGTTGGTGCATTTTTCTATAGTGTGCAAACACGGTCACCGCTGATGGATTGCAAGGTGGTTGTAACCATGGAAACAAGCAGTGTAGAATATGATGGAAAAATGAATCCAGCCAGCAAAGGAAGCAATATGGAGAATCACATTACATTAGTGCCTTGTTATAGCTTTCTCTACATGATAAATGCCACTTGCTGAAGTGAGACAGCACCTTTAAAGGGGTTGTCCGGGTTCAGAGCTGAACCCGGACATACCTCCCATTTTCACCGAGGCAGCCCCCCCCCCGACTTGAGCATCGGAGTGATTTAGCTCTCCATG
This sequence comes from Bufo bufo, assembly GCF_905171765.1. Taxonomy (NCBI): domain Eukaryota; kingdom Metazoa; phylum Chordata; class Amphibia; order Anura; family Bufonidae; genus Bufo; species Bufo bufo. The sequence goes on from NC_053392.1 coordinate 247,063,375, forward strand.
GAGCTGCCAGGAAGCCCGGTGACGTCACCGGCACTGATGGGCGGGCTTTAGCGCTGCCCTAGGCAGTAAAACGGCTAGGGCAGCGCTAAAGCCCGCCCATCAGAGCCGGTGGTGTCACTCAACACACTGCCGGGCGGAAGCCTCCACCCAGCAGTGTGTTATTGTAAATAAAAGATTTAGCGCAGAGCAAGGGAGCGCATGAGCTCGGATGCTCAAGTCAGGGGTGCTGCCTGGGTGAAAATGGAGGGATGTCCGGGTTCGGCTCTGAACCCGGACAACCCCTTTAAGTTTAGTATAGCCACTGAGTTATTGAATAAAATGTATCTGTATAGTGCCACCTGCTGCTTGTGTTTTTTTCCTCTTATTTCTGCAACCACCTCAGTGAGATGGTCGCATGCCTCAGTTGACATCTTCAGCTGCCACCAGCCATATCTAGAAGCTGAAATGCCCCCTGAGCTGCCAGCCTGTCATAAATCTAACAGAACGGTTGGAGTAATTAATGAGGAGATAGATCTCTGGATCCATGTGAGGTTTTGGAAAGGTATTGTTATAAACTCTAGGCTTGTGCAAAAATTGACAACTTTCTACGCCAGCACACTAGCATAGGAATTTCCCCGTTCTGCGTTTTGACATTTCTCTGATAAATTGACAAGTGGGTGTTGCTGTTCTTTTGTCACAGTGGTCTGCTCCTACACAGTCTACGATGACATGGTGTGTGTGGCCAAAACATTGGTATCTAAGGGTCCATTCACACGTCCGCAAATGGGTCCGCATCCGTTCCGCAATATCGGGAACGGGTGCGGACCCATTCATTCTCAATGAGGCAGTACGGGATGCGGAGAGCACACTATGTGCTCTCTGCATATCAGGAGCGCAGCCCCGAACTTCCGCAAAAAAATAGAACATGTCCTATTCTTGTCTGCGGATCCGCAATACACCACGGACGTGTGAATGGACCCTAAAAGGAATAACAGCACAGAGCAGAAAAGATGCTCATGAATTGTATATTAGGGATCCTTGGGGGGTCCAAACCCAGCCATCCCTGGTGCAAGAAAACAAATGTGGATAAAGCAGAAAGCGCCATCTATAGTGTAGTGGCCATGCCAGGTTACTGCAGCTCACTTCCTATGCGCTTCAATGGAGGCTGAGCTGTGTGCATGGACTCATAGAAATGAATGGGTCAGGTGTGCTAGCCGCAAAAACTGTAGATACCACATGAATGGAAATATATAGTTGTGTGCATTAGGAAGAAGATTCTGCACGAAAGAAAGCCGGATTGATCGCTTGTGAAAAATGACTAGATGTTATTAGAAAAGCGAAAGTCAATACTATAGGATGTAACACTTTTCAGGAATTCCTTTGTAATATAAAGTTCTTACTATAGGGCACGCTCACACGTGGTGGACACACTGTGGATTTGAGGTTGTGCCTGCTTTGTAGTCTTCCTCACTGCTCTGAGACGTTTGAAGATTGCTGACTTGTTGCCTGCGGCCAGAGGTCTTGTAGAAGCTTGTCTTGTAGAAGAGCACCCATCCTGTTTTGCTTACATATGTTCTAAATACAAGTGCCAAGGAATTCCCTTGCTCGGATTTCTCTGGTCTTGTCTGTCCGCCATATCAGTGATGTTTTTGTCGACAGAGGAATCTTCATTTGCTGGTCCACAGTAGACCCTCTCTTGGCCCAGGATGATAGAATCCATGACCGGAGCTCTGTTAAGAGGCATAGTATACTCATTGCTTCTCTGGCAGAACAAAATTTAGTGGTCTGAAAGTGTTTGAATTTTTAAATAATGTTTTGGATTTTCTCTCCTAGAAAGAAAGGATTGAATTGTCGAATCCAGGAAGACACCCAAAAACTTCTTCAGCTTTTGCCAGGATTAGCTCTGATTTCTCCATGCTCCTGCAAAAATGAGATGGTGACTGACAAGTTGTACTTTAGATCTTGTGTTGACTGTGCAATAAGGAGACAATCAGCCAGGTTTAGTATTATAATAGAAGATAAAGACAAATTTCAGATTCCTCAGTGGTTGAAAAGATTATGACACAACTGCAAGCTTTCGAGACACGAGCGCTGGCTGTTTTGCGGTATGCAAATTGTGGTTCCACAAAACACAGATTCCGGCCGGGTGTATTCCGCATTTTGGGGACAGAACATTCCTATCTTTGTCCATAATGCATACAAGAATAGGACATGTTCTATAATTTTGCGCACGGAATGGACGGAATGTCCACCGCTCCCAATTATAGTGTTGTATAAACAAATTGACAGCACTCCAAAGTTGCAGGTGAAGTATTATGTGATTTATTCAGCCGGACATAATTTTAGGCAACGTTTCGGGCTATATGTAGCCCTTCATCAGGCCCAATGGATGTGAGCAAGTGATTGAGGAGCTGGTGCCGGCTGCTCAATCAGTTTAGGCTCTTATTATATGGCGTGTTTGATCCTGCTCTTGTATGTTATTTAGATTATAGGCCATTGTCCAGTCCTTTTCATTAGGCCCAGTGTTTATATCTAATAGGGGGACACATCCAGCACCCTTATTAGTGTCAGCGGTCATTGGTTCATTTATTATATAGATTTGGCAGGATCTAAAGATATTGAGCCTACTGTCAGTTTATGTATACTGGTAGAGATTAGGTGGCACCTCCCTACTGTATGTATTTTATGACTATTTAAATAAAGTAATATTTTAAAAGGAATATGATGCTACTCATTTATTTGTTGGTCATGTGGTGTTTGAAAGTGTCTAAAAAGCTTTAAAAATTGTATAAAGCATATACAGCAGTTTTTTGGTGCAAATTGGGCCAGAATTCTGGCACATTGTATTTAGTAAATTTAGTCCAAGGTGTCTCAATTATGGCACTTGATGTACAAAGATATTATCTCCCAGAAACAGTGCCGCAATTTTTTTCTTCTCAGGCTCATATGAAACTGGAGGCATACAGAGAAACAATATGGCCCATAAGATCTCATATGGTGTATTAGGGCCCATAATATACTTCTACAGATAAATATTATGGCTCCATACAGTGCAGTGATTGCATGGAACCATAATTCAGTTGTGTGCATACGTCCTATGGCTGCTTTAAAGTGAACGCTTTCGAATGTCTTCTTTGACCACTAATAAAATGTATCCAGAATGGTCTGATCTAAGTCACAATTACAGACAAACACAATGGAAACAGTGAAGGGTGATAAAGTAAGTGAGCCCTTAATAACTTGTAGATCCCTCCTTAGAAGCAATCACTTCCACCAAACATTTCCTGTAGCTGGAAATACGATTTGCACAACTTTGATAAGGAATTTGGGATTAGCAAAGTGGATGGGATTTAAAAACAAAAACCTCATCTACACAATGAGAAAGAGTGGTGCAGATTCTATATTCACAGCATGTCATGTCAACAAAATCCGCCCATGTGGCCATACTCTAAATGGATTTTAGTTCGTCTGTATTTCTGGAATGCCTTGGATATACCTTCAGGTCTTCTATAGCATATTGATAGGTATAAGATCAGAACTCTTGTCGCAGACTTCCAAGACAAAAAGATTTTTCAACTATTCTTTAGTCGATTTCGTCATCGGTTGACTGGTCATAGACGCTACAGGGGAATTTCGACCAAGCCCTCCTCACAGCCACCAGCCAGATACAGTACATAACTGTCTGACGCTCTCAGTGTTAGGGAGAATCAGATACTTATGTACAGTACAGACCAAAAGTTTGGACACACCTTCTCATTCAAAGAGTTTTCTTTATTTTCATGACTATGAAGGCATCAAAACTATGAATTAACACATGTGGAATTATATACATAACAAACAAGTGTGAAACAACTGAAAATATGTCATATTCTAGGTTCTTCAAAGTAGCCACCTTTTGCTTTGATTACTGCTTTGCACACTCTTGGCATTCTCTTGATGAGCTTCAAGAGGTAGTCCCCTGAAATGGTCTTCCAACAGTCTTGAAGGAGTTCCCAGAGATGCTTAGCACTTGTTGGCCCTTTTGCCTTCACTCTGCGGTCCAGCTCACCCCAAACCATCTCGATTGGGTTCAGGTCCGGTGACTGTGGAGGCCAGGTCATCAGGCGCAGCACCCCATCACTCTCCTTCATGGTCAAATAGCCCTTACTTTCAAATTTTTCCCAATTTTTCGGCTGACTGACTGACCTTCATTTCTTAAAGTAATGATGGCCACTCGTTTTTCTTTACTTAGCTGCTTTTTTCTTGCCATAATACAAATTCTAATAGTCTATTCAGTAGGACTATCAGCTGTGTATCCACCTGACTTCTCCTCAACGCCACTGATGGTCCCAACCCCATTTATAAGGCAAGAAATCCCACTTATTAAACCTGACAGGGCACACCTGTGAAGTGAAAACCATTTCAGGGGACTACCTCTTGAAGCTCATCAAGAGAATGCCAAGAGTGTGCAAAGCAGTAATCAAAGCAAAAGGTGGCTACTTTGAAGAACCTAGAATATGACATATTTTCAGTTGTTTCACACTTGTTTGTTATGTATATAATTCCACATGTGGTAATTCATAGTTTTGATGCCTTCAGTGTGAATCTACAATTTTCATAGTCATGAAAATAAAGAAAACTTTTTGAATGAGAAGGTGTGTCCAAACTTTTGGTCTGTACTGTACCTGTCCGGGGGCCACAGGTCACCCTCATGAATTCAACTGTATCCCTGTTTTCAGGACAAAGATACGATTGAATACTACAGCGAGACACAGAAGCTCATGGCTCCCTGCTATGCCATTCACCCTTATAGGCCACATGCTACTATATGAGGCAGTGTACAAATGTCACAGGGACACAGGCATCTCAGGCTGCGGGCTGCAAAAGTCCCATGGCCTGCATCGCAGACAGTGGCATGGAACAGTACTCAGGTATTTCAAATAGAAGCAACTGGACTAGGACAGGTCATGGCAGCTAGTGCTGGCCACCACTGAAGGGAAGCTCCTGGGGAGGCATTTTGTGCTGCACAGTGTATTTGGTTCTGCTGGGATGGTATTTTTCGCTGCACTATAGTATTGATGAACCCTTCCTACTTGAGTTGGCTTCATCTACTTGAATATCCCTAGGATATGCCCCCATTGTCTGATAGGTGCAGGTCCCACCGCTGGGACCAGCACCTACAATGAGAACGGAGCGGGGAAATGAATGGAGGGCGCACTGCGCATGCGCAGCCGCCCTCCATTCATTTCTATGAGCCCACCGAAAATAGCAGAGCGTTGGCTTGGCTATTGCCATCTGCCCCATAGAAATGAATGAGAGCATGGGCCGCGCATACGCAGTGCGCTCCCATTCACTTCTATGGGAGCGGCGCTTGGTGGTGGACGGACATCCGGTGTCCTCCAGCCACAGCGCTCCCCTCTTTGTTCTCGTTGTAGGTGCGGGTCCCAGCGGTGGGACCCTCACCTATCAGACAATGGGGGCATATCCTAGCAATATGCCCCCATTGTCTGAGATGGGAATACCCCTATAAGGCCCTAGCTCATTACATATAGAAGATCTACTTGTCACGGATGTAGTAGGGGAGAACACCAAAAGACAACAAGAAGAAAGGGGAAAGACTCTAGGCCTCACCGCTAGGGAAGGAAAAGGGTCACCACCTATAAAACCCTGCTCATGGCCCTAACTCCTACCCGTATGGGCACCTCTCGATGGTAGAGATGCCCATACACAGAAACCTAGAAAACTCTGGTGACCCTTGGATGCCCTAAAGGTAATGATAGGGCAGAGACAAACCCGTTCCTTCCCTGGTGAAGAAAACAAGCATCTCGCTCAGGCCTAGTAAACAACCGGGGGGAGGGGGGAATACAAAACACACCAAGTGGAACACTTAACTTATGAGGATGATGGATGAACAGGACTTCAACAAATGAAGCTATCCAAATGAAGCTACCCAGAGCAAGGAGTGATCGGTAAAGTCAGACTAAATAGGAGGAGGTAAAGGTCACATGATCCACACCTGAACAGGAGATGTGGACATACCAGCAGCACACAGACAAATTGAAACCAAAAGAGGCGGTCAGATCACTCATGTGCTGCCAGTCTGTCAGACCTTCTAACACCTGTCACAGGTGTGACACTACTCTTTTTAGATCAAAAGGATGACTGGATTGTGAGTCATATTCCCTAAGAAAATATCATGGAATATTTTGTCTCTCCCTTGAGATCAAAGGAAAATTAGGAAAACAGAACTCCAAAACATGAAGTACAAGGGGTCTAAATCTTTGCCAGTGTTCCCCCTGTAGAAGTGATCCTCAAGATGAAGGGACAAGGTGCCCAAAGACTGAAAAATTAATTCAGAACTCCTTTACAGTAAAGTGTTTTAGATTAGTAATAAAAGGTTTTTTATTTTTGTGAAAGTCCAACTTTGTATTTTCTTCACTCAGTGTGACACAAACATGTTATATTATCTCATTTTAACAAAATAGCTAAAAGGATTATGTCCAAGGCAAGGCAGAGGATCGTTTGCTGGCAGCTCGGAGGCTGCTGGTGGTTCTATTATAGGATGCAGGAAATTCCCCCTCCCATTCAGCATTCTATTGTATGAGGAACAGCTGTGTCCGGCAGACATTACAAGGAAGAGCTCAGTCATAAGGCATCATGGAAACCAGTTCCTCCACCAGACCAAACTCAGGGCCTGTAGTTTGTAGGGCACATTTTATATACAGTATATTCAACAACTTAAAGAAGACCTTTCACTAGAATAAAGTATCTAAACTGACTATACAGATGTGTAGAGCGGCGCCCAGGGATCCCCCTGCACTTACTGTTATCCCCGGGGGCCGCTCCGTTCTCCGGTTATAGCCTCCGGTATGTTCATAGTTAGGCTCCACCCAGGGGAACCTGCTGCGGTCTCCTTCTCCTATGCTGTAGCGCTGGCCAATCGCAGCGCTCAGCTCAATGCCTGGCTATGAGCTGAGCGCTGCGATTGGCCAGCGCTACAGCATAGGAGAAAGAGACGCCGGCAGGTTCCCCTGGGTGGAGCCTAACTATGAACATACCGGAGGCTATAACCGGAGAACGGATCGGCGCCCGGGGATAACAGTAAGTGCAGGGGGATCCCTGGGCGCCGCTCTACACGTCTGTATAGTCAGTTTAGATACTTTATTCTGGTGAAAGGTCCTCTTTAAGGGCTCATGCACACAAACGTATTCTCTTTCTGTGTCCGTTCCGTTATTTTTGCGGCCCGTATGCGGAACCATTCATTTTAATGGGTCCGCAAAAAAAAAAACAGAAGTTACTCCGTGTGCATTTCTTTCCGCATTTCCGTTCCGCAAAAAAAAATAGAACATGTCCTATTATTGTCCGCTTCACGGACAAGGATAGCACTGTTCTATTAGGGGCCAGCTGTTCCATTCTGCAAAATATGGAATGCACACGGATGCCATCCGTATTTTTTGCGGATCCGTTTTTTGCAGACCGCAAAATACATATGGTCGTGTGCATGAGCCCTAACACTGGACAATTAGGAGTGCCTGACATGCAAATTCCACAGGCCAAGAGCTTTCCAGTCTGAATAATGAGTTATGAAATCAGTCTGCAAACTTGGAAGGGGATTCCCAGTTCAGCTGACAAGTTGTGTGTTACTACTTCAAGGGGATTTCATTTTTTTTTTTTACTTTTCTTTTACTTTCCTGGGAGTCGTCTGCACAGCAAGTTCTCTGTTCACGTCTCATTTGGGTCAGGGGGGTACTATCTCTCCTTAGGGAGAGAGCGCCTTAATCAGCGTGAGGAGACTTATAGGCCATACATGCTCCTCTGGAATTCTGGGAGCAAAGGGATGCAAATGAGCTCTTAACAAGCTCTGCCTCTAATGCCACCAGATGTAAGGCAGCTATCCTATAAGTCAGTGTTCAGCTCTTTAACTAAGCCTTGAGACATGACTTGGATATTAAATAAGCCAGCACCTCATCTGCAGACAGCTGTTTCGGGGTGATTGCCCCTCATCAGTGCAGATACCTCATTTGGGTCATATACGTTTTGTGGGGATTCGCTCTGGTAGTTAGGACTAGCGGATGCAGTATAGAGGCAAAGTACACAGTTCTTGGATCAAACAACAGTGTTTATTCACGCATTGGTGTATAACAAAATGCAGATAAGATGTATCACAAAACGCAGGTGGCTTGGTGTTTGTTCACACACAAGGAAAATCCATAAACAATAAAAGTCACCTTTTCTCCTGGGTGTTAATTCACACCCTGTTAGCCGTTCAGCTTCATCAAGTCCATAGGCGGCCTGTTTGCCTTTAGAGGGGCCTGAGTCCTCCAGCCCGGCTCAAACCTCAAATCCCAGCACAGCCCTCAGTTCACAGCACACAGACTCCTGAGCTCCACTGTCAGAGAGAGGTAAATCCACACACCTGGCAGTACTGGCTGGTTTTTATGCCTGGCAAAACCCGTCCTGGAACATGGGGAGTAGTCACCCACCCAGCGCTTTGACTACTCCCAGTAAGAGCCGTCCCGGATCAGCTATAACTGCCATGGTAAATCTTTAGGTGTCAATTATCACTGCGAACATAAGATAGGGCAGAAGGAGTTCCCAGTCCTTTCCATCCTTAGCTACTACTTGTTTAAACATAGTTTTTAACGTTTGATTAAACCTTTCTACTAGGCCGTCAGTTTGCGGGTGGTAGACGGATGTCCGTATCTGTTGACTTTGGACATAAAAGGAGTCCCCTAGTCAGTCAGAACCTCTTTGAGTATCCCTACTCGGGAAAACATCTCCATTAACTCTTTTGCTATGAGTTTGGCCGATGTATGTCGCAGTGGCACCGCCTCTAGGTAGCGAGTGGCGTAGTCCAGGACGACCAAGATGTGTTGGTGCCCCCTAGCGAACTTCGGTACTAGGCCTACGAGATCCATATCGATTCTCTCAAATGGTTCCTCGATAATCGGGAGGGGCACTAAGGGACTGCGGAACAGGTGCTGGGGGCTAGTGGTTTAGCAGGTCAGGCAAGACTTACAAAAGTCATCCACCGTCATCCGCCAGTAAAACCGTTGTAGTATCCGGTCCTGTATCTTCTGCAGTCCCAGATGACCCCCGAGAACATGGTGGTGGGCTAACTCTAACACGAGTTTTCGATAGGCCCCGGGCACCACCAACTGTTCAACAGGTTAAACCCGCAGCTGGTTTACCTGATATAGCATATTCTGGTGGACCACAAAACGGGGAAACATCGACTCGGCCCCAGGTTGTGGGGGTACACCATCAAGTATTACCACATTCTCCCAGGCCCGGGATAGGGTTGGGTCTCGGCATTGGGCTGTACCAAAATTCTCCCCGGAGACGTTGAGGGCTGCCAACCCAGGACCCGGTGGCAACTCCTCCACGTCTACCACCATTACCCTACGCGGGGTTGTCTCCCCTTCTTCCACAAAAGTGGCGGTCATCCCTACTGCTGGCCCTTCGGCCTCAGGTTCCCAGGGTTCTGGCCATCCCCCTGAACAAGGCCAATCTTCTGGGCTTATTCCTGTCTGAGGGGTGTCCTTAACTCTCACAACCGGCCATAGGGCAGGGAAACCTGGAAAGTCTCTCCCTATTATGATTTCATAGTGGAGATTTGTGGCAACTGCCACTTCGTGAGTCCACCTGCTGGCCACCATGGTTATAGACAGTAGCGCGGTGGGGTAGTCTTTCAAATCTCCATGAATGCACATCACCCCAACTTTCCGGCCAGTATACTCAGCGGACCGCACCAGGGTAGCCCTTACCAGGGTCACCAAGCTCCCTGAATCCAGGAGCGCCTCCGCTTAAGTGTCTCCCACTTCCACCTGGCACAAGTGGTCTAGAGCCTCCGAAGTACCTGTGGCACACAGTTTACTAGCATATAGCGATTGTCGGTAACCACAATTAGTGTCCATGGGCTCAACCCGATGAGGACACTCAGCCCTGGTGTGGCCAGGTTCCTGACACCGCCAGCAGATTAACTGGGTCCGGCCCATAGGGGGAACCTCCCGGGGGGGTTTCATTAGCTCAAACCGGTGGGCCTGGGGTGGGGAGTTTTGAAGTTTGCCTGCCCTTCTCCCAAAACACCCCCCTTGAGATTCTTGGTTGCCTCATAGCGTTCCACCAGGTCCACGATTTCCAGGAGATACCTGGCCGATCCAGTGCTGTAGAGGGGTGACAGTGCCCTCCAGAATATGTCAGCCAATAGTCTATCCAGCATAGCCGTAGGACTCAGCACATCAGGCTGTAGCCACTTTTGCAAAAGGTGGAATAAGTCATAATACTGGGGTCTTGCTGGCTCAGCCGGCTTAAACCCCCACTGATATACCCGCTGGGCCCGGACGAACACATTCACCCCCAGTCTTGCCAAAATCTCACTCTTCACCTTCGGGTAGTCGGCCGCTTGAACGTCCGGCAAGCCGAAATACACCCATTGGGACTCTGATGCCAGAAAAGAAGCGACGACCTCAGCCCACTGGTCTCGGGGCAGCTTTTCCCTGGTGGCCACTTTCTCGTACATCGCCAGGTAGGTTTCGATGTCGTCTGCAGGTGTGATCTTAGGGATCGCTGCACGAACTGCTTTCCAGGCATCGTGGACGCTTGGGGTTGCTCCTACTGTCTGCAAAGCCATCACGTGTTGTAGCAGCAGCTGATTGGTCTCTTGCTGCTGCAAATTAGCCTCCATGAGGGCCTTCGCAACAGGCTCCATTTTGTTGTGGGGCACGGGTTGAAATACAGCTGGTTTGTGTACGACATACAACTGTGCCCAAAAATGAAAACCCAAAAATATATCGGCGTTCACGCCAGCCTCACTGCGCTTGCCCGCATACTCCACCAATTGTGGGGATTCTCTCTGGTAGTTAGGATAGCGGATGCAGTATAGAGGCAAAGTACACAGTTCTTAAATCAAACAGCAGTGTTTATTCACACATTGGTGCATAACCAAATGCAGATAAGATGTATCACAAAACGCAGGTGGCTTGGTGTTCGTTCACACACAAGGAAAGTCCATAAACAATAAAAGTCACCTTTTCTCCTGGGTGTTAATTCACACCCTGTTAGCAGTTCAGCCTCATCAAGTCCATAGGCGGCCTGTTTGCCTTTAGAGGGGCCTGAGTCCTCCAGCCCGGCTCAAACCTCAAATCCCAGCACAGCCCTCAGTTCACAGCACACAGACTCCTGAGCTCCACTGTCAGAGAGAGGTAAATCCACACACCTGGCAGTGCTGGCTGGTTTTTATGCCTGGCAAAACCCGGCCTGGAACATGGGGAATAGTCACCCACCCAGCACTTTGACTACTCCCAGTAAGAGCCGTCCCGGATCACCTATAACAGCCATGCTAAATCTTTAGGTGTAAAATAGCAATAGCTGCTGACACAAAAAATACCGGCTCTTACTTTACTGAGGCCAGGAACCTCGGTGACACATTCCTTCCATCCACGATGATTCCAGGTAGTGATGGACGAACATCTGCCGGGACGGTTCGCGAACGCGATCAAATGTTCGCGAACCGCAAGTTCGCGGCGGGTCCCATGTATTTTAATGGCAGGCGAACCTGAAAAACCTTCAGCTCATATTTGCAGCCAAGAAATAATTACTAGAAGTGCACAAATAGTCCCACAACATGGACAGTGACATACCAGATGTATTATTCGAATTTGCGATCTCCATTCATTTTTTTTTTTATGCGAAATATCGGCAATATAATTTTCACGTACATGCATGCGCAAATGCACTATACGGTACCCAAATCCACTATAATGAAAGTATATTGGTATATAACACCCAGCTTCAATCAGTTTTTTGGGGGGATGACTAGTATATCACACCAGTAGAAATTATTTGTTTCAATAACACTTGTCCCTCTATATACCTGCAGTATCGCAGCAGAACCACACAATACAAATGCACTATAATATACACTGCTCAAAAAAATAAAGGGAACACTTAAACAACACAATGTAACTCCAAGTCAATCACACTTCTGTGAAATCAAACTGTCCACTTAGGAAGCAACACTGAGTGACAATCAATTTCACATGCTGTTGTGCAAATGGGATAGACAACAGGTGGAAATTATAGGCAATTAGCAAGACACCCCCAATAAAGGAGTGGTTCTGCAGGTGGTGACCACAGACCACTTCTCAGTTCCTATGCTTCCTGGCTGATGTTTTGGTGACTTTTGAATGCTGGCGGTGCTTTCACTCTAGTGGTAGCATGAGACGGAGTCTACAACCCACACAAGTGGCTCAGGTAGTGCAGCTTATCCAGGATGGCACATCAATGCGAGCTGTGGCAAGAAGGTTTGCTGTGTCTGTCAGCGTAGTGTCCAGAGCATGGAGGTGCTACCAGGAGACAGGCCAGTACATCAGGAGACGTGGAGGAGGCCGTAGGAGGGCAACAACCCAGCAGCAGGACCGCTACCTCCGCCTTTGTGCAAGGAGGAACAGGAGGAGCACTGCCAGAGCCCTGCAAAATGACCTCCAGCAGGCCACAAATGTGCATGTGTCTGCTCAAACGGTCAGAAACAGACTCCATGAGGGTGATATGAGGGCCCGACGTCCACAGGTGGGGGTTGTGCTTACAGCCCAACACCGTGCAGGACGTTTGGCATTTGCCAGAGAACACCAAGATTGGCAAATTCGCCACTGGCGCCCTGTGCTCTTCACAGATGAAAGCAGGTTCACACTGAGCACATGTGACAGACGTGACAGACTCTTGAAACGCCGTGGATAACGTTCTGCTGCCTGCAACATCCTCCAGCATGACCGGTTTGGCATTGGGTCAGTAATGGTGTTGGGGTGGCATTTCTTTGGAGGGCCGCACAGCCCTCCATGTGCTCGCCAGAGGTAGCCTGACTGCCATTAGGTACCGAGATGAGATCCTCAGACCCCTTGTGAGACCATATGCTGGTGCGGTTGGCCCTGGGTTCCTCCTAATGCAAGACAATGCTAGACCTCATGTGGCTGGAGTGTGTCAGCAGTTCCTGCAAGACGAAGGCATTGATGCTATGGACTGGCACGCCCGTTCCCCAGACCTGAATCCAATTGAGCACATCTGGGACATCATGTCTCGCTCTATCCACCAACGTCACGTTGCACCACAGACTGTCCAGGAGTTGGCAGATGCTTTAGTCCAGGTCTGGGAGGAGATCCCTCAGGAGACCATCCGCCACCTCATCAGGAGCATGCACAGGCGTTGTTGGGAGGCCATACAGGCACGTGGAGGCCACACACACTACTGAGCCTCATTTTGACTTGTTTTAAGGACATTACATCAAAGTTGGATCAGCCTGTAGTGTGTTTTTCCACTTTAATTTTGAGTGTGACTCCAAATCCAGACCTCCATGGGTTGAAAAATTTGATTTCCATTTTTTTTGTTTTGTGTGATTTTGTTGTCAGCACATTCAACTATGTAAAGAACAAAGTATTTCAGAAGAATATTTAATTAATTCAGATCTAGGATGTGTTATTTTTGTGTTCCCTTTATTTTTTTGAGCAGTGTACTTTCTAACATAGAAAGTATATTATAAAATTGTGCAAGGAAGGCAATCCATTAGAATATACATAAAGATAAAACGTAACCTTTAATAATTTTACTATGAGGGTTCATTCACACGTCCGTAAGTGTTTTGTGGATCCGCAAAACATGGACACCGGCAATGTGCATTCAGACCTCTGCCAATCAGCACAATGAAGGGTGCCATTCAAGTGAATGAAGTTCAGTTGCATGTAAGAACTACTTTCTGAAGCTGTGTAAGGGTACAACCACACAAAATGCTGTGGATCCTAACTGATTTCCACTGTGTGTATTTTAAAGGGGTTGGCCCGTTTATCTTAGGCTACTTTCACATCTGTATGAATATGTAGAGTGAATCTCTAAATCGCACATCCTCATACCTATGCTTCTGATATACAACTGTTAGTAATAATCAGCATTTCTTATGATAAAACGTGGCTCTGCAGCGATGCTATCAATCATTTGCTGTGCACTATAAAGAGACAATTAGTATACAGTTTGATCAAAGCGCATAGGCCCACTTACCGCGACAAGGGTGTCTCTAGTTTAAGTGGGAACCTACTCTAACCATGGCGCAGAGCCGTGCGGCGACCACCACGCCTCCACACCGCTCCAGCAGGCAACGGGACCCGGCAGCCGCACAACAGCCCCACAGTGCAGTGAGGCCGCATGGGCCCCGGGTCCCATCACTCCACCAGCACGGCACGGAAGAAGAGACGGCCGCCGTCCAGCGCCGCATGTGAACTGGTGCAAATGGCTCACCTGTTCACAGCCTCTCAGGAACTCCAACTGAGATGTGGTAGGGATTTATAAACCCTTTGCAGACTTTCACATCTGTGTTTTCAATTCCGCTATTGAGATCCGTCATGCTTCAGTTTTGTCCCCATTCATTGTCAATGGGGACAAAACTGAACTGAACAAAACGGAATTTACCAAAATGCATTCTGTTTCGTTTGGTTGCATCCCCATCGCGGACATAAAAACGCTGCAAGCAGCGTTTTTCTGTCCGCGATGTGGTGCGGAGAAAAACGGATCCGTCCTGACACACAATGTAAGTCAATGGGGACGGATACGTTTTCTCTGACACAATAGAAAACGGATCCGTCCCCCATTGACTTTCAATGGTGTTAAAGACGGTTCCGTCATGGCTATAGAAGATATAATACAACCAGATCCGTTCATGACGGATGCATGCAGTTATATTATTGTAACGGAAGCGTTTTTGCAGATCCATGACGGATCCGCAAAAAAACGTTAATGTGAAAGTAGCCTTACTAGCCGCACATGTGCCGGTAACAGCACACAAATGTAGCTAGTAATAAGAATTATTCAACTACCGGACATCAGTGCTGATAGTTTAATGACCTGACCTGTGTGCCGGCGCTCCACTGGGAACATAGCTGCTAATGAGGGATTCTATCCATCAACACCCTCCATTCACTTGTCCCTAATGACAGCATGGACGAAAAAGATCTATTTCCAACCCCTTTGAATATTCTGTTGCATTCCAGTTTAGCCCTTAGGCTCTCAGCGCTGCACATGATGATCTTTAAATATGGCACCGGGCGGGCTCTTGTGCGGTGATCGGGGAAACCAGTCCTTCAGTCTAATATGCTGAGTCTCTCTGAAGAGACCCAGCATATTAGAGCTGCAGTTCCTATGTTGGCCTGCAGGTTGAAAAGTCACACCCACTCCAAAATGGTATCAATAAAAATTACAGATCGTCCTGATAAAAATTAGCCCCCACACAGCTTCGTAGACATAACTATAAAAAAAGTTATGGGGGCAGAATATGGCGATGTAAAAAAAACCAAAACTATTTGTCAAAGTTTTTTTTTCTTTAGTATTAAACTACAAAAACACCTATACATATGTGGCATTGCTGTAATTGTAAACAGAATTTTTTTCATGCTTCCCTCTACATTGTATGCCATATTAAATGGTGGCCTTAGAAAGTAAAACTTGTCCCGCAAAAAAAGAAGCCCTCATACAGCTATGTGAACAGAAAAATAAAAAAGTTATGGCTCTGTGAAGACAGGGAAGAAAAATGAAAATGTAAAAAACCTCTGGTATTCAAGGGGTTAAAGGGCACACCTGTCAGCACAATCAACCCTATTAAACCAGGCATAGTGCCTGGTAGGGTTGATCATGCTGAGTAAAACAATATATTTATTTTCTATAAAGAATTAATAATAGCCAAGATATATATTCATTTTTATATTTATGTAAATTACCCAGTTGGAGCACCAGGGGGCTAGGAGCAATGCTAGCACAATGCCCCCCATCAAACCTCAGATCAGACACCCATTCCTCATTACACCTCAGATCAGACCTGCATCAGACCTCAGATCAGACTTACATTCCTCATTAGACCTCAGATCAGACTCTCATTACACATCAGATAAGGCTACTTTCACACTGCTGTTTCTGGGTCCGCCTGTGAGATCCATTTCAAGGCTCTCACAAGTGGTCCAAAACGGATCAGTTCAGCCCCAATGCATTCTGAATGGATAAGGATCCGTTCAGAATGCATCAGTTTGCCTCCGTTCAGCCTCCATTCCGCTCTGGAGGCGGACACCAAAACGCTGCTTTCAGCGTTTTGATGTCCGTCTGACGAAACTGAGCCAAACGGATCCGTCCTGACTTACAATGTAAAGACCTCAGATCAGACCTCCATTCCTAGTTAGACATTAGATCAGACCCCCATTCCTCATTACACCTTAGATCAGACCCCCATTAGACATAAAATAAATAAATGAACTTACCTCTACTGCTCTGGACAGCACCACTACTCAGCAGATCCAATGGCTCTTCCTGCAAACACTGCTCCCAGGCTTTCTCTGGCCCGTACTTCACTCGGCGCACCCAGAATTGAGAGAAGGAAAATAAGAAAAAAAAAATGTTTTCATGAGATCTCAGATCAGACACCAAAATCAGACCCCCAATCTCCATCATCCTCAGCACACACCCCCATCAGCCTCAGCTCAGACCCAATTAGCCTCAACTTAGACCCCCATCAGCCTCAGTTCAGAGCCCAATTAGCCTCAGATCAAACACCCATCAGCCTGAGCACAGACCCTTATCAGCCTCAACTCAGACCCCCATCAGCCTCAGGTAATACCCCCATCAGCCTCAGGTCAGACCCCCATCAGCCTCAGGTCAGATCCCCATCAGACCTCAGATCGGAAATGCAAACCAAAAATGCAGCACTGATTGGATAATGTCAGAATGTGTAGGAACCCACCTTAATCTGGTAAAACCCAAAAGGACTTTCATTGCTAACTGCTGGCAATTCATTCATAACTTCTGGCAGGAATAAAAGAGCATAGCACAACATAGTCGTATGAAAAGATGCTCCAGAACTGGTGCCCCCATAGAAATGAATGGAGAGGTGGTGCGCTTTTCCAACCAGCCGCTCCGTCCAGTTCACGGGGGCTCCATGGGGTATAAAGTCGTATGAAAAGATGCTCCAGAACTGGTGTCCCCATAGAAATGAATAGAGAGGTGGTGCGCTTTTCCGACCAGCCTCTCCATCTAGTTCAGGGGGGCTCCACGGGGTATAGAATCATATGAAAAGATGCTCCAGAACTGGTGCCCCCATAGAAATGAATAGAGAGGTGGTGCGCTTTTCCGACCAGCCGCTCCATCCAGTTCAGGGGGGCTCCACGGGGTATAGAATCGTATGAAAAGATGCTCCAGAACTGGTGCCCCCATAGAAATGAATGGAGAGGTGGTGCACTTTTCCGACCAGCCGCTCCATCCATTTTCAGGGGGGCTCGACGGGGTATAGGGCCCCTGTTCTTGTGATCAGGGGGGGACCAGCGGTAGGACCCCACCAATCTGATCGCTATCCCCTATCCTGTGTATAGGGCATAACTTTCTTTCTATAGCTGGAATACCTCTTTAAATAGTACTCTGGCCCTTCATTGTGCTTGTGGGAAGAGGTCTAAAGAGTTGGATCCTCAAAGATCCAACAGACCAATAATGTTTTACCCCTGGAAAACTTTAAAAGGGATTGTCCAGGCATACTTTCCTACCTGATCTGACATCAAGTGTGGAGAGATGCAACTGCACACGAAGGCCACATTCACATCACTATTTTGTTTTCCGTTCTGATCTGTTAGAAGAACAGAAAACTTTAAAAAAAAACTGATCATTTGAGCATACGTTGTGTTCGTGATGCATCCATTTTTGTCAGTTCCGTCAGAGATCTGTTATTTTTGACGGGAGAAAAAGTCCTTCAAACAGGACTTTTTCTCCTGTCTAAAATAGAAAATCTCTGATGGAAGTGGCAAAATGAGCACAACGGATGCTCAAAATGAAGGATCAATTATATATTTTTTTCTGTTTCTTCTGGCAGATCAGAAGAACGGAAAACAAAACGGTGATGTGAACGTGGCCTAATTAGAATATGACCTATACACAATAGTAACTTCACATTGGAGGGTTGTCTCATAAACTATCCTGCCCAGCATGCAGTTGTGTCTCTCCTCGCCAGATGTCAGGTTAGATGGGACAGTAGACATGGACAATCCAGAAAAGTGTCATCGTACTTGTACAAAGTATAATATAGAAAGAATAGCTGTATACAGAAAGCTATTAGTGTACAAAGGCATCAATAAACATGTTTCTCAGTTTTATAAACATGCAGCATTTGGTGAAAGCAACGTCATTTAGGTCAACGGACTTAGTAAGTGGGATAAGGAGGGGTAGGACAAGGGGGCAACCCATGTGATAGGTACTTCAAGTATAGACCTTTTGCTATACACTTCTACATATTCTCTACAGGTCATTTGGGTTATTTGTAGTTGTGGGCACTCTCTCATGGGGGGTCCCATGAACAATTCCTTTAAAGGGGGTGGTTTCACTTCAGCAAATGGCATTTATCATGTAGAGAAAGTGAATACAAGGCACTTACTAATGTACTGTGACTGTCCATATTGCTTCCTTTACTGGCTTTATTCATTTTTCCATTGCATTATACATTGCTCTTTCCAGGGGTTACAACCACCCTGCGGCCCAGATACGAGGGGGCCGGCACAGGAGCTGCTGTGCATGTGTGCCTAGTGAGCTCCCATGGTCCTGGCCACCAGAGAGGCTGGAATTTTTTTCTATAGAACGCAAGCACGACCACCGCAGATAGATTGCAGGGTGGTCATAACCATGGAAATGAGAAGTGAATAATGTGAAGGAAAAATGAATCCAGCCAGCAAAGGAGAAAATATTGACAATGACAATACATTAGTATGTGCCTTGTATTAAAGGGGTTGTACATTCATTTTTATTGTTCCTATTCAATAGAAGTGAATGGTACAGCTTGGGTGTAATTACACCGGCTCACCGCTGCTGTTGCGACGGCGAGCAGGTAAACAATGAAGAGAAGGCAGTGCAGGCACGGCATGCACCTTCTCTTCAACCAGCTCATCGGTGGGGTTACTGGGTGCTGGACCCCCCAAATCTGGTATTGAGGACCTATTCTGATAACTTGGACAACCCCTTTAACTTTCTCTACATGATAAATGCCATTTGCTGAAGTGAGACATCCCAAGATCTTACAAGGAATCAACAACAACCCTGCGATGACCACTAGGAATATCTTGTGACACGTACAGACCACACATTATGTAGCTCCTCTTCTGTGGTTTGGATCCACTACTGGTGTTGGCTTACAAATACTGTTGAAAAATACCGACCATATAGTGACTGTATGTGAGAGACATTTCTACAGGGGTTAAAAAAAGGCGGAATTCACGCGGACGGGATCTGTGTTTTGTGGATCCATAGCTTGCGGACTACAAAACGGATACGGTTGTGTGCATGAGGCCTAAGGCTGGAATCACACATGCAGGTTTTGTTGCATTTTTACAACAAAAAAGTGGAAACTATAAAGGAATAACTGATATTTCGCTCTAGGATCCTTTCCACTCCTATGTTTCGCTCAAAAACTGTGCAACATGTGCAATTTTAGCCATAGGTCACTTAAAATTGTATTTTACTTACTATTTTCTTATGCTGAATACAACCTGTAGCGCAGTACTGTATGAAAATAGCTACACATAATGACATGTAGAAAATTGTTGTTGAAAGTCAAACAGGTAAAAAAATAAAGGTAAACTCAAGTTTCATGCATGAGGTGTAATACAATTTTACATTACATTACATATATAGCATTTTAAAAACATTATATAAAAAGGATTAATTGCAAATTTCAATTTTGCCACCAGGTGGCAGTATTATCAAGGTGATGAAAATATTTGGGAATGAAAATATTGCCACAATTTGCAAACTGCTGAAGAGTTTGCTAGTTTACCTCAGTGAATTATTATATTAATGTTATACCTATTGCTGTATAGTTTTATGATATGTGTAGGAATATGTTATTATTTAAAAACTGAAACAACATTTTGTATGCTTATTCATTTCTAACAGTGGAGGGGGGGGGGGGGGACAGTATCATGAAGGTAATATTTGAAGTCAGTTTTGCTTGAGTCTGTGTTGGAGTACTTTATGCCGCATGCTGTTTGATAAATTTGTATCATCCTTAAAGGGAACCTGTCACCTGGATTTTGGGTATAGAGCTGAGGACATGGGTTGCTAGATGGCCTCTAGCACATCTGCAATACCCAGTCCCCATAGCTCTGTGTGCTTTTATTGTGTAAAAAAAATGATTTGATCCATATGTAAATTAACCTGAGATGAGTCCTGTACGTGAGATGAGTCCAGCGTGAAGGAGCCCAGCACCGCCCCGCATCCTCAGAATCCCCTCCTTGCTCCCGACGTCAGAAAGCCAGAGCACCATAATCTCGCGATGCGCGAGCTAGCGCATGCGCAGTGTCGTCATAGTGTTCCTTCCCTGTGCTGGCATCAGCCTAAGGGAAGGAACTGCGCATGCGCTAGCTCGCGCATTGCGAGATTAGGGCGCTCTGGCTTTCTAACGTCGGGGAGCAAGGAGGAGATTCTTTCAGGTTAATTTACATATGGATCAAAACTTTTTTTTTTACACAATAAAAGCACACAGAGCTATGGGGACTGGGTATTGCAGATGTGCTAGCGGCCATCTAGCTACCCATGTCCTCAGCTCTATACATCAAATCCAGGTGACAGGTTCCCTTTAAGGATAATACAAATTTATCAAACAGCATGCGACATTTGATAAATTTGGCATAAAGTACTCCAACACAGACTCAAGCAAAACTTTGCAGGACCACCTTTCACTGCAATTATAGCTGCAAGTCTTTGTACATCTAGAGGCTGAAACCTTTGCCCATTCTTCTTTGCAAAATCGCTCACGCTCAGCCAGATGAGATGGAAAATGTCTGTGGACAGCAATTTTCAAGTCTTGCCACAGATTCTCAATTTAGGTCTGGACTTCGACTGAGCCATTCTAAATCTGATCTCAATCAGTCATCCATGGGATAGTTCATACAAACGATCCCACCAACTAAACTGCCCGACCAGGGAGTCCGTTTTTTTAAAAAACAGACTCCCTGGTGCTTGAGCGCAATGGCAAGTGATCAGCTGAATTCAGCCAATCATGCCAAGAACAAGCATGGCGGACAGCATTTTCGATTGGCGATTGTGAACGCTTAGCCGAAATCTGCCATTCTGGCCGACTTTAATCTTGTTGTATGGCCACATTAATACATGAATATGCTTTGATTTAAACCATTCCATTGTGGCTCTGGCTTTATGTTTAGGGCAGTTGTCCTGCTGGAAGGGGAACCTCTGCCCCAGTGTTGTCTTTTGCAGCCTCTACCAGGTTTTCCTCCAGGATTGCTGTGTATTTAGCTCCATCCATCTTCCCATCAACTCTGATCAGCTTCCCCGTCCCTGCTGCAGAAAAGCATCCCATGTTTTATGGTGTGGATGGTGTGTTCAGGGTGATGTACAATGGTAGTTTTCTACCACACATAACTTTTTTCTTTTAGGACAAAAAGTTAAACTTTAGTCTAATTTGACCAGAGCACCTTCTTCCACATTTGCTGAGTCCCCTACATGGCTTGTGGCAAACTTTAAACTTCTTATGGCTTTCTTTCAAAAAAGTCTTTCTTCTCGGCACTCCTCCATAAAGGCCAGATTTGTGGAGTACATAACTAATACTTGTCCTGTGGACAGATTCTCCCACCCGAGCTGCGCCGCACCGGATCTCTGCAACTCTTCCAAAGTGACCATGGGCCTCTTGGCCGCTTCTCTAATTAGCGCTCTCCTTCCTGGGCTGTCAGTTTAGGTGGCCGGCCATGTCTTGGTAGGTTTGCAGCAGTGCCATACTACTTCCATTTTCGGATGATGAATTGAACAGTGCTCTGTAATATGTTCAGAGCTTGAGATATTTTTTTTTTTATAACCCAACCCTGCTTTACACGTCTCCACAACTTTATCCCTGACCTGTCTGGTGTGTTCCTTGGTCTTCATGATGCTGTTTGATCACTATTGTTCTCTAACAAACCTCTGAGGCCTTCACTGAACAGCTGTAGTTACACTGAGAATAAGTTACACACAGATGGACTCTATTTACTAATTAGGTGACTTCTGAAGGCAATAGGTCACACTGGATTTTATTTAGGGGTATTAGAGTACAGGGGACTGAATACAAATTCACACCACACTTTTTTATTTATTATCGGGAGCAAATCAAACTTTCCCAATAATTGCTTGATCATAGTTATAAGTCTGCTGTATTCATAAGTGGAGCACTCGCTAACCCCTCTGCAACTTGACTGACAGGCAGGTGTGTATACGCCTGTTCAGACACGTGGGGCAACCCTTATTTTGGAAATATTACGTTCAATTGTAGCTGACTTGTTGAAATCCAGAGTGGGGCAGCCCTACCTATTCACCTCATCTGGCAGCGCTGGGGCAGGCCATTATGAGTGTGGAGGCTTGCCCTGCTCATTCATAACTATTTGCATGCAAGAGAGGTAAGATCAGGTTTCCTGATGATATTTTGGAAGCCAAAATCAGGAATAGATCAAAAAAGGAGAGAAAGTATAAAGGACAGATATAATTCCCTCCTGGTTTTCGCTTCCAAAACTGTTTGAGTAAACCTGACAGTGTGGTCATAGCTGTTCATTCATCTCAGGAATGGACCGAAAAGAGAGAGTGGGCAGGAGGTGTACAATTATGGCTGGGCTACACGGCACTTTCAGTCATGACTAAATAGTGATCACAACATGATTTCACTTTGCTATTTGGTGCATCCATAGTGATATCATATCACATAGCTGTGTTGGTCAATGGATGAAGCCTATGGTAACATTCATCACAGTGATGATAATTTCATTTGTAGGGAAGTTACATCCTCAGCAGCCGTTTGATGTACGGTAATGTCACTATTCACAAAATGTCACAGCTGCATTGTTCTCATTGTGGGAATATGGTAAGTATATTAAATAATTTTTACAATTTTATGCCATTGGTGCAGTTTTTGTAAAGCTGGACAAGTTCAGGAAAACCCCACTAAGGCTACTTTCACACTTACATCATGGATCTGCACAGACGGATCCGTCTTGAACACCATTTAAAGTCAATGGGAGACGGATCCGTTTTCTATTGTGCCAGATTGTGTCATAGAAAATGTTTGGCTCAGTTTCATCAGACGGTCACCAAAACGCTCCAAGCAGCGTTTTGGTGTCCGCCTCCAAAGCGGAATGTAGACGGAACGGAGGCAAACTGATGCATTCTGAGCGGATCCTTTTCCATTTAGGATGCATTAGGGCAAAACTGATCCGTTTTGGACCGCATGTGAGAGCCCTGAACGGATCTCACAAACGGAAACCAAAACGCCAGTGTGAAAGTAGCCTAAACTGTAACAGAATGTAGAAAAAACATATGAAATTATTTTCCCCAGATCCTTCTCCTTGGCTGCTTTTTTGCTCAGCTCCATTAGGACAGAGCTGTCATCTGTGGCTACAGTTTAGCTACAGCACCTATGAGGGGGTCTGATGTAGTCTGTGACACGCCTCCTGTCTCATCATTGGTTCAGGCAGCTGCTCTATCCCCTCCACTGCAGCTTGGCCTCCTCAGATTGGCCCCTGTATATAAATACAAGTCTGTCACAGCTCTCCAGGAATCCAACAGATTATCTGACAGGTTTTCTAACTACCGGTAATCATTGGTCAGATGGCTAATTACACAGGCAGATCTTTTGTCCTACACACCAACTACTGGTCTGATTGGACAGATATTGGTCAGATAATCTGTTGGTGTAATACAGCCCTAAGTGTATGAAGAAACAATTGCCATTACAGCAATAGCAGAATGATTAGAAAGTACAGATTACTAAACCAGTAATCGCAATAAAATTATCAAGTAAATGCCACACATATCCTGATGCAAATGAACTTTATGATCCTATTAGGTCTCATGCACACGACCGTATGTGTTTTGCGGTCCGCAAATTGCGGATCCGCAAAAAAAACGTATGACGTTCCATATGGCATACGTTTTTTTTGCGGATTCGTTATTTTTGCGGATCCATTGTAATAATGCCTATCCTTGTCCGCAAACTAGAAAAAAATAGGACATGCACTATTTTTTTGCGGGGCTACGGAACGGACATACTGATGCGGACAGCACATGGTGTGCTGTCTGCATTTTTTGCGGACCCATTGAAATGAATGGGTCCGCATCCTATCCGCAAAAAAAATGGAACGGACACTGAAACAAACAACGTTCGTGTGCATGAGGCCTTACTGTGACGACTATGACTAACCTCCGGCACTCCAGCCGTGGTAAAACTACGACTCCCAAGAAGCCCCCTTGCTTGGCTGTTTTCAGCATGCTATATTACCTATTACATAGGCTGATGCCAGGCTAATAATTAGCAGCAACTGACAACATACAAGTCAATCTGCGATCGTTTAACCAGTTAACGAGCAGGCCATTTAAACCATCCCTAACCAGATGCATTTTTTTTTTAAATACATGGGTCTTCGAAAGCAGTAACTTTTTTTCTGTTCGATTATGTAAATAATTTTTGCGCTTTTTGTAATACATGGGGCTTTTTTCTTTAATGTCATTTTTATTTTTGTATTTTTTTGTATTTTTTTTTATACTTAGGAAAATGTAAAACAAAAATTGGGTTCACATTTTTTTCTTTGCTAATAGCACAACGTGCGACTAAAATATTTTTTACAATTATGTCCCTTTTCATTTTGATATACACTCACCTAAAGAATTATTAGGAACACCATACTAATACGGTGTTGGACCCCCTTTTGCGTTCAGAACTGCCTTAATTCTACGTGGCATTGATTCAACAAGGTGCTGATAGCATTCTTTAGAAATGTTGGCCCATATTGATAGGATAGCATCTTGCAGTTGATGGAGATTTGAGGGATGCACATCTAGGGCACGGAGCTCCCGATCCACCACATCCCAAAGATGCTCTATTGGGTTGAGATCTGGTGACTGTGGGGGCCATTTTAGTACAGTGAACTCATTGTCATGTTCAAGAAACCAATTTGAAATGATTCGAGCTTTGTGACATGGTGCATTATCCTGCTGGAAGTAGCCATCAGAGGATGGATACATGTTCTCATTCTGTTTACGCCAAATTCGGACTCTACCATTTGAATGTCTCAACAGAAATCGAGACTCATCAGACCAGGCAACATTTTTCCAGTCTTGAACAGTCCAATTTTGGTGAGCTCGTGCAAATTGTAGCCTCTTTTTCCTATTTGTAGTGAAGATGAGTGGTACCCGGTGGGGTCTTCTGCTGTTGTAGCCCATCCGCCTCAAGGTTGTGCGTGTTGTGGCTTCACAAATGCTTTGCTGCATACCTCGGTTGTAACGAGTGGTTATTTCAGTCAACGTTGCTCTTCTATCAGCTTGAATCAGTCGGCCCATTCTCCTCTGACCTCTAGCATCCACAAGGCATTTTTGCCCACAGGACTGCCGCATACTGGATGTTTTTCCCTTTTCACACCATTCTTTGCAAACCCTAGAAATGGTTGTGCGTGAAAATCCCAGTAACTGAGCAGATTGTGAAATACTCAGACCAGCCCGTCTGGCACCAACAACCATGCCACACTCAAAATTGCTTAAATCACCTTTCTTTCCCATTCTGACATTCAGTTTGGAGTTCAGGAGATTGTCTTGACCAGGACCACACCCCTAAATGCATTGAAGCAACTGCCATGTGCTTGGTTGACTAGATAATTGCATTAATGAGAACTAGAACAGGTGTTCCTAATAATTCTTTAGGTGAGTGTATGTGTAGTGTTGATCGAGCACCAAAGTGCCTGGGTGCTCGAGTAGAACACCTCGGGATGCTCAGGTGCTCTACAAAGCATCCAAGCACAATGGAAGTCAATGGGAGAACCCGAGCATTAAACCAGGCACCCCCTGCTCTGAAGAGGGGAGGGTGTCTGGTTCACATGAAAAGGTCAGAAATTGATGGAAATACCACTGAAATGGTTTGGGAACAGCATGCGGAGGATGTCTGGATGCATCTTGGACTCCCAGATCACTGCTGGGAGCGATGTTGTCCCAGTAGTATGCCACTTTTACAGACTGACAATAATATGCACAAAACCAAAGATAAAATCGATTTTAGAGGAGCTGACCATCGAAAAAATTATGGTTGGGGGCCTGCTGCTGAGCTGAGCATTGAAAAAATTATGGTTGAGGGTCTGCTGCTGAGCTGACCATCGAAAAAATTATGGTTGAGGGCCTGCTGCTGAGCTGACCCTCTAAAACATTAGGACCGAGGGCAGCCTAATAAGCATGTTGATATGATGGAGAGTCAACCTGTCAGCATTTTCAGTTGACAGTCGGATGGGCTTATCAGTTATTATGCCCCCAGCAGCACTAAATACCCGCTCTGACAAAACGCTGGTGGCAGGGCAGGCCAGCACCTCCAAGGTGTAGAGTGCCAGTTCGTGCCACGTGTCCAGCTTCGACACCCAATAGTTGTAAGGCACAGAGGGATCATTGAGGATGCTGACACGGTCTGCTACGTACTCCTTCACCATCTTCCAAAACTTTTCTCTCCTTGTGACACTAGGCCGCGCATCAGGGTGAGGGTGCTGGCGGGGTGTCATGAAACTGTCCCAGGCCCAGGCCTTGGAGAGTGTTGCCTTGCATCTGTTGGAACTGCTGTGTTCCCCTCGTCTCCCCTCCTCGGTTGCCCAAGGAACTACGTACTCTGCTTCCAGCGTTGTCAGCTGGAAATTTTTGGAGCAATTTTTCCACAAAGACATTCTGGTATTGCACCATTTTGCTAGTCCTCTCCACCACAGGAATGAGAGATGAGAAGTTCTCTTTGTAGCGGGGATCGAGAAGGGTGAACAACCAGTAATCGGTGTTGGCCAAAATGCGTATAACGCGAGGGTCACGGGAAAGGCAGCCTAACATGAAGTCCCAAAAGACAAGACTTCGCTGTCCTCATCAGGAGGATGACTCTCAATCTCCTCATTCTCTTCGGCCCATCCACGCTGAACAGATGGAATAAACCTGCTGTTGGTACTACACCCTGTAGCTGAGGCAACCGTCTCCTGCTCCTCCTCCTCATCCAATTCGCGCTGAGAAGATGAACGGAGGGTGGTCTGGCTATCACCCTGTGTACTGTCTTCCCCCTTTTCTACCTCTTCGACATGCAAAGCGTCCGCCTTCATTGTGAGCAGCGAGCGTTTCAGTAGACACAGAAGTGGGATGGTTACGTTGATAATAGCGGCATCGCCGCTCACCATCTGTGTTGATTCCTCAAAGTTGTGTAAAACCTCACAGAGGTCAGACATCCATGCCCACTCGTCGCTTGTGAAGAGTGGAAGCTGACTTGAAAGGCGACGACCATGTTGCAGCTGGTATTCCACTACTACCCTCTGCTGCTCACAAAGCCTGGCCAACATGTGGAATGTGGAGTTCCAGCGTGTGCTCATGTCGCACAACAGTCATGAGCTGGCAATTGCAAGCGCTGCTGCAGTGTTGCCAGACTGGCGGCAGCTGTAGATGACTTTCGGAAACACATGTGGCGCACCTTCACCAGTAGCTCAGGCAAATTGGGGTAGGTTTTGAGAAACCACTGAACCACTAAGTTGAACATGCGGGCTAGGCATGGTATGTGTGTGAGCTTGCCGAGCTCCAAAGCCGCCACCATGTTACGGCCATAATCAGACACAACCATGCCTGGTTCTAAGTTAAGTGGCGAGAGCCACACCTCAGTCTGGTCCCTTATACCCTACCACAGCTCTGCGGCGGTGTGCTGTTTGTCACTTAAACATATTAGTTTCAGCACGGCCTGTTGCCGCTTCCCCACTGCAGTGCTACACTGTTTCCAGCTACTGACTGATGTCTGACTTGTGCTGCAAGATGATAATTCAGAGGTGAAAGCGGAGGAGGAGGTGGATGAGGAGAAGGGGGGGTTGCAGCCACTAATGTAGGTGGTGGCGGAAATCCTGATGGAAGTAGGGCCCTCAATCCTTGGTGTCGGTAGCAGCTGTGCCATCCCAGGGTACGACTCGCTCCCGGCCTCCACAATGTTCACCCAGTGTGCCGTCAGGGAACTGTAGCGTCACTGGCCACAAGCACTTGTCCATGTGTCAGTCGTTAAGTGGACCTTCCCAATAACTGCATTGGTCAGGGCAGGGGTGATGTTACGGGAAACATGCTGGTGTAAGGTGGGGACGGCACACCGGGAAAAATTGTGGCGGCTGGGGACTGAGTAACAAGGGACCGCCGCCGCCATAAGGCTGCGGAAAGCCTCAGTGTCCACAAGCCTAAATGGCAACATTTCCAGGCAAGCAATTTGAAAAGGTGCGCATTTAGTGCTATGGCCTGTTGGTGGCTGGGTATTTGCACTTTCGTTCAAAGGCCTGGGGTATGGACATCAATATGCCGCGCTGGGACACAAAAGTAGAGGTGCTAGCTGATGGTGCTTGCGAAGGTCCAGGTGCAGGGAGGGAGGGATCCGGTCCTGCGTCTTGGACAGGGGATTGGCCAGCACGTAACACAGGGGAAGAGGAGGCAGTGGTGTGACCTGCAAATATTGATTGTGGACCCAGGCGTTTGGCCCACCTATTAAGGTGCTTTGATGCCATGTGGCGGATTATGCTGGTGGTGGTGAGGTTGCTAGTGTTCACGCCCCTGCTCACTTTGGTACGGCACAGGTTGCAAATGACAATTCTTTTATCATCCACACTTTCCTCAAAAAAGTGCCAGACTGCGAAACACCTAGCTCTTGGCAAGGAGATTGCAGCAAGGGGGTGCTCCGGGGAACAGTTGCAGGCCTGTTTGATGTGGCCCGCCTTCTCCCTTTTTCCACCCCACTGCCTCTTCCAGCCTGTTGCGGTGCTGCGGATCCCTCTCCCTTTGTACTGCTGTCCTCGCTCAGCTTGCCACCTTCCCAGGTTGGGTCACTGATTCCATCGTCCACCACCTCCTCTTCCACTTCCTCACTCTGGTTATCCTCCTGATTTGTTGACCTAACAACCTCACTTATTGACAACTGTGTCTCATCCTCATCATCAACCTTTTGAGACACTAATTACTGTTGACTTATTGGCAACTGTGTCTCATCATCATCATCCAACTCGTGAAACACTAATTGCCGTTCCCCACCGTCATCTTCTTGTGACTGTGGATGCTCAAGAGTTTGGGCATCAGTGCACACGATCTCCTCATGTCCCTCTTTAAAGGGCTTCTGTCACCCCGCAAAAGTAATTTTTTTTTTTTTGGATAGTTACATTCCTTATAGCGCGATATAGGAGAATATAATGGTATTACTTACTTTCATGCGGCCGTTTCTTTATAAAACGAAGTTTTATAATATGTAAATCCGGTCTCTACCAGCAAGTAGGGCGTCTACTTGCTGGTAGCCGCAGCAGAAAACCGCCCCCTCGCCGTGTTGATTGACAGGGCCAGCCGTGATCTCCTCCTCCGGCCGGCCCTGTCAGTATTTCAAAAATCGCGCGCCTCTGTTCATTCGGCGCAGGCGCTCTGAGATGAGGAGGCTCGTCTCCTCAGAACTCCCTCAGTGCGCCTGCGCCGATGACGTCTTCTCTTTCGGTGATGTCATCGGCGCAGGCGCACTGAGGGAGTTCTGAGGAGACGAGCCTCCTCATCTCAGAGCGCCTGCGCCGAATGAACAGAGGCGCGCGATTTTTGAAATACTGACAGGGCCGGCCGGAGGAGGAGATCACTGCTGGCCCTGTCAATCAACATGGCGAGGGGGCGGTTTTCTGCTGCGGCTACCAGAAAGTAGACGCCCTACTTGCTGGTAGAGACCGGATTTACATATTATAAAACTTCGTTTTATAAAGAAACGGCCGCATGAAAGTAAGTAATACCATTATATTCTCCTATATCGCGCTATAAGGAATGTAACTATCCAAAAAAAAAAAAATGACTTTTGCGGGGTGACAGAAGCCCTTTAAGCGGGCTTGGCGAGAGGCCCAAATCAAGGAATGGCGATGAAAAGAGCTCCTCGGAATATCCGAGTGTGGGATCACTTGTTTGCCAAGACTCTCCATGGTGGGAGGAAGGAGGATCAGGGTGAGGATTCTGTTGAGCAGACTCTTGGGTATGAGACTGGACTTTGTGGAAGACAGGGTGGTGCTTAACCGACTGGAAGAATTATCTGCTGCAATCCAACCGACCACCTGGTCGCACTGGTGTGACTTCGAGAGTGGTGTCCTGCGCCGCCCTGCAAACTGGGACATGAAGCTAGGTATCTTGGATGAGTGTGTTTCTTGTGCTCTGGCAGCAGGCACAGTTTCACTGCACCCAGGGTCACGGCATCTGCGTGCACCATCAGCAGCACGGCCATTTCCCTGTCCCTTACTGCTCGCCTTCTGCATATTAAATGGTATATATGCTTGCAAGTATGTCACACGTACAGCAGCGCAGGTTTTGTAAGTGTATGTGCAAATAAATTAAACTGAATGTCACTGATATTTAGGATGTGCAAACGTTATACAGGAGATATAGCACAGGTAATGTCGCTGCCACCAGCAGCGAAAAAATTAGACTGAATGTTACTGATATAAAGGATGCGCAAACGTTATACTGGAGATGTAGTGCAGGTAATGTCGCTGTCACCAGTGGTGAAAAAATTTAACTGAATATCACTGATATTTATAATGCGCAAACGTTATACAGGAGATGTAGCGCAGGTAATGTTGCTACCACGAGCAGCGAAAAAATTTGACTGAATGTCACTGATATATAGGATGCGCAAAGGTTATACAGGAGATGTAGCGCAGGTAATGTCGCTGTTACCAGCGGCGAAAAATTTAACTGAATGTCACTGATATTTATGATGCGCAAATGTTATACAGGAGATGTAGCGCAGGTAATGTCGCTGTCACCAGTGGCTAATAAAAAATTACAGGGAACATCACTGATATTTATGATGCACAAACGTTATACAGGAGATACAGTGCAGGTAATGTCGCTGCCAACAGCAGCGGAAAAAATTTACTGAATGTCACTGATATTTAGGATGCGCAAACGCTATACAGGAGATGTAGCGCAGGTAATGTAACTGTCCGCTGCGGACACCGTCTACGGAAAAAGTACACTGGATGTCACAGATATTTTTAGGCTGCGCACACGTTACACAGGAGATGTAACGCAGATAATGTCACTGTCTGTAGCGGCTAAACAATTGCAAGCTATTTAGCGCAGGTTCAGCTAAAAATATATATTGCTGCCAGATACAACAATAGTCCTTAAAAGGACTTTTGGGTCTCTAATCGCACGCAATTAAGTGCAGGTTGCGCTAAAAATATATATTGCTGCCAGACACAACAATAGTCCTTAAAAGGACTTTTGGGTCTTTAACACCAACCCTGCCTAACCAAAAAATAAAATTCAATTCCCTACACTATCTGACCCTTTTACAGCACAGCTCTCCCTGACTAAGACTGGCTTTATAGCACCCGATGACGCGTTCCGGTCAGTCAATCACTGTAATGCCAGTAACCAACATGGCTACGGCATTACAGTGAGTGGCAGTACTTACCTGCACATTTATTGGCTGCATAGCAGCTAACAAACGTGCGGGGAGGAGACTCCAGTATTCGGCCGAACACCGCGATGTGCCGAGTATCGCGATGCTTGAGCCGAACAGGTGTTCAGCTAAGCATGCTCGATCATCACTATTTACAGTGGATATAAAAAGTCTACACACCCCTGTTAAAATGTCAGGTTTCTGTGCTGTAAAAAAAATCTTTTAGGTGGAGGGACGAAAAAGACAACAACCTAAAATAATGTAGTTGCATAAGTGTGCACACCCTCTTATAACTGGGGATGTAGCTGTGTTCAGAATTAGGCAATCACATTCAAAATCATGTTAAATAGGAGTCAGCATACACCTGCCATAATTGTAAGTGCCTCTGATTAAGCCCAAATAAAGTTCAGGTCTTTCCTGAAATTTTCTTAGTTGCATTCCACAGCAAAAGCCATGTTCCACAGAGAGCTTCCAAAGCATCAGAGGGATCTCATTGTTAAAAGGTATCAGTCAGGAGAAGGGTACAAAAGAATTTCCAAGGCATTAGATATACCATGGAACACAGTGAAGACAGTCATCATCAAGTGGAGAAAATATGGCACAACAGTGACATTACCAAGAACTGGACGTCCCTCCAAAATTGATGAAAAGACGAGAAGAAAACTGGTCTGGGAGGCTACCAAGAGGCCTACAGCAACATTAAAGGAGCTGCAGGAATATCTGGCAAGTACTGGCTGTGTGGTACATGTGACAACAATCTCCTGTATTCTTCATATGTCTGGGCTATGGGGTAGAGTGGCAAGACGAAAGCCCTTAAGAAGAAAAACATCCAAGCCAGGCTACATTTTGCAAAAACACATCTGAAGTCTCCCAAAAGCATGTGGGAAAATGTGTTATGGTCTGATGAAACCAAGGTTGAACTTTTTGGCCATAATTCCAAAAGATATGTTTGCTGCAAAAACAACACTGCACATCACCAAAAGAACACCATACCCACAGTGAAGCATGGTGGTGGCAGCATCATGCCAAGGGGCTGTTTTTCTTCAGCTGGAACTGGGGCCTTAGTTAAGCTAGAGGGAATTATGAACAGTTCCAAATACCAGTCAATATTGGCACAAAACCTTCAGGCTTCTGCTAGAAAGCTTCAGAGGAACTAGAGGAACTTCATCTTTCAGCATGACAACGACCCAAAGCATACATCCAAATCAACAAAGGAATGACTTCACCAGAAAAAGAAAGTTTGGGAAGCCCAGACCTGAATCCGATTGAAAACCTGTGGGGTGATCTGAAGAGGGCTGTGCACAGGAGATGCCCTTGCAAGCTGACAGATTTGGAGTGTTTTTGCCAAGAAGAGTTGGCAAATCTTGCCAAGTCAAAATGTGCCATGCTGATAGACTCATACCCAAAAAGACTGAGTGCTGTAATAAAATCAAAAGGTGCTTCAACAAAGTATTAGTTTAAGGGTGTGCACACTTATGCAACCATATTATTTTATTTTTGTCTGCTAAGATCCAGTAGCTTGCGCAGACACCGGGCCCACAGCAATCACACATGACCTCTGGGACAAGAGCAGGAAGTAGAAATAAATAGTATTTTATGTTTTAATTGCAATGTATTCCTGAAGTAGACTTTGCACATTATTGTCCTCCTGCAGCAATACATCAATACATTGCAAGAATAATACTTGGGGCCCCATATGTAATATATTACGTTTTTATTTATTGTTTTTCGATTATATAAGCAGAACATTTTATTGAATTTATTTTATTGAATAAATAATCATACAACCCAGAAGGAGGAGTGCTGTCATAAACACTGACCAAAAATATAAACGCAACACTTTCGGTTTTGCTCCCATTTTGCATGAGCATGAGCTGAACTCAAAGATCTGAACCATTTTCTACATACACAAAAGACCCATTACTCTCAAATATTGATCACAAATCTGTCTAAATCTGTGTTAGTGAGCACTTCTCCTTTGCTGAGATAATCCATCCCACCTCACAGGTGTGGCATATCAAGGTGCTGATTAGACAGCATGAATATTGCATAGGTGTGCCTTAGACTGCCCACAATAAAAGGCCACTCTGAAATGTGCAGTTTGATCCAACAGCACAATGCCACAGATGTCCCTCGTTTGAGGGAGCGTGCAATTGGCACATGTCATATGAAAAAAACATAAAAATTGTTCTGGTCCAGGGTCAGACCAGAGGATCCTTAGGTGGGCCCAAGCTTTAATGCCATAATGGGCTCCAAAAATCCAGGAGAAAAAAAACATTTGGCTGCCTTTGGAGCCAATCACTTGCCACTAGGGTCTATTTCTTTGATTCAAAGCGTATTAAGAGGTTTTCCATTAAAGATTTTTTTAACACGTTCGTATAGCATGGCCCCTGAAACAGAACATTCATACTTACCTGCTCAACGCCACTCTGGTCCTCCAAGCTGCCTCCACTCTCTCCATCTTCCGGTCCCAGCACTATTTACATCCGGCTGGCTATGGCATGGTCCATGCACTGCTCCTGCTTGTTGACACATTATCGCTAAAGCCAGTCATTGGCTGGAGCGGTATGTGTGTGACCATGCCCGCAGGACGTAAACAGTGTCGGGAGCAGAAGATGGAGAAAGTGGAGGCAGCGCGGACCACTGGAGCAGCATGGAGCAAGCAAATATGAATCTTCTGTTACAACGGCCATGCTGCAAGAACTTGTTTAAAAAAGAATTTTTACCGGAAAACACCTTTAAACTTTCTTGATGAAATAGGAATTGGACCTTAAGAAAATTTTTCTCTCTTGGCCCCAGGGACCCCTTCCAACACTGCCCCCCCCCCCCTGTTGCTTCAAGGATGGGGCGCTAGAGTGGCCACCTCTTGTGTGGGAGCATTTCTGGTTGTTTATCCTGGCTTGTGTGTTGCAGATTCACATTACTTTAGTGTCTGTGCCGCTCCCCATTTTATGGGATGTCATACAGTGAGGAACAGAAGTATTTGAACACCCTGCGATTTTGTAAGTTCTCCCACTTAGAAATCATGGAGGGGTTTGAAATTCACATTGTAGGTGCATTCCCACTCTGAGAGACAGAATAATAATTTTAAAAAATCAGGAAATCACATTGTATGATTTTTTAAGAATTTTTTTTGTCTTGCACTGCTGAACATAAGTATTTGAACACCTGGGAAAATAATATTTGGTAAAGAAGCCTTTGTTTGCAATTACAGAGGTCAAACATTTCCTGTAGTTCTTGACCAGGTTTGCACACATTGCAACAGGGATTTTGGCCCACTCCTCCACACAGATCTCTAGATCTGTCAGGTTTCGGGGCTGTCGCTGAGCAACACGGAGTTTCAGCTCCCTCCAAAGATGTTTTATTGGATTTAGGTCTGGAGACTGGCTAGGCCACTCCAGAACCTTGATATGCTTCTTACGGAGCCACTCCTTGGTTATCCTGGCTGTGTGCTTTGGGTCGTTGTCATGTTGGAAGATCCAGCCACGACCCATCTTCAATGCTCTGACTGAGGGAAGGAGGTTGTTGCTCAAAATCTCACAATAAATGGCCCCATTCATCCTCTTCTTAATATAGTGCAGTCGTCCTGTCCCCTTTGCAGAAAAGCACCCCCAAAGCATGATGTTACCACCCCCATACTTCACAGTAGGGATGGTGTTCTTGGGATGCAACTCATCCTTCTTTTTCCTCCAAACATGACGAGTGAAGTTTAGACCAAAAAGTTCTACTTTGGTCTCATCCGACCATATGACTTTCTCTTATGCCTCCTCTAGATCAGTGGTGTTAAAGCAGCCCTAAATTAGGGCATTTTAGATACACTCTGGTGTTCCAGATCAATGTACCCCCCCCAGGGGTTAATATCCACGCGTGGCTGAGAGACTGAACACTGACACAGAAGTTGGTCAAAGCAATCTCTAACTTTATTTAAATCAGGTAAGCCGTATTATACATCTTCAGAAGAGGGCAGTCCTCACTGAGGCTTAAACATTGTTTCATTGGTCAAAAAGGAAGAACAGATAAGAGAGAGGCGATAATACACCTGCATCTGCGCAATGGGCCCTACTTTGGAATGTGAACTAATGTAAACATCTCGTTACCATCGCCATTTTGTAATGGCTTCTATTCTAACAATAATGCTGCATACGTCATATGTGACACTTCAAAGAGGTGCTTCTCTATAGGCAGTGAATAATATATATCATCAAGCCATATGATTGGCTTACGCATCTCCACCACACTCTATGGGACACCTGCAAAAAGATGAGAAATCAGACACTGCCCGCAGCACTTTGCCCCCCCTCTCTTCTACAGTCTTGAAACAAAGAGAGGGGTGGGAGGCACTTGGAGAAGAAAAAGTTTAACTCATTACAGTCCTAGATATACAAAATATAGAATAAAATTCACACATCTTTAACAGTCCCCCCTTGAATTTCATTCTCTCCCTAAACCTAACCATCTGTCCCAATGCTCCGCCTCCTTTTCACCAGCTTCCACGACAAGTCATTCCTAGCGAACAACCTCCCGTGACACTGGATTTGAGCACGGGGAAGTCAGATGATCTTTCCCTAACCAGTGTTGACATTATATGGGGGGGACTGGAGGTCATCAGTGCTTCTGATTTTCTGGATCAATGTTTTCATACAATTTTTCATATTCTTTTGAGTCCTGATCAACAGTCACACAAGGGAAAACTTCAACACTTCCTTGAAATCAATCCAATTATGCTTTTCTTTGAGCTTCACTGTGCTTGTGGTCAACAACACTCGGAATGGACCATCAAACCAGGGTTTTAGGACTTTTCTAACGTCTCTTTCTACCACCCAATCTCCAGACACAAGTGGGTGGGTTCCTGGTACTTTAGCAAAACCTGGAAGTGAAGCAAAAACTCGAAAATGTACTTTAGTCAAATGCTTGTACAAAACTGATCACATAATCTGTCAGACAACCATGTTGCATCTGAAGCTGCTGTGGGAAATAAATCCTATCCTAGGGGCTGACCCAAAAAAGGACCTTATAGGGACAAAGGCCTGTCTCACGGTTAGGCGTATACCTTACTAAAAGAGGGCTACCAGCAGGCACTCTAAGGCTTTTGAATCTTTAACTTAGCGTCCCGTTCAGTTCCTTTTCCCTACTCTACTGCTGCTTTGTGGATGGTACGAAGCATGTAAGGCCTGTCCTACACCCAAAACCTTCATCATCTCCTGCATCACTTCACCTGTGAAGTGAACACCTGTGTCACTTTCAATGATCTAAGGTACCCCATACCTGCACACAACTTTGGCCATAATCTTTTTTACTTCTTTGGGTACGGTTTTGGCCATCCTGAAAACAAGTCACATATCAATACATACTCATACATGCCCACCTTGTGTAGTTGAAGGTAGTCTGTAAACGTTGAAACAGATACAAAAAGCAAGATGTGTTTCTTGGGTACCTTAACCACCTTGCCCACGTTGTTGTGGGCACAACCGTTTATCCTTGAGTATGTCTGACTGTTACAGTGCTGAACCCTGGGGCGTACCATATGCTACGTACTAAATCACACATAGCAGTTTTTGTCTGGTGCGTCACTCCATGGGTTGCCTGTGCCATCGTGGAGTAGAGGGACCTGGGAAGGCAAAGTTTCCCTTCTTATTTGTAGTCCCCCCTTTTCCATCCACCAGTTCCTTTCCTCCTTCCCCACCTGGTTCTGTAAGGTCTTAAGAACTTTCGGGAGACAGGAGGAGTTCTTTCAGGGACCTGAACTGTGGCCACTTAAGACAGGGGTCTGCTTAGGTAATTTGGCAGCCATTTTTGCCGCCTGATCTGCCGTGGCTTTCCCCTTTGCCTCCTCTGCATCTGTTTACAGTGGCCTTTCGTTGCTATCATCACCTCTCATGTTAGTGACAAGAGGGCTTCCATCAGAGACCTCACTGCTTCCCCATTTTCGATGGGTTTACCTGAAGCGATCAAGGAGTCTCTGGCTTTCCATGTGGGCCCATAGTCATGGGCTATCCCAAAAGCACACCTGGAATCAGTGTAAATGTTGGCTGTTTTTCCATCTGCATATCTGCAAGCCATCTTCAGAGTCTTTTAGCTCCACTTCTTGAGCAGACATGTGTGGTAGTTCACGTTTAATCACCACTGCCCAACCTGTGTAGTACCTGCCATCCTGGCCATACCTCGATCCATCCACAAAGAGCACATGATCTAGATTACCTAATGGCTGATTTACCAAATCCCACTACCTCTTGTGACATCATCTGCAAACTGTCAGGAGCCTCTTCCTTTGAATCTGGAAGAAAAGTTTAAAGTGCGGTGCCCTAACTCTTCCCTCCCCCCTTGGTCCAGAGGCAACAGGGTGGCTGGGTCCAAAGTATTACACCTTTGGAGAGCAACATTGTCAGGCAACAAAATGGAACACTGCATTCTCAAATAATGGGCAACAAAACAATCATTTGGATTGTACGTTCATGAGGATAGATGTAATATCACCATCACTTTGTGGTTCAGAACTATCTCAGAGCTTTCATCAAGCATAGCTAGTACAACTACTACAGCTCTGATGCAGAAAGGGGCACCTCTGGCCACGGGATCAAGTCTGACTGAATAATATGCTACGGGGCGTTACTGCTGGCCATGCAGTTGGGTGAGGACAGCTGAGTCATGGCCACTCACTTCATAGCAATACAATCTAAATGTAATAATCTGATAGTACATTGTTCGGGAACACAAAATTGCCAGTTCTAGGCATAAAAAGCATCTACCACCTCATCTGTGAGGCGGTAGGGACTAAAGGACAAATCAATCACAGTGGAGTGAGTAGGGGTAATGGGAACCTGAGCCAACAAGGTGTGTGTATTGGGCACGATGTGGGTGTTAGAAACTGTGACTTCATTAACGGCATGTAGGTCATGTACCATCCAATGGTGAGTGGTTTTGCTTTTTTTCAGCTTCTGGGAGTACTGATACAAACATGGACCAGAGAATTTTATCACCAATGGCCAACAAACAAAGTTAGCTTCACAGTGCCGTCCTCCTGATGTGAGATACCAGCATGTACTTTTGCAAGCAAATCTGCACCCAGGAGGCAACAAAGAGCGTTACCACTGACCAGCAAATGGGCAAGCGCATCTTGGTTAGGGGCAAATCTAATATGGATGGTTTCTGTTGAAAAAGAGCGTACTACTTTCCCATCCACTTCTACCCAAAGACTGGTGTCCTTGGAGAGTAAATCAGGGGAGGCCTTGGCTGCTCCAGTATCAATCAAAAAGGGACTACTTCTTTATCACCCAGAGTAAGGGATATCATTGGGCCAGACTGAATCTGCTTAAAATGTTTAAAAGTAGAGCCGATACTGGATTTCCTGTTTCCTAATCTTGATCTAACTCCCCCCCCCTCCCTGTCTTTGTGTTCTCCTTATAACAAAAAAACATGGGTGTCTGTGGGGATGGACAGTGATCCGGGCATGGTCAACATAGAATACAATCCTCTCGTGTGGTGTGGACGAGGAGTACCACACACAGCACAACACTCTCTCTTCTGGGATCTGGGTCCCACAGACTCTGCAGGCCCATCACAGGGTGGCAGACTTACTTTTTCCTCACTTCAATGAGGCGTTTGACATCAGGGCTGTAGCAATGCCAAAGGAACACTACCTCTGGTTGGCACCACTGAACCACCCAATGCCGCTTGATGTTACTCTGCATTTTGGCTTACAGAAGTATCCAACTTTCCCTATCGCGGAATTAATAGACTGGAAAACAAAACAGGACTTCTCATCTTCCATGGGAGTGTCTTATAACTAGGGGATGGGCAGAAGGGCTGTCGTTGTCTGTAACGTCCACCCCTATCCTCCTCCCTCCGCTCTGAGTCATCTAAGTCCACCCCTTTCAGTCGGACGCTGTGGTCCCCCTTTTGTCTGTTAGTAATGTGCTAGCTATCTATAAGAACAGAGCTCTGATGCTTAGCACAACACTTAACATGTAACACGTAACTTCAAACATTGAAACAAACAGATCTGACAATACAGACATGAACACACAAAGGGCCCATAAAATTTTTTCATTGACTTCGATATAAAAAAATGTACAGCTTGATCAATGCTGTTGGCACCAATAAAAACCCAAAAACTTCCAAGAAAAAATAAAATAAAATAAAATCCTCAATGCGCATATTATTTAAAAAAACAAATACCGTACTCCATACGCATTCATATACATTTTCATTAACAGCTCATAATCAGTCTTCACACATATTCGCCTCAATTACAACTCAAAGCCACACCCATTCACATTCCACTGAATCATTCATGTCTTCCAACCCACATTGTTTCATCCCAAAACTTGCAGCACAGACAAACACAGCTTTCCTGGAAACAGATAGCCACACCACACCCAGAATTGCTGATGGTCTGTCGCTGTAAGACAATATACATGTTATTATAATGATACAGTCATTTTGTTAAAAGCTGGATTCCCACAGTGCACTGCTTGGGAAAGAAGAAAAAAGATTATTGAACAGTTCTTTGTCTTCTATAATAATAATAATAATATTACACATATAACACCACTTACTCAATACGATTCTCTGCCCCCATTTTTCCCTCCCCCCATTTTCCTGCTCCTCTTATCTCAGGAATGTTTCTGGGGGAAGGGGGGGGGGGGGGAGTGAATCTCTCTATTTCACAGTTCCTGACACTGCTCTGTTTTCTCACTCGTTAAAACTCCCCCTTCAACATCACCGGAGTTCTGATACCCTCAGTCTGTAAGCTCTAACTTCAGTTTCTTACAGATTTTCATCCCTGTTGCCAGCCGGGCGACCTTCTGTCCGGGGCCACACTTCTCTAACATTCTTTGTCACATTTTAACTTTCAATTCTCCATATCACATCCTATAATCTCCCTCTTTATAATACTGGGACTGACCCATCTTAACAACAGTATTACAAACTGACACACACACAAAACAGAGGAGTGATCAGCACCTTTAACCCTTTCCTCCGCAGACAAAGGATTCACCCTCCCCACTGGTTTGCTCAAATCTGACTATCACGTCTGACTAGTCAGCCGGGACTCCCCGCACGTCTTCCCCAAAACCAGGGGTCAGGCCGGGCTCCGTCGCATCTTCCTGGGGATCAGGTCAGGTAGAGAATATCACCGCAGTCTTCCATTAGATCAAAAAGGTCATGAGAAGTTCTACCATCTTCCTAGGGTCAGGTCAGGTAGTCTCCGCAGTCTTCCATTTAGATCAAAAAGGTCATACGGCTCTACGCATCTTCCTGGTCAGGTCAGCCGGAGTTTCTTCCTCGGCGCTACAGTGCCCCCTTCCAAACCAGGAGGTTACGG
Source organism: Bufo bufo (assembly GCF_905171765.1). Classification (NCBI taxonomy): domain Eukaryota; kingdom Metazoa; phylum Chordata; class Amphibia; order Anura; family Bufonidae; genus Bufo; species Bufo bufo. Next base: position 247,104,129 of record NC_053392.1, read on the forward strand.
TCCTCTCCCTTTGTCTGTGGTTTTACCGTCTGTGCTCAACTCACTCCTCACATATCACAGACACACATAAAACATATACACACCAGAATGATTTCAGACTATGGTTCTATGGACCCCAGGCTTTCAGCATTACAGCCGACTACTATACTTACATGGGTACCACCCCACAGCGGACTGAGCTATCTGAGCATGACGAAGTAAATAGCAGAAAGGCAGATGAGATAAAAAGTTTTCTCACCTTTCTTTGAGGTTGCAGTCCTCTCCCCTCTGCCGTTCGTCAAGCTCAGGGGCCCGTCTTGTCAGCTGTTTGATGCTACGTTCGCCCTTGGGGCCCCACTTTGGGGGCCATTTGTTAAAGCAGCCCTAAATTAGGGCATTTTAGATACACTCTGGTGTTCCAGATCAATGTACCCCCCCAGGGCTTAATATCCACGCGTGGCTGAGAGACTGAACACTGACACAGAAGTTGGTCAAAGCAATCTCTAACTTTATTTAAATCAGGTAAGCCGTATTATACATCTTCAGAAGAGGGCAGTCCTCACTGAGGCTTAAACATTGTTTCATTGGTCAAAAAGGAAGAAGAGATAAGAGAGAGGCGATAATACACCTGCATCTGCGCAATGGGCCCTACTTTGGAATGTGAACTAATGTAAACATCTCGTTACCATCGCCATTTTGTAATGGCTTCTATTCTAACAATAATGCTGCATAAGTCATATGTGACACTTCAAAGAGGTGCTTCTCTATAGGCAGTGAATAATATATATCATCAAGCCATATGATTGGCTTACGCATCTCCACCACACTCTATGGGACACCTGCAAAAAGATGAGAAATCAGACACTGCCCGCAGCACTTTGCCACCCCCCTCTCTTCTACAGTCTTGAAACAAAGAGAGGGGTGGGAGGCACTTGGAGAAGAAAAAGTTTAACTCATTACAGTCCTAGATATACAAAATATAGAATAAAATTCACACTTCTTTAACAGTGGTCCCCAACCTTTTTTGCACCAAGGACCGGTTTCATGCAAGACAATTTTCCCAGGGACCGGGTGGCGGGGGAAGGGGCGGGGGTTCTGGGGGGGGCTTAGGGGGTGGGCGGGGCTGACTGATTCAAGCGCATAACAAAACACAAGGTGCATATTAAAATATATAACACTATATAATGACTATATAAACTGACTATGGTCTCTGCTGCACTGTACCGTATTTTTCGCCCTATAAGATGCACCTAGTTTTAGAGGAGAGCAATAAGAAAAAAATATTTTTCATTACACCTCAGGTCAGACCAGCAATCAGCCACCAATGTTAATCAGACCTCAGATCAGACCCCCAATGGCTCAGATCAACCCCCAAACCTTTAGCCATCTATCAGCCCCCAATGTCAGCCATAAACCCCCCCAATGTCAGCCATAAACCCCCCCAATGTTACCCATAAGCCCCACAATGTCAGCCATAAGCCCCCCATTAGCCCCTCATGTCAGCCATAAGCCCCCCATGTCAGCCATAAGCCCCCATTAGCCCCTCATGTCAGCCATAAGCCCCCATTAGCCCCTCATGTCAGCCATAAGCCCCTTATTAGCCCCTCATGTCAGCCATAAGCCCCCCATTAGCCCATGTCAGCCATAAGCCCCCCATTAGCCCCTCATGTCAGCCATAAGCCCCCCATTAGCCCCTCATGTCAGCCATAAGCCCCCCATTAGCCCCTCATGTCAGCCATAAGCCCCCCATTAGGCCCTCATGTCAGCCATAAGCCCCCCATTAGCCCATGTCAGCCATAAGCCCCCCATTAGCCCCCCATGTCAGCCATAAGCCCCCATTAGCCCCTCATGTCAGCCATAAGCCCCCCATTAGCCCCTCATGTCAGCCATAAGCCCCCATTAGCCCCTCATGTCAGCCATAAGCCCCCCATTAGCCCCTCATGTCAGCCATAAGCCCCCATTAGCCCCTCATGTCAGCCATAAGCCCCCCATTAGCCCCTCATGTCAGCCATTAGCCCCTCATGTCAGCCATAAGCCCCCCATTAGCCCCTCATGTCAGCCATAAGCCCCCCATTAGCCCCTCATGTCAGCCATTAGCCCCTCATGTCAGCCATAAGCCCCCCATTAGCCCCTCATGTCAGCCATGATTAGCCCCTCATGTCAGCCATGATTAGCCCCCCATTAGCCCCTTTATGTCAGCCCCATGTCCCCCAGGTCAGCCATCAGCCCCCGGTGCAAATAAAATAAAATAAAAAAAACACTTACCTCTCCTGCTCCTGGTCACCATTTCGATCCTCTTCATTCTGCTGTCGGCTGGCTGTGTATAGCGGCGCACAGTGTGAGGTCACAGAGAGACCTCACGCTGTGCGCAGCCCTGCACAGCCGATAGCCGAGCCGTGGACCAGGAAGTGGTGAGTACAGATCCTTCACCGCTCCCTGGTCCTTCTGTACTAATGAAGCGCTTCCATAATGGAAGCGCTTCATTAGTACAGAGTTAAAGACTGCCCTGATCGCCGCGGCCTGGCTAAGAATCCTCCACGGCCCTGTCCTGGGCCGCGGCCTGGCGGTTGGGGACCGCTGCTCTAGATCATCCAGATGGTCATTGGCAAACTTCAGACGGGCCTGGACATGTGATGACTTGAGCTGGGGAACCTTCCGTGCAATGCATGATTTGAAACCATGACAGCGTAGTGTTCTACCGACAGTGACCTTTGAAACTGTGGTCCCAGCTCTCTTCATGTCATTGACCAGCTCCTCCCTTGTAGTTCTGGGCTGATTCCTCACCTTTCTTATCATCAGTGATACCCCACGAGGTGAGATCTTGCATGGAGCCCCAGTCTGAGGGAGACCGACAGTCGTCTTTAGCCTCTTCCATTTTCTAACAATGGCTCCAACAGTTGATCTAACTTCACCAAGCTGCTTGGCAATTGCCCCGTAGCCCTTTCCAGACTTGTGGAGGTCAACAATTTTGTCTCTGGTGTCTTTTGACAGCTCTTTGGTCTTGCCCATGGTAGTAGTTGGCGCCTGAATGACTGTGGGGTGGACAGGTGTCTTTGAAGAACTCAGACAGGTGCTACTAAGTTAGATTAATGATTGGACTAGAGGTGGACTTTTTAAAGGTACAGTAACAGGTCTTTGAGAGCCAGAATTCTTGCTGTTTCTCAGGTGTTCAAATACTTATGTTCAGCTGTGCAAGACAAATAAATTCTTTAAAAATCATACAATGTGATTTCCTGATTTTTTATTATTATTCTGTCTCTCAGAGTGGGAATGCACCTACAATGTGAATTTCAGACCCCTCCATGATTTCTAAGTGGGAGAACTTGCAAAATCGCAGGGTGTTCAAATTCTTCTGTTCCTCAATGTATATTCTATAGATTTTTGGGCCAGGGAGATGGAGAATGAGCCTGTCTGTATGATCCACATGCTTCGCTGACACCACACTTCCCCAGGACCCCTACACCCGCCCTACTTGGTCCAAGTTTCCAAAATCAGGATCAAGCCGAGCCCTCTGATGCAGCTGAATGCAATCATGTGTGAACATTTGGATGCCTCCTTGCTGGCTTCTGCTATTGCAATCCAAACGATTTACTACAGTGCTAATTTACCAGATTGACAGATCTGTCCAAATGCAAATCAAAGTGGCAGCCTGTAGGAAGTCAGTATGGTATCCCATATGAAAATGTGCATAGACGGAACACTGCGTGTGACAGAATGGGGCCGCTCAGCAGCCAGGGACGATGATATCACAAAGGGTCCCAGCTGTTTACCTCGATGGCAGCAGTGATGTGAGATTTATTTGTTGGTCAGGTGTGCAACCATGCACATCAGCAGGTGAAGGCGCATTTGTGTGTGGGTCAGGCGAGGGTGCGCATTCATAGGAGAGGGGGCGTGGCCCAAAATGGTATAATTTTTTCTGCAAGGAACAAAGAATTGAGCTCGAAATCCAACCTGTCAAATCATTTAGGCTTGAGCGAATGCAATAATCCGAAGGTCGATTTGCTCAAGCCTAAAATCATTCTTTTTCTCATCAGCAGACTTCAAGAGATCATCAAGTGGACACCAGAGACATGTGATTGATGGTGGCTTCTACTGGCAAAGATCTTATGTCTATGGCCAGCTTTGCATGGTGCTCCTTTGCAGTAATGCTTTAGATGATGTCAGTCTCTGGTGACCCAGTGACATAATATTCAGTGCTCAGTCATTGATGACCCAGTGGTTCAATACCTACTGTATGTACCTATTTCTGGTCTCCCCTCACTAGTTAAGTTCTAATATAACAGTCTTTGTAACTAAAGCTTTTCCCTCTTTATGTATGTGTAAGCAGGGGAGTAGCTGTGGGTGGTGCAGAGCAATCACAGCTGAGCCCTAGTCCTTGGAGGAAACTCCTTCCTATGAGGACCATAATACAAGAAATGGCACTTGAGGGTTGAAGCATGTAGTCATTTGAGTGTGAATCCAGCTCTCTGGTGTAAGTATTTCATTTAGGGAGGTAGGACTGTACATATTCATGTTGCAATATATTCTCAAATGTCATGCTTCTCCACAGTCAATAGGTTTACAGTATTTGCATTGCATTGTGTTGAAGTCATTCCCTGACTAAAACGCCTTTATGTCTGATGTGATACTGTGCTTCTATTTAATAGGATAATGTGGGACTGTGTAAATCTCTCTACAATGTCTGACCTAAATTTGGGCACTATTACTGCTGGCACGTGGATTCCAAGTATCTGACAGAATGTAGAAGCTGCGTGGTACAACAGCCTGAAGTGCAGTCCTGGTTTTAGCCACAGAGGGGCAGTGTACTGGGGATGCCTTATTTTACATATACTTATGAACACTGCACATGTGAGCGCTTGCCAGGCACAGCACACTTTTTCACGCTCTGTCACAAATATAAGGACTGCTGGCATATGATCTTTTCCTTTAACCAGGACTACAATGTGAAGTTACATTAAGCTCCAGGAATGTGACTGCCATAGTAACAATGGGTTTCCGGTGAGGTAATACAATATCTGTGACAGGTAAAAAGAAAAAAAATACAAGAGTCATCTAAATCCATGGGTTGCCATGAAAACACGTGACACACATAATTAGATCATAAGGTTTGCTATGAGAACAGCAGGTGGAGGGATATGCAGCTGAGATATGATCTGAAAACAGCCATCTCAGAGACAGCTGTCATTTGATGTATAAATAGATAGTAAGTATGGAGATAATTCAGTAAAACTGTAATGTAAACTGTGAGCAAGGGGGTGCAACCGCCAGGGACGTAGCTAAAGGCTCATGGGCCCCGGTGCAAGAGTTCAGCTTGGGCTCCCCTTCCCTCAGTGCTTGAAGCACATAGCCTTCCTGCTGCCTGAGGCAAAAATTTAATCCGCACCCCCCCCCCCACTCCAATGACAAATTCTTGACCTAACCCCTTCCCTCCAGCCAGACGTGTAACTTGACCAGCATGCACTTTCTATAACACCAGTGTCGTATTATGCGGCACAAGGGTCTTTGGCCCCCTCAGGCTCCTGGGCCCGGTGAGACTGCTACCTCTGCACCCCCTATAGCTACGCCCCTGGCAACCACAGATTAAGCCAAAAAACTAGTAGATACCTGAATTTGTCACTTTGCAGCAGGGCGTCATGGTCCTGGATTTAAAGGGGTTACCTAGTAATTTGTTACTGATGGCCTATCCTCAGAAAAGGTCATCATCAAATTGTCGGGGGTACCAGGAGTTGGATTAGCTGTTTGAAGAGGCTGCTGCACTCACCAGAGCTCCAGTGAGCGCCGCCACCTTCTCTCTGCTCACCAAGCACAGTGGTGTGCAAAGTATAGTGGCTGTACTTGGTACTGCAGTTCAGTTCCACTCGCTCAAATGGGGCTAGGCTCCACCTAGCCAGTGATGGCTATTGGCTAACCTCCGACACTCCAGCTGTGGTGAAACTACGACTCCCAGCATTCTCCATTCATTTATATGGAGTTCTGAGAACAGCCAAGCATATGTGCATCTTGGGAGTTGTAGTTTTTCCACAGCTGGAGTGCCGGAGGTTAGCCATCACAGACCTAGGCCATGTGACAGATGTACGTGATTTCACTGGCCTAGGAAGAGGTCTAAGTGCTCACAAAGCCATGTGGCTTCTTCAAACAGCTGATCAGAGGGGGGCCCGGAAGTCTTGAGTATAGGGCAGGGGTCTGCAACCTTTAAGACATAAAGAGCCACTTGGACCCGTTTCCGAAGGAAAAAAAAAAAAACTGGGAGCCGCAAAACCATTGCGACATTTAAAACAAATATAACACTGCATATATTGTTTCTTACCTTAATGCTATATACAGGATCATGCAGTCAGCTGTCAATCTGAAGAAAAAAAGGACTTTTTCACTTAACAATGTAAAATATATTATTGCAAATTAATAGCTAATTAAAATATTTAATTTACCTTTACCAGACCCCCCCCCAATCATGTGCCAGTAATACCAGACCCCCCCAATCATGTGCCAGTAATACCAGACCCCCCTCCAATCATGTGCCAGTAATACCAGACCCCCCTCCAATCATGTGCCAGTAATACCAGACCCCCCTCCAATCATGTGCCAGTAATACCAGACCCCCCCAATCATGTGCCAGTAATACCAGACCCCCCCAACCATGTGTCACTATACCAGACCCCCCCCAATCATATGCCAGTAGTAATACCAGACCCCCCCAATCATGTGCCAGTAGTAATACCAGACCCCCCAATCATGTGCCAGTAGTAATACCAGACCCCCCCAATCATGTGCCAGTAGTAATACCAGACCCCCCCAATCATGTGCCAGTAGTAATACCAGACCCCGCCCAATCATGTGCCAGTAGTAATACTAGACCCCCCAAATCATGTGCCAGTAGTAATACCAGACCCCCCCAATCATGTGCCAGTAGTAATACCAGACCTCCCCCCCAATCATGTGCCAGTAGTAATACCAGACCCCCCCCCAATCATGTGCCAGTAATTCCAGGGCCCCCCCAAATTCACCAATCATGTGCCAGTATAATACCAGCCCCCCCCCCCCCCCCCATTATGTGCCAGACTGCCAGTTAAAAAAATAAAAAATTAACACTTATACTTACCTCTTTGGAGCGATGCGATGCAGGCCTCTTCCGGCCTGTGTCCCGACTCCAGCGCTGTACAGCTCAGGCGGCGCGATGACGTCATCGCGCCGCCTACGCCGGCCTCTGATAGGCTGCCGGCCTAGTAGTGCCGGCAGCCTATCAGAGGAACAGGAAAGGGACACACCTCCCTGCCCTGCTCCTCCGCACAGCCTTCTGTTTGTATCGCTGTCCTGAGGACGGCGATACAAACAGATCACTATGGAGATGAGCGCTTCGCTTCCACAATGGAAGCGCTCATCTCAGTGCCTGCCCAGCTGCCGCCGCACAGTGCCTGCCCCACCGCCGGAGCCGCGGCAAAGGTTCAAAAGAGCCGCATGCGGCTCCGGAGCCGCGGGTTGCCGACACCCGGTATAGGGCATCAATATCCTGGAGTACCCCTTTAATATGGGATACTTCAAAAAATACTTATTAGGCCTCATGCACACGACCGTTGTTGTGTTCCGTGTCCGTTGTTCCGTTTTCCGTGATTTTCTGCGGACCCATTGACTTTCAATGGGTCCGTTGAAAACTCGGAAAATGCACCGTTTGTCATCCGCGTCCGTGATCCGTGTTTCCAGTTCGTCAAAAAAATATGACCTGTCCTATTTTTTTCATGGACAACGGTTCGCGGACCCATTCAAGTCAATGAGTCCGTGAAAAAACACGGAGGCACCCAAGATTGTCATCCGCGTCCGTGATCCGTGTCCGTTTTTTTCCTATCATTTTCAAGGCAAACTTGACTGAGATTTTGTTTTCACTTTTCATGTCTGGTGATCCTCCAAAAATCAAGGAAGACACACGGAAACAAAAACGGAAATGGATCACGGAACAATGGAACAGCTTTTTGCGGACCGCAAAAAAATACTGTCGTGTGCATGAGGCCTAAGATAGATAGGCAGGCAATGTAGTTTAACTTTGCCGTTTTACTGACGTGACGAAATGCAGACCTTTTGTTGTACAGCAGGTGATAAACTTCTCTTTTGTTTCCTGCTTCCCGTCTGTCTTACTTACATAGTAACTCCTGTAAACATACCTAACAATAAAGACACACCCATAGGAACACAGCATGATAACACACCTGAGAGCACATCCACCCATATTATCTTTCACCTCTGGTATTTCAAGAAACACACTGCAAGCTGCCAGCATATTGATATAGATGGAATGACATAAAAAGTATTATGGTAATACATGTAAAGCCAATAGCTAAAGCCAATCTCCACCTCTTATCATTATGTTATTTTTATGTCCAAAATTCTGTGCTGATTAGTAACATAGTAAAATAGTACATAAGGCCGAAAAAAGACATTTGTCCATCCAGTTCGGCCTGTCATCCTGCAAGTTGATCCAGAGGAAGGCAAAAAAAAAACTGTGAGGTAGAAACCAATTTTCCCCACTTAAGGCCTCTTGCACACAAACGTTTTTTTTCCCCGTTTACGTTCCGATCAAAGATAGAACATGTCCTATTATTGTTCACATAACGGACAAGGATAGTACTGTTCTTTCAGGGGCCAGCTGTTCCGTTCCGCAAAAAACGGAATGGGCACAGACGTCATCCGTATTTTTTGCAGATCCGTTTTTTGCAGACTGCAAAATACTGAAAAAGCCATACGATCGTGTACGAGAGGCCTAAGGGGAAACAAATTCCTTCCCGACTCCAATCAGGCAATCAGAATAACTCCCTGGATCAACGACCCCTCTCTAGTAGCTATAGCCTGTAATATTATTACGCTCTAGAAACACATCCAGGCCCCTCTTGAATTCCTTTATTGTACTCACCATCACCACCTCCTCAGGCAGAGAGTTCCATAGTCTCACTGCTCTTACCGTAAAGAATCCTCTTCTATGTTTGTGTACAAACCTTCTTTCCTCCAGACGCAGAGGATGTCCCCTCGTCACAATATTAATTCCGTAACATATCTTTATAGCTATCGGAGCTTTGTTTTTCAGATACAGAGCTCCAAGTCAACATGCTAGCTACCTGCTGCTAGTCCCACTAGAGGGACTATGAGAGCTTACTGCATGCTGTCTTATCATTGTGTTTAGTGTATAAAAGTATACAGTTAGCAGCTAAGCTCCTCCTAGTGGTGGCTGTAGGTAGCCTGCGTAATATCTGTGAAACCCGTAACACCCTCATGGTATGCTCCCAGTCTTGGCCTTTTCAGAACGTAGCTCATCACACAGGGGTGATGTAATAATCACATGGGCACGGGCCAAATATGAACTCCCAAGACTGGAAGGAAATCCTTTTTTATAATGTGTCAAACTGCACTTGTGAGGAGCGCAACACCCTTACACCTATATGCTGACAGACTAAGGAAGGCCACTGCTACTAGGTTGGCAGAGTACGACCACATGGGATGTGACTTGTAGCAGAAAATCTGGGACAAATCTGCTGAAAAATCCACAAACGTTACATCTGCATCAAATTTTACATACTGCATATTTTATGTACGGATTCATTACAAATGTTTTTTGCAGCGTGTGGATGACATTTTTTAAAATCTCATCCACTTTGCCATTACTCTAAAATGCAGTGGATTTTCTGCTCAGAAATCAATTGTGAAAGATACACAGCATTTTAGTACCCTAAAAGGCAGAGTGCAGACAGCAATCCAGCAGCGGCCGTAACTGGTCTTTGGCTCTAGACCGGAAACAGAAGAAGAAATGCATCAGCACAATTAACATATGTGTATTACTGCATAAGCAAATACAATTAAAGGGGTTATTCAATGCTTAAAGGCTATGTACACCTTCAGTTGGCATTTATTAAAAATATTGAGCCGTTCTGTCACAAAGGGTTAACTGTTTTTCTAACGGTGTGACTGGCACTTTCACTTTGTGGCAGTCATCTAATAAACCTTATCTCTAAACTACTAAGAGGTCATAAACCCTTATTTAAAGGGGTTGTCTCACTTCAGTAAGTTGCATTTATCATGTAGAGAAAGTTAATACAAGACACTTACTAATGTATTGTTATTATCCATATTGCTTCCTTTGCTGTCTGGATTCATTTTTCCATCACATTATATACTGCTCATTTCCATGGTTACAGACCACCCTGCAATCCATCAGTGGTGGTTGTGCTTGCACACAGTGGCGCACCTACGGGGGGGGGGGGGGGGGGTCCAGCGGGTCTGGACCCCCCTAGAACAACCAGCGAATATATATATATATTTTTTTAATCCCTCAGGGCCGCACCGCCGATCACCACAGGCGGCGGGGCCCTCGTTCTAGTTGCCGGCGGCGATGGGGGGGCAGTAGGAGATGAGCTCTTCCATTGTGGAAGAGCTCATCTCCATATTCATTTGTATCGCCGTCGTCAGGACAGCGATACAGATGACTGTGCTGCGGCAGCCCGGCGGGGCAGGGGAGGGAGAGGCGTCTCTCTTCCCTGTTCTTCTGATAGGCCGCAGGCACTAATGCCTGCAGCCTATCAGAAGCCGGCTTGGGCGGCGCGATGACATCACTATCATCGCGCCGCCTCAGCCGGGCAGCACACAGCAGGGACACAGGCCAGAAGAGGCCTGCATCGCATCACTGCTGATGAAGGTAAGTATTAGTGTTTTTTTTTTTTTGCTGTGGGCATTTATTTCTTGCCCATTTTTTTGGGGGGGGGGGGGGGCACTATGGGGGCATTTCTTACTGGCACATTATGGGGGGGCACCATGGGGGAGAGGAGCACTATGGCGGCATCTGGGGGCTCTATAGGGGCTTTTTTTTTATTGGCACATTATGGGGGGCGCTATAGGGGAGAGCGGCACTATGGGGCATCTGGTGGCACTATAGGGGCATTATTTGGGGGCACTATGGGGAAGTGGGGGCTCTAAAGGGGCCTTTTTTCTTATTGGCACATTATGAGGAGCACTATGGCATCTGGTGGCACTATGGGGGCATTTTTTACTGGCACATTATGGGAGGCACTATAGGGGAGAGCTGCACTATGGGGCATTATTTGGGGGCACTATTGGGGAGTGGAGCACTATTGGGGCATCTGGTGGCACTAAGAAGGGGCATTTTTTACTGGCACATTATAGGGGAGAGGAGCACTATAGGGGCATCTGCTGGGGGCACTAAGAAGAGGCATTTTTTTACCGGGATATTATGGGGGACACTATGGGGAAGGGGGAGAGGAGCACTATGAGCTCATTTACTGGGGCACTATATAGGGGTATTTTATACTGGCATACATTATGGGGACATTAGCTCAACTGCGGGCACTAAGCGGGGGTATTTCATGAACTGTCATATTATAAGGAGAACTATTACTACTAGGTGGTATTATGGGGAGCTTTACTACTACTGGGGGGGCTATGAGGAACATGATCACTAGTATGGGCACTATAGGGGCATTATTACTACTACGTGTGCTCTGGGAGAGAATTATTTCTATTGGTGGGATTCTGGGGAGGACTGTTACTTTGGGGGGCACCCTGGCACAGTATCAGCTTAGCACAATTATTTTTGGGGGACATTATCTTTATACTATTAGTGTCTGGGCGCAGTTATTTTTTAGAGCACTGTGTGCCAATAATTGTTGAAGGGGGCACTATCTGTGTGGTAGTAGTATTTCCAGGGGGACTGTTTCTGCAGTATAGTATTGGGGGCATAGCAGGCACAGTATTGGGGCACTATCTGTGTGGTAGTAGTATTTCCAGGGGGACTGTTTCTGCAGTATAGTATTGGGGGTGGCAGGAAAGGGTGTTCAGAAGATGTGAAGATGATGGAAATGTGGGAAACTAATGTCTGTCAATCTCTGCAGAGACGGCAGATGGCTGAAAAATCATCATGGCGGTCTGGTCTGAATGGAGAAGATGAGGAAAGAGAACGTCTACAACAAAGGTGACATCACTGGATGTAAGAGGTATGTGGCGCTATGTAGGAGAGGAGATGCTCCGGCTCCTCCCCCCTGCCATTTGCAGAAGGAGGATTCAGAGCTGGGTGAGGACGGCCAAAGAGGGGGGGCAGGCCACAGGCGGGTGGCAGATGGTGGGGGGAGCCACAGGCCTTGAGCAGGATCTGGGAAGGGAGGAAAGCGGAGGAGCTTCCTGGCTGTAGCCTGCTGTTGTCTATTGTATAATGTGAAGCAGGCAGAGCAGCCAGGACAGGCTCTTGCCTCTCCGTATGATGTATAGAGACAGGCCTCAAAATTTCAGCTGTACAGTGTTTGTTGGGAGTGGCCTATTAATGGAAGGAGGGGCTTTTAATAATGGGTGGGGCAAAAAATTGCACGCGCCGTATTTTTCAACTCCTACAGAGCTTTTAGAAATGGCCAGGCCAAAAAATCAGCGCAACACGCTACGCGTGTCACATTTTTAAATATGAAGGGGGCTTTGAAAAATGGGCGGGCAAAAGAGGGGGGGGGGGCCTTATAAAACAACTGCTTCTGCACAGCTTCTGTGTGTCTGTAAGTGTGATCTATCCCTTCTTATCTGTTCTGGGAGGTCGAGAGATAAAAGCAAAAATAATGGGAAGTAAGGGAAAGGATAGGGAGATGTCCCTGCTTCTTAGTGGCATGTATCTAGCTGTGCAGCTGAAAAAGGGAATTATATGGCTGAAAAAAACATTAGGGAAGCCCAAACATAACTGTTCCTAAGGCCTCATGCACACGACCGTTGTTGTGTTCCGTTCCGCAAAATGGGGTTCCGTTGTTCTGTGATCCGTTTCCGTTTTTGTGTCTTCCTTTTTTTTTGGAGGATCACCAGACATGAAGGAAAGTAAAAAAAAATCTAAGTCAAGTTTGCCATGCAAATGATAGGAAAAAAACGGGCGCGGACGCAGATGACAATCTTGTGTGCCTCCGCGTTTTTTCACGGTCCCATTGACTTGAATGGGTCCGCGAACCGTTTTCCGTGAAAAAAATAGGACAGGTTATATTTTTTTGACGGACTGGAACCACGGATCACGGACGGGGATGACAAACGGTGCATTAGCCGAGTTTTCAACGCACCCATTGAAAGTCAATGGGTCCGCAGAAAATCACGGAAAACGGAACAACGGACACGGAACACAACAACGGTCGTGTGCATGAGGCCTTAATAGTTATGATTGTGCAAAGAAGCACAGCCATTATGCAAACTTTTTTTTTTTTTAACTCAAGAACACATTAAAAAGACCAATAACCAGTCCCCCATGCGGCACGTCACTGGCGGCGGTCACATGGCACCCTTCAACAGGATATTGATGGCAGAGCATTGTGGAGCTGCATAGGTGGCTGGGAAGAAATGAAGCCGGAACCCAGCAATGGGGACCAGGTAAGTATGAACCCCAGAGCAGGTCGGCCATTTTCTGAGGTCTTTTTAAGTTTTGGATAACCCATTTAAAACAGTCACTACAATATTCAGGAGGTCTCTTTAAATGCTCAAAGCCTAAAGTTAGCCACAGAGAGATGTAAAACACTTGTTGGATACATTACTTGGATTGTTAGGCTACTTTCACACTAGCATTTTTTGCGGATCCGTCATGGATCTGCAAAAACTGATCTGTTACAATAATACAACCGCATGCATCCGTCATGAACGGATCTGTTTGTATTATCTGTAACATAGCCAAGACAGATCCGTCATGAACTCCATTGAAAGTCAATGGGGGACGGATCCATTTTCTATGGTGTCACATTGTGTCAGAGAAAACGGATCCGTCCCCATTGACTTACATTGTGTGCCAGGACGGATCCGTTTGGCTCCGCTTCGTCAGGCGGACAGCAAAACGCTGCAGGCAGCGTTTTGGTGTCCGCCTCCAGAGCAGAATGGAGACTGAACGGAGGCAAACTGATGTATTCTGAGCGGATCCTTTTCCATTCAGAATGCATAAGGGTACTTTCACATGTTGCTGGATTCCGGCAGGCAGTTCCGTCGCCGGAACTGCCTGCCAGATCCGGCAATCTGTAGACTGATCCGAATGCGGATCCGTCTCACAAATGCATTGCAATACCGGATCCGTCTCTCCGTCATCCGGAAAAAACGGAACCGGTATTTATTTATTTTACATTTTTAAAGGTCTGGATTCGTCAATGCGGCAATTTTAATGCTGGATCCGGCACTGATACATTCCTATCCTGTGTTCAGGATTTTTGGCCGGAGAGAAAAATGCAGCATGCTGTGTTTTTTTCCCCCGTCCAAATACTGTAAAAGGACTGAACTGAAGACATCCTGAACAAATTGCTCTCATTCAGAATGCATTAGGATAAAACTGATCAGTTTTTTTTCCGGTATTGAGCCCCTAGGACGGAACTCAATACTGGAAAACTTTGACGCAAGTGTGAAAGTACCCTTAGGGCAAAACTGATCAGTTTTGGACCGCTTCTGAGAGCCCTGAACACATCTCATAAACGGAAACTAAAACGCCAGTGTGAAAGTAGCCTTAGGCCCGTTTTTCATGCAGCCCCATTCATTTCTATGGGCCAGGGCTGCGTGCAAAATGCACAATATAGAACATGCTGCGATTTTTCCTGAATGCAAAGATGATCAGTGAAAAACAATCCTCATGTGCACAAACCCATTGAAATTAATGGGTCAGGATTCCGTCCGGCTGCTATCCGTTCGCATTACATTAGGGCGGAAAACGTGCCTGTGTGAAATAGGCTTTGGGTTGTGTTTACACGTTACAGCTGCCGCATATAGGCATAATCCCACCTACTACACCTGCAAAATTGTGCGGGGTTTAGACTTCCTGCAGAAGCCAGAAAGTCTTAACATGGCCTTACAATTAGGCCTTGCAAGCATTTACAACCATACATAAACACACTGAAGGTGTCCAATGAAAAAAGCACTGACAGAGCAGTTCCTCTCCTTATTTCTGTTGTGATAATAACATACTGGCAGGGCAAGTCACATAGCTTGATCCCCCACCTGCTGCACTGTCTGAATCACCTGCCCAATGGCCTAGAGCAGGCATCCTCAAACTGCGGCCCTCCAGCTGTTGCAAAACTACAACTCCCAGCATGCCCAAACAGCCTACGGGTATCAGCCTACAGCAGGGAATTGTGGGAGTTGTAGTTTTACAACAGCTGGAGGGCCGCAGTTTGAGGATGCCTGGCCTAGAGAAATGGAGATAACTATTGGATCGGTAGGGGCCACGTACCCTGCGGGGCCCCCCAAAGTAAACGGAGCGGAGAAGTCCCATAGAGATTAATGGAGCAGCAGTGCACATACTTGACCTACTGTTCTGTTCATTTCGAGGGACCCTGTACTCATAATCAGTGGGATTCCCAACAGTAGGCCCCCAACGATCTAATAGTTATCTTTTATCCTATGTTTAGGCGGATAACTTGAAATTACCTGAATACTCCTTTAAACTATGCTTTACTCCTTACGCTTTTAGGGATGCTTTGTTTGGAGAAATCATATAGTTAAAAGGAGTCTGTCTCTATTTTACTCATGTAAAACTGCTTAAATCACACTGTAGGTCGCAAACACAGTTCACAAATGGCAGCCCAGTATTCCCCTGACGTCACTGTCGTCCCTTCATTGATGCCGCTGCTCACAGTTGGTATTGTATGATGCACGTCCAGGACTGGAGGTGATGTGCACAGGCGCGGGTACAGTGACATCAGGATGATACTAGGCTACCGTTTCTGAACCCTGTTTGCGACCTACGGTGTGATTTCAGCAGTTTTACATGAGTAAGGGCTCACGCACACGACCGTTGTTGGCCAGTGCCCGTATTGCAGGCCGCAAACAGCGGGTCTGCAATATACGGGCACTGGCCGTTTATGCACCGCATCACGGATGTGGAGCTTTGGGTTTTCTGTCCATGCCTCCGCACTTGTTCTATTTTTTTGCAGTGCTAATGGATCACGGACCCATTCAAGTTGAATGGGTCTGCATCTGTCTGCGCCAGCCACGCGGATGGTGCCCGTGCATTTGTGGTCCCCAACGCACGGTGTGGGCAGCACACTAAAATAGATACCCTATCTAACCCTGGCTTACGGTGCCCGCTGGGCTGCTCCCTTCCTGCTTTTACCTAGCCTTTAAGTTTAACAGGCTTTTCTCATTTGTGTACAGGAAGCTGCCTGAGGTTTGGAGAAGTCAGAGGTGAGCCACCCAGTAGACACTTCTCCCTCAGGCCTCTTTCACACAACCGTTTTTTTTTTTCCGTTTTGCGGGCCGTTTTTTGCGGTCCGTATACGGAACCATTCATTTCAATGGTTCCGCAAAAAAAACGGAATGTACTCCGTATGCATTCCGTTTCCGTATTTCCGTTTTTCCGTTCCGTTGAAAGATAGAACATGTCCTATATTTGGCCGCAAATCACGTTCCGTGGCTCCATTAAAGTCTATGGGTCCGCAAAAAAACGGAATGCATACGGAAATGCATCCGTATGTCTTCCGTATCCGTTCCGTTTTTTGCGGAACCATCTATTGAAAATGTTATGCCCAGCCCAATTTTTTCTATGAAATTACTGTATACTGTATTTGCCATACGGAAAAACGGAACGGAAATACGGAACGGAAACGGAAACACAACGGAAACAAAAAACAGAACAACGGATCCGTTTAAAACGGACCGCAAAACACTGAAAAAGCCATACTGTCGTGTGAAAGAGGCCTTAGCCTGAAGATTACTAAAATTATGATTTCTGTAAGGACTCATGCACTCAACCATATATTTCTTCCGTGTCTGATTAGCACTTTTTTTGCATTTCAGATGCGGATCCGTTCATTTTGATTGGGCTGCAAAAAGTGAACTGAGTGCTGTCTGCGCTGTGTGGCCGTTCTGCAAATTATAGAAAATATATGCACTTCTGTAACAGGGACTGAGCAAATTGCGTGATTCACACGGCCACAAAATATATACGGTCGTCAGCATGAGGCCTAAGGCTGTTATCATCAACTTGATAATCAGATTTGCCTCTTAAAAGAATTGTAGCAAGTTCTCAACAGGATAGGGGAGTGGTGGGGGTCAACTGCTGGGACCTGCAATGATCCCAAGAATAGGGGTCCCGTGCCACTGTATGAATGCGGATGGTCGTGCATGCACGCTGACTATCCATTTTTTCTCTATGGGGCTGCTCGAAATAGCGGAGTGCTGTACTTGACTATCTCCGGAAGTCCTATAGAGAATGGAGCTGCAGCTCAAACGCATAACCTGTTCCTCTGTTCATACAGAGACATGGGACCCCTTTCTTGGGTTTAGTAGAGTCCCAGTGGTCATACTGCACCAGTTAATATCCCAATATCCCCAATCCTATGGATAGGGGATACGTTCAAAACTTGGCACAACCACTTTAACTGTTTTTCTCTTCTTGCAGTACTGTGCTGAACCCATATGCCAGGTTTCCAACATTTCTGGTGCTCTGTTGGATTGAAGGGATACATGCTGGAAGATACTTTGCTGCTCGCCAACTTTCCATCTATAATTATCCAAACCGTCAATGCTGCGGGCATTCAGTAAAGGGGAAGTCTTCCCTTGAACCATGCAGACTTGTTTTGTCTCTTCTGAAAACTATTTTTAGCTGGAAAAGACGGTAAGGTCCCCCTACTGGAAGTGGCTGAGCATTACACCGATTACCTAGACACCAGAATAGTTGCTGCTCTTGTAACAGCATGGTCAGAAGTCACTGCAGATGTGCCCTGGAACAGACCGCACACCCATGGTACGTCATATAGTAATACTGGATACCAGGCAGAGGAGTCTAAAATAAGCAATGCTGGTGGCCGTTCACCTGTCTCTGATTGGTGGTGGTCTGACTTCTAGCACAACCGTCTTGATGAGCTGATGGGGTCTGCAGTATCCTACACGCCATCAATATTAAAGTCTCAAAAAAACACTTTAATCCTTTAGGGTTGGTTCCCACTAGGGTGGCCAGGTTTTAGCCGGGACAGTCTGGTTTTCTGGCTCCCTGTCCTCCGTTCGGCGCAGGGCCTGGATGGATACAGGGATGTCCACCCTTTCAGTAGCTCACACTTAGACAGCAGCACTGCGCTGTCTGAGCGTGAGCTGCAGCAACTGACTGAGGCTTCTCTCCCTCAGTCACTAGAGCAGCAGACATGGCTCCCTGCGGCTGACTGAGGAAGAGAGAAACATAGAATGTGTCGGCAGATAAGAACCATTTGGCCCATCTATTCTGCACAATAAGAAGCACCCTGGATGCCCCCAGCTCATCTTCCATTCAAGAAGTTCTTCCCTCTTCTCCCCCCGTTTTTTCCCCCCGCAACAGAGATGGGGCGTGGCATCACAGAGGGTGGGCGTGGCCGGTGTGGTCCTGCTTTCTGGGGTGAAGCCAGTGGCCACCTTAGTTCACACGTAGGTTTTACAGTTTTTTTGAGTGCACTTTTATGGTTTTAGTGGGGTTTTTCTGCACCAGCAAAACAGATGTTAGCTGTGAAAAAACCGAAAAAGCACTTCCGGGTCAGGAACGGCTCCGCCATGCGGCGACTAGGGGAGCTGTTCTTTCGCTATGAAGAAACCCAGCATATCAGAGCTGTAGTTCCTATGGAGGCCTGCAGATGGCAGAGCTCCAAAGGGTAACAACAAATGTGGCTTAGACCGTATGGCTTTTTCAGTGTTTTGCAGGCCGTTTTTTTCCGGATCCATTTTTTGTTTCCATTTTTCCGTCCCGTTTTTCCGTATGGCATATACAGTATACAGTAATTACATAGAAAATATTGGGCTGGGCATAACATTTTCAATAGATGGTTCCGCAAAAACAGAATGGATACGGAAGACATACGGATGCATTTCCGTATGTGTTCCGTTTTTTTTTGCGGACCCATTGACTTGAATGGAGCCACGGAACGTGATTTGTGGGCAATAATAGGACATGTTCTATCTTGTAACGGAACGGAAAAACGGAAATACGGAAACGGAATGCATACGGAGTACATTCCGTTTTTTTTGCGGAACCATTGAAATGAATGTGTGCAGGAGGCCTTAGATTGTAGTTCTATTAGAGTACTGTGGAAGCTAAAAGTGATCTGACGGTCGAATATTCTAGCCACCTCGGTGAGGGGAACAGGGGCTAAAAAAAAAAGTTTTGAGAATGACACAAATATTAGTTTTCACAAAGTTTGCTGCTAAACTGCTTTTAGATCTTTGTTTCAGTTGTTTCTGTGATGTAGTGAAATATAATTAAACGCACTTCATACGTTTCAAAGGCTTTTATCGACAATTACATGACATTTATGCAAAGAGTCAGTATTTGCAGTGTTGGCCCTTCTTTTTCAGGACCTCTGCAATTCGACTGGGCATGCTCTCAATCAACTTCTGGGCCACTTCCTGACTGATAGCAACCCATTCTTTCATAATCACTTCTTGGAGTTTGTCAGAATTAGTGGGTTTTTGTTTGTCCACCCGCCTCTTGATGATTGACCACAAGTTCTCAATGGGATGAAGATCTGGGGAGTTTCCAGGCCATGGACCCAAAATGTCAACGTTTTGGTCCCCGAGCCACTTAGTTATCACTTTTGCCTTATGGCACGGTGCTCCATCGTGCTGGAAAATGCATTGTTCGTCACCAAACTGTTGTTGGATTGTTGGAAGAAGTTACTGTTGGAGGGTGTTTTGGTACCATTCTTTATTCATGGCTGTGTTTTTGGGCAAAATTGTGAGTGAGCCCACTCCCTTGGATGAGAAGCAACCCTACACATGAATGGTCTCAGGATGCTTTACTGTTGGCATGACACAGGACTGATGGTAGCGCTCACCTTTTCTTCTCCGGACAAGCCTTTTTCCAGATGCCCCAAACAATCGGAAAGAGGCTTCATCGCAGAATATGACTTTGCCCCAGTCCTCAGCAGTCCATTCACCAAACTTTCTGCAGAATATCAATCTGTCCCTGATGGTTTTTTTTGGAGAGAAGTGGCTTCTTTGCTGCCCTTCTTGACACCAGGCCATCTTCCAAAAGTCTTCGCCTCACTGTGCGTGCAGATGCGCTCACACCTGCCTGCTGCCATTCCTGAGCAACCTCTGCACTGGTGGCACTCCGATCCCGCAGCTGAATCCTGTTTAGGAGACGATCCTGGCGCTTGCTGGACTTTCTTGGACGCCCTGAAGCCTTCTTAACAAGAATTAAACCTCTTTCCATGAAGTTCTTGATGATCCTATAAATTGTTGATTGAGGTGCAATCTTAGTAGCCACAATATCCTTGCCTGTGAAGCCATTTTTATGCAACGCAATGATGGCTGCACGCGTTTATTTGCCATGGTTAACAATGGAAGAACAATGATTTCAAGCATCACCCTCCTTTTAACATGTCAAGTCTGCCATTTTAACCCAATCAGCCTGACATAATGATCTCCAGCCTTGTGCTCGTCAACATTCTCACCTGAGTTAACAAGACGATTACTGAAATGATCTCAGCAGGTTGTTTAATGACAGCAATGAAATGCAGCGGAAAGGTTTTTTTGGGATTAAGTTAATTTTCATGGCAAAGAAGGACTATGCAATTCATATGATCACTCTTCATAACATTCTGGAGTTTATGCAAATTGCTATTATAAAAACTTAAGCAGCAACTTTTCCAATTTCCAATATTTATATAATTCTCAAAACTTTTGGCCACGACTGTACATAGCAGCTGCAGAAAGCTATTCTGTGATAAATCTGTCAGACAACTTCCCTCATTTTCCTCTGTGACCTCTCCTAAATGATCTTCTAAACTGATTTATGCTTCAACTGTAATCCTGGAGGCCCCTTTCAGGCCTTGTTCACATTTCTGTGTCTGTTTGACATCAGTGGAAAATCCATTCATGAAGATGTTTGTGAAGAATCCGTGTTTCGTCCGTGTGTCCATTTTTGCTCTCCGTGGGTCATCCGTATTCCATGGACAATGCTCAGCTGAAAACTAATTTCCAGAGCATCTCCTACCAATGGTCTGTGAAAACCATGGACCAAACACGGATGCTATCTGTACTGTGTCAGTGGTTTTTCATGGACCCACAGACATCAATGGGTGTGTTTGGTCTGCATCACAAACCAAAATGGTGCATGTCTATGGTTTTTCCATTGACCCACGGTCTGTGAAAGATTATTAATGTGTCCATAAACAGATTAAAATCAATGGGTATGTGTGCTGTCTGTGGAGAACACAGACAGCATATGTCCATAATTCACTGATGTGTCAATAAGGCCTTAAAGAGGACTTGGCGCCTCTCCTGACATGTCTTATTTAGTAACTACTTGCATTCTCCACATAATAACAATTCTGAAGCATCTTTTCTTATAGCGTTATGTTGTGCCATTCCTCTATTATTCCTGCTAGAAGTTTATGAATGATTTGGCAGCAGTCTGCAGTAAAAGTCCATCTGAGTAAGGATGGCACAGTCTAAGGGCTCTTTCACATGAGCGAGTTTTTCATCCGGATGCGATGCATGTAGTGAACACATAGCACCTGGACCTAATCCTGACCCATTCATTTCAATTGGTCTGTGTACATGCATTTTCACACATCATCTTTGCATTCAGGAAAAATTATAGCATGTTTTATATTGTATATTTTTCACACAGTTCTGGCCCCATAGAAGTGAATAGGGCTTACATGAAAAATGGAAAGCATCCGGATGTGTTTTTCACTGGTGGATGCTAGGAGATGTAGATTGTTAGTCTCCATTTTTACTTTACACTCGTGAAAAACGCATCAAAACTGAAATACTGAACACAAAGGCCCCTTTCACACGGGCGAGTTTACCGCGCGGGTGCAATGCGTGAGTTGAACGCATTGCACCCGCACTGAATCCGGACCCATTCATTTCTATGGGGCTGTGCACATGAGCGGTGATTTTCACGCATCACTTGTGCGTTGCGTGAAAATCGCAGCAAGCTCTATTTTGTGCGTTTTTCACGCAACGCAGGCCCCATAGAAGTGAATGCGGCTGCGTGAAAATCGCAAGCATCCGCAAGCAAGTGCGGATGCGGTGCGATTTTCACGCACGGTTGCTAGGAGACGATCAGGATGGGGACCCGATCATTATTATTTTCCCTTATAACATGGTTATAAGGGAAAATAATAGCATTCTTAATACAGAATGCATAGTACAATAGGGCTGGAGTTGTTAAATAATATAAAAAATAATTTAACTCACCTTAATCCACTTGTTCGCGCAGCCGGCATCTCTTCTGTCTTGTTATGTGAGGAATAGGACCTTTGATGACGTTACTGCAATTATCACATGGTCCGTCACATGATCCATTACCATGGTGATGGATCATGTGATGGACCATGTGATGAGTACAGTGACGTCATCAAAGGTCCTATTCCTCACAGATGAAGGCAGAAGAGATGCCGGCTGCGCGAACAAGTGGATTAAGGTAAGTTATATTATTTTTTATATTTTTTAACCCCTCCAGCCCTATTGTACTATGCATTCTGTATTAAGAATGCTATTATTTTCCCTTATAACCATGTTATAAGGGGAAATAATACAATCTACACAACCTTGAACCCAAACCTGAACTTCTGTGAAGAAGTTCGGATCTGGGTACCACATTCAGTTTTTTATCACGCGCGTGCAAAACGCATTGCACCCGCGCGATAAAAACTGAACAACGGAACGCAATCGCAGTCAAAACTGACTGCAATTGCGTACCTACTCGCGCGGGTTTGCCGCAACGCATCCAGACCTTATCCGGACACGCTCGTGTGAAAGAGGCCAAACACAGACAAAACTGATTGAACTTGTGTGCAAAACCATAAATTTTTCCCTGAACAGACAGGTCTTAGGCCTCATTCACATGTCCGTAATGACATCAGTGACAGGAACGTCAGAGGTTCGTACGGGAACGATCCGTTTTTTTGGCCTCCTTGTGTATTCCACGGACAATGCTCAGCTGAAAATTTATTTCAAGGTCATCCGTTTTGTCTCTGTGTTTTTTCACAAGCCCCTAAACTATAATGGCCCGAGGGATCATGAACAGGGACATAAACAGGGCATGCTTCCGTGAAGTAACCACAGCCCCACAGACCATAGGAATTCACGGATGTGTGAATACACACATTAAAATCAATGGGTACATGTGCTGTTCATGGAGAACAAGGACAGCACATGTGATTCACGGACATGTGAATAAGGCCTAAAACTGGCAGCACTGATCGAATAGTGTCTGACTGCAAAGACACAGCCCCAACTGGAACTTTATTGCACTTTTCGCAACTTCTATCAGGAATAATAGAGGAAAGTTACAACGCACAGAATAAATACTCCAGGATTGTTATTTCTTGTGGAATACA
Source organism: Bufo bufo (assembly GCF_905171765.1). NCBI lineage: Eukaryota > Metazoa > Chordata > Amphibia > Anura > Bufonidae > Bufo > Bufo bufo. The sequence goes on from NC_053392.1 coordinate 247,127,396, forward strand.
ATTATTAACAAACTTAATTAGTGGTGACAGTGACTTTTTTTATTGCATTGGCTGTAATACTCCGATCTGCAGGAGGTCAGAGAATTACATCCAGAATCCAGACTAGTAAATACAGGTATAATATGCTTGTGTGAATGAGAACATATATAGTGTCCTGTTTCTGGAAATATACGGAATATTACACACTGAAGAGAATATGTGGCTCATGAGATGACTCTTCACACCCCTCTGCTGCACATTTGCATTAGCGGAGTTGAATATGTTAGAAATCATTTGATACATACATTGCACATTGACACGGCCAAAATATTGAAATGTTGCTGCTTTTAAAAATACAAGTTATTTTTTTTCACAAGCTACTAATATCTATCAGTGTATATAACCAGTCCTTCAGTACTGACACGTCATGCCTCATTTGTGCATACCTACCTGCAATATATAAACGCTTCTTCTGGATCATACAGTCGAGACACATTATTATGACCACCAGTTAATATCCAGAGTAACCTCGGTGTGCAGCACGGACAGCAGCTAAACAGGCTAGGAGTGGCTCGGTAAGGTCCTGGTGGTTTGTCACAAGTATCTGGAGCCATGCTGACTGCAGTACATCCCACAACTGTTGAAGGGTGCGTGGGGAGGATCTAGAGAACGAACACAATGATTGAGGTGGTCCCACAAGGGTCAATTGGGTTCAAGTCTGGGGAATTAGGGGGCCAGGGTAGTACTTTGAAGTCTTGGTCATTCTCTTCTAACCAATGTCAGACATTTCTAACATGTTGCATTGTCCCATCCACCCCAGAAGATAATCAGCATGTATCAGCAGTGGCGTAACTACCGGGGAAGCAGCTGCTTCGGGGCCCGGGCTGCCAAGTGGGCCCGGCGCCCCGGCAGCGTGTGTGACAGTTTATTTTCAAGTTAGTTAAATATTGATTCTTGTCTTAATGTTCAGGGCCCCTTCACAGTAGCAGCTGCTGACCAGGCCCCCTCGCTAATATGATCTAATCTTACTGTCTCCTAAAGTCTCCTGATGTGTCTGGGATTCGAACCCACAATATAACAGTAGAAGTCTCATATTTTTTCAGTCAGCAGCAAGGCAGCTCTTATGGTCTTGTGGTTAAGTGCTTTGCCTCTGATACAGAAGGTCGTGGGTTCGAATCCCAGCAGAAACTTTTCTGAAATACAAGCACTGACTCCATATATGGACATACAGGGCGGGACACAGGAAGAGGCTGCATCGCATCGCTGACATGGAGGTAAGTAGAAGTGTTTATTTTTTTAATACCCGACTGTTACTGCCATGGGGGGAGCGAGATACTGGCACATGGGTGGGTTTGGCACTATGATACTGGCACATGGGGGGGAGAGAGGCACTTGATACTGGCACTTTTTGGGGGGGGAGATGGCACTATGATACTGGGACATGTGGGGGGGAAGAGAGAGGCACTTGATACTGGCATGTGGGGGGGGTTGGCACTTGATACTGGCACATGGGTGGGTTTGGCACTATGATACTGGCACATGGGGGGAGAGGCACTTGATACTGCCATTTTTTTTGGGGGGGGGAGATGGCACTATGATACTGGGACATGGGGGGGAAGAGAGATGCACTTGATACTGGCACATGGGGGGGTTTGGCACTATGATACTGGCACATGGGGGGTGGGAAGGAGAGAGGCACTTGATACTGGCACATTGGGGGGGGGAGATGGCACTATGATACTGGGACATGTGGGGGGGAGGAGAGAGGCACTTGATACTGGCACATGATGGGGGGGCATCTATGGGGACACTTACTGGCACATTATTGGGGGGCATTATGGGGGACACTAGGCCGGCAGCCTATCAGAGGCCGGACACTGAGGGGCATCTACTGGGGCACTATATATGGGGCATTTTATACTGGTACATTATGGGGGGCACTAGCAGGAAGGGGGGAGAGGAGCACTATGGGGGAATTTACTGGGGGCACTATATAGGGGTATTTTATACTGGGACATTATGGGGGCACTATGGGGACATTAGCTCAACTGGGGGCATTATAAGAGGGTATTTTTGCACTGTCACATTATAAGGAGAATTATTACTACTGGGGGGGGGGCATTATAGTGGGCTTTATTACTCCCCCATGGTATGACCCCCTAGTAGCAGCACCAGCCTATCCCTGCTTTGCTATCCCTCTGCCCCTTCTCCAAATCCTTATTATGAAATCTTTCTCATTAGGATAAAGCACAACATCAGCTCCGCCGAGCCCCCGGCCAAGTGTTGAAGTGGTGTCCGAGATCCCCAAGGGTCAAGTAACTGTAAGTTTTCATATGAAATATGTTTGTTATACACATATAGCATCCACTGTGCCACACAATATACAGTATACCGCTACACTGTGCCAAAGGAGTGGGGTTTACACAGGAAGAGGGAGGTGCGCAGCGCGCTGGAGGGGCCCTTACAAATATTTGCTGTGGGGTGCAGTCACTTCTAGTTACGCCCCTGTGTATCGGTGAACTGCAAGGTTGGATTCATACCCAAATCGGTTGAGAGTGCCTTCCACATGGATGAGTGGACCCAGGGAATGCCACAAAAACATTCCCCTGACCATGACACTGCCACCACCAGCTTGTGTCCTTCCAGTAATGGCTGCAGGGACCTCAGCGGAGGTTCAAATCTGATACTGCTATGAAAATTGAAGCCTTTTGTGCTAATGCGTCTTCGTTAGCAGAGGTGCAGTGACCATTCATGTGCTTTGGAGCCCCATACGAAGTAGGGTTTGCTGAACTGTTGTTTTAGACACACGTCTGGTCGCCCCTGGTTCATTTAGGCAGTAAGCTGCTTCACTGTAACATGTCAGTCCATCCTCACGCACCTTCATAGCCGTTGTTCACCTTTCACACCAATGGCACGTGGTGCTCCGCAGTTTACACGTTGCTTATTTACAATGGTGCCATTTGTCCACTCACAATACACTTTCACCACAGCAGCACGTGAACAGTTTACAAACTGAGCAGTTTCAGAAATACTGCCCAAAAGCCAATATTCATGCCTTTTTGCAACTCTGAAAACTTGCCCCTTTTTACCTATGACAGCAACGAGGTATACATCTACAGACAGCCTATAACACACCTTATACACCCACCGAGCCAGCTCACGGAACGTGACTTCCTTCAAGAGCTACAGGTAAAGAGTAGGAAATGGTCATAATATGATCATGTGACTCCACTGTGTATATATGCCATTGCTGAATATGAGATGAGGAACATTATTATCATTTACTGACTAATGTGAGTGAAAACAGTGACTATTGTGGGGACTCGCTCTGGTAGACAGGATTAGGAGACGCAGTATAGAGGCAACAAGTTTTTTGGATCAAACAGTTCAGTGTTTTATTCACACTTTAGGCAAGTGACAAAACAAGCAGTAATATTCAAACAAAAAGTCACCTTGTGGTGTTGGTGGTAATTCACACCATGCGGCAATTCGGCCTCAAAGAGTCCTTGCTCATAGCAGCACCAACCTGTTTTCACGCCAAACAGGTAGCAAGCCTTCATCCAGACACAAGGCTCCCAGATCCCAACACAGAGACATGGCTTCGGAGCCCAGCTGCCTATTTAAGGACAGCCAGGTGCTGCCAAAACCCGGACCGGCATTTAAAATCTGGTCCGGTATTTGACCTCACATGGCTGTAAATCAGCCCAACAGCACATGCTGGGAGGAAAATACCTGTTTTCCCAGACCAAACCTCTCACTGTGTCACACTATTCAGTGGGTTTGATTATTTTTTCTGTTCAATTTAAAAATATAAAAAAAAAAAAATCACTGTTAAAGGGGTTCTCAGGGAATTAAGAAAATAAAAATACTTAAAGGGGTTGTCCAAGTTATATTTCAGGATAGGTCATCAATATCAGATCATCTGGGGTCCGTACCATTGAAATGAATAAGACGGCTTGGGTGTTGCAGATGCAACGGCGAGCAGGTAAACAATGAAGAGGAGGCACAGCGCGCGCCTTCTCTTCATACAGCTGATCGGCGGGGGTGCCGGGTGTCGGACCCCAGCTGATCTGATATTGATGACCTATCCTGAGGATAGGTCATCAATAAATATAACTTGGACAACCCCTTTAAATATTACTTTATAATAAATATATTCCCATGTACCTTAGGGAGCAAACATCAGGGGAAATAAAATGGCCGCTGTCCTATTAGTACACACAAAACCTGTCCTTATCACACAGGAGGACAACTTACTTGACAACACTGAGGTAAAGAGCTGCCTCATCCTCCTCTCTGCTCTGCTTGTCAGGGATTATAATCCTAAATACATCTGATAAGATCTTCTGAATCTCTATAGGAATACAGTTTATGAGGAGACATGAAGTACAGAGAGGACGAACAGGACAGACTGTGGTAATGTGGGGCTGTGGTAATGGAGACTGCATACAAGTGCTGCTGCTCATTACCACACCTCAACCCTCCTCTCTCTACTTCTTATCTCCTCATGAGCTCCATTCCTACAGAGATTCAGCTGAAGATCATATTAAACTGTATTCAGGATCATAATCCCAGACAAGTAATAGAGGAGGCTGAGGCAGATCTTTACCTCAGTGTTGTGAAGTAACTTGTCCTCCTGTGTGGTTAGGACAGGTTCTGTGTGTACTAATAGGACAGCGGCCAATTTATTTCTCCTAATTATTTCTCCCCAGACAAAACAAGCCATTATAACTAATGAAAGGTATTTGGAAATATATTTATAATAAAGTAATATTTAAGTATTTTTCTTTTCTTAATTCCCAGAGAACCCCTTTAAAATTTTTTGCTATAATAATAAAAAATGGAATTTGTCTATGTCTACCCAGAACACTAATATGAACACATCAGCAACATTCAATATACTGTAAATGTAAAATTACAATACTCTGCACAAGCTCCTTCGGCACTGGATCAAAGCTCCTTATTTTACGAACTGTTTCCTGGACTTTTTGCAGTCATGCTGTACAGCGCGCAAGAATATGTTAGCATTTTATAAGAAACAGAAATAAATCCGTAAATAAAAACCTGAATTGACTTATTTAAAAGCAATACATTTCAGCAGTGGCCCAAGGAAAAGACTGACCAACTGGATGTGTGAGGATGAGGTCCACATTGCAATTCCATAAAGTAACAGCAGAGGGTAGAAGTAGCCAGCAGAATGTCATTTGCCTTGTAAAACTGATGGACTTTAGGCTATTCCTTTGCTCTGGTTTATCGCATATATACATATGACTTGGAAAGTGCCAGGTCACCCCGCACCAACTAGGAAATATTGCTGCTGCTATTGTCAAGATTCCTCTGCACCTAATAAAAGAAGCAATATCATGTAGAAACTGACATAAGTGGTAGGCAATTAAGAGTGCCGCATTTGTGTGAGGGGAGGCGGGGCGTTCACTATTTAAACCTGGCCCTCCTCCCCACACTTGTCGGTTCGAACGATTTCGAATCGGCTTGTGGGTTGGTGCCAGAGAAGGGCGTGCGTCACTGGAGGATCGGGGTATTGGCTGCGTCGGGCTCGTCGCTACGGTGATTAGGTAGGCAGGGTGGCTTGCACACCCGTCTCACTATGTATAACATGTGGGGCTGCCGAGCGTGCCGCCGGTCCCCAGCTGCGCTGGAGACTGCCCGTACTCCCGATCGCTTCTGGCACCCCGAGACAGGCACCCCGATCCGCTCCAGGCCCTGCGCTAAGCACCCCCGCTCCCACATGCAGCGTCCCCCAGGCGGGCACCCCTCACCTGTGGCTCAGCAGCGACGGGGCACGACGTCCGCTCGCATTCCCTGAGCATCGGTCACGCCGGCCGTCGGTTCCACAACGCAGCGTTATATATCACTCACTCCCGTATCAGAACATAAACATTCGTTCCGCCGTAGAGGAAAACGCCGTCCGCTCACACAGGGATCTATTCATTAGCTGCAATCAGTAAGCTGAGGTCCAGCTGCAGGATCAGGGGGCGGAAGCCAAAACCTATAGGCGATTAATACGCCGCGGCTTTCTCTGTACAAATAGTCGATAGCGGTGGGCACGGGATGCAATGTTCCACATGGCGGAGCGCAAATCCCTCACAGCCGATCCTGATGCACGTTCTCCTGGTAATTACAATTAGCGAGGCTGTTAAGGTGGACATGCTTATGTGAGTTTCAGTCATGTCTAGGAATCCGCTGCAGAATAAACTCGTCTTCTTTACTGCGCCAAACTCAGGCAAGACAAGATAAGCAGATACTCAGACATGTGCACTGTATAACAAGTTATGATTTTAATGGTTAATCCTAACCTAGAAGGGAATCACTGGCTTGCTGCGCTCCAGCAGGTCCTGGCTTGATAGAGGGCGACACCTACAGGCCCATACTGGTACTGCAGTCCAGGTGCAGGGCTCCTCTGCTCAGGCACAGTGGCTAGGTACTAAGGCAGGAGTGTAAAAAAAAAAAATATTTGGAATATGTTCAAGGATCAAATATAAAGAGGGCTTCAAGGAGGGGGGCTGGCCACGTCACTTTGCGCACGCAGCCGGGCCGCCCGTAAGCCCATATGGTCAGTCAGGGGGTTGGTTCGGGCGCAGTCACAATAATCCGGTGGTTAGCTAGGGAGCGGTGGCATGAGTGAAGGGTCGCCCAGCCGGCGAGCGCTCACTCACACGTCTGTCCTTGGTTATTCAGGTCCACAGGTGGTGGGCTAACTTACGATACTGTGGGGTTCGTGGCTGTCATGGCCGCCAGGTGAGTCAGGGGTGGTGCATGCGGGGGCCAACCCCCTCTTTTCTCCTGCATAGGCTTGGGGGACGGGGGATGGTGGACTATTATGTCCAGGCCTCTGGCGCATCTCTTACAGGGTGGCGCCTACAGTCGTGGCCTTTGGTGGGGGGGGGGGAAATAAAATAAAAATAATAATAATAATAATAATGGTATAGATAGGAATGTTGCTTTGCCAGGTCTGTCACGACTACAGACTCCTTATAAAGCCCTGCCATGACTGCAGGCATCAGTCTGTCATGACTACAGACCCGCTCTAAAGCCCTGCCACGACTGCAGGCAACAGTCTGTCACGACTACAGACCCGTTATAAAGCCCTGCCACGACTGCAGGCATCAGTCTGTCACAACTACAGACTCGTTATAAAGTCCTGCCACGACTGCAGGCATCAGTCTGTCACGACTACAGACCCGTTATAAAGCCCTGCCACGACTGCAGGTATCAGTCTGTCACGACTACAGACTATTTATAAAGTCCTGCCACGACTGCAGGCATCAGTCTGTCACGACTACAGACCCGCTCTAAAGCCCTGCCACGACTGCAGGCACAAATCCGTTACGACTACAGACTCATTATTAAGACTGGCCACGACTGCAGGCATTAGTCTCATGTCAACAGACTCATGAGGTAATACTACCACGTCTACAGGCGATGGTCCGTTACCGCTACTCTCGATGTAGGGTCCCCTCACGACTACAGGGGCTAGTCGGTCACATCCACAGACTCGGTCGCACTCCCGTTAACTACAGGCACTGGGTGGGCATCTACGGGTAGTTGCGTCACGACTACGCACGTGGGTCAGCCACGGCCTGGGAGGTCAGCCTTCACGGTCACAGGTAGGTCCAGTTAGGCTTCAGTCTCCCAGCGGGTTCCAGTCACTATAACCAGCCCCTAGGTAAGGGGGGGGCACTCCCGCACCGGCGCACAATGCCAGGGAGCTGTGCGGCTCCTCACGCGGCACACGGTTCAAACCAGCGGGGGCCGGGGCCCACGGTAAAGGAAGGGCTCCCTCTGATCCGGTGCACATTGCCAGGGAGTGGCGCTGCTCCCCACGCAGTACGAGTGTCCAGCTGGCGGTGGGTCGGCCCTAGCTGAGGAGGGGGGCTCCCCCGCACTGGTGCATTCTGCCAGGGAGCAGCGTGAGCTCCTCACGCGGCTGGGGGGTAAGGCTCCTCATCTTCAATAAAGTCTGGCACGGGCCGCCGTGCCGTTAGGTAGGCAGGGATCAGGGGAAGGAGTACTAGGCTCGGTCAGAGGGAGCAGATCATAGGCGGTGGCTGGCTTCCTGCTGCCGGCCGTACATAAGGTTCCAAGGGGGTTATTTAGGCACAGGATGTTAGTTAGTCCGTGCAGGTGATCTGCGTTATACCATGCTCTTCATGTTCGTACTCAGAGCTGTGCCCATACGGGAGCTGCTTAAGTGGTTTACACATATGACTCCGCCATCTGAGTCTCTCACGCATGGCTTCTCCGGGTTAGTTTTACACATACGGATCCGCCATTAGAGTCTCTCACGCATGGCTTCTCCGTTTTAGGTTTACACATATGACTCCGCCATTAGAGTCTCTCACACATGGCGTCTCCGTTTTAGGTTACACATATGACTCCGCCATTAGTCTCTCACGCATGGCTTCTCCGTTTAGGTTCACACATATGTCTCCGCCATTAGAGTCTCACGCATGGCTTCCCCGTTTTAGGTTACACATATGACTCCGCCATCTGAGTCTCTCACGCATGGCTTCTCCGTTTTAGGTTTACACATATGACTCCGCCATTAGAGTCTCTCACGCATGGATTCTCCGTTTTAGGTTTACACATATGACTCTGCCATTAGAGTCTCTCACGCATGGCTTCCCCGTTTTAGGTTACACATATGACTCCGCCATTAGAGTCTCTCACGCATGGCTTCCCCGTTTTAGGTTACACATATGACTCCGCCATTAGAGTCTCTCACGCATGGCTTCTCTGTGTGAGTTTTACACATACGACTCCGCCATTAGTCTCTCACGCCTGGCTTCTCCGTTTTAGGTTGGCACATATGACTCCGCCATTAGAATCTCTCACGCATGGCTGCTCCGTTTTAGGTTTACACATATGACTCCGCCATTAGAGTCTCTCACGCATGGCTTCTCCGTTTAGGTTCACACATATGTCTCCGCCATTAGAGTCTCACGCATGGCTTCCCCGTTTTAGGTTACACATATGACTCCGCCATCTGAGTCTCTCACGCATGGCTTCTCTGTTTTAGTTTTACACATATGACTCCGCCATTAGAGTCCCTCACGCAGAGCTTCTCCGTTTTAGTTTTACACATATGACTCCGCCATTAGTCTCTCACGCATGGCTTCTCCGTTTAGGTTCACACATATGTCTCCGGGTTAGTTTTACACATACGGATCCGCCATTAGAGTCTCTCACACATGGCGTCTCCGTTTTAGGTTACACATATTACTCCGCCATTAGTCTCTCACGCATGGCTTCTCCGTTTAGGTTCACACATATGTCTCCGCCATTAGAGTCTCACGCATGGCTTTCCCGTTTTAGGTTACACATATGACTCCGCCATCTGAGTCTCTCACGCATGGCTTCTCCGTTTTAGGTTTACACATATGACTCCGCCATTAGAGTCTCTCACGCATGGATTCTCCGTTTTAGGTTTACACATATGACTCTGCCATTAGAGTCTCTCACGCATGGCTTCCCGTTTTAGGTTACACATATGACTCCGCCATTAGAGTCTCTCACGCATGGCTTCCCCGTTTTAGGTTACACATATGACTCCGCCATTAGAGTCTCTCACGCATGGCTTCTCTGTGTGAGTTTTACACATACGACTCCGCCATTAGTCTCTCACGCCTGACTTCTCCGTTTTAGGTTGGCACATATGACTCCGCCATTAGAATCTCTCACGCATGGCTGCTCCGTTTTAGGTTTACACATATGACTCCGCCATTAGAGTCTCTCACGCATGGCTTCTCCGTTTAGGTTCACACATATGTCTCCGCCATTAGAGTCTCACGCATGGCTTCCCCGTTTTAGGTTACACATATGACTCCGCCATCTGAGTCTCTCACGCATGGCTTCTCCGTTTTAGTTTTACACATATGACTCCGCCATTAGAGTCCCTCACGCAGAGCTTCTCCTTTTTAGTTTTACACATATGACTCCGCCATTAGTCTCTCACGCATGGCTCCGCCATTAGTCTCTTGCGTATGGCTCCGCCATTAGTCTCTCGCGCATGGCTTCTCCGCTTTAGGTTTACACACAGGACTCCGCCATTAGTCTCTCACGCATGGCTCCGCCATTAGTCTCTCGCGCATGGCTTCTCCTCTTTAGGTTTACACACAGGATTCCGCCATTAGAGTCTCTCACGCATGGAGGTAAAAAAAAATAATAATAAATTCCTCACCAGGCCCAGCTACGCTGGGACTAGTCTCCCATCTCACCATAGCTAAGAGACTGATGGCCAATTCCTTGGCCAGTAATACTCTGAGGGCTTACAAGACAGCTTGGCGCCTGTTTCAGAGATATGAGAACACCTACCCGGCCGCTGGCCCGGGGCCTATCACTCACCTATTGGGCTTTGTCTGGGTTTTTGCCACTCTCAATTAAACCTGTCCTATAGCATTGTTAACTATACATGGCAGGTATTCAGCACCATTGGTACAGGCTACATCCGGACCTACCGTCACTCTTCTCCGCCCACCCGATCAAAGCGGCGTTGAAGGGTTTGCGCAAGATGTCTGTTGTGAAACGACATGGGCGTCAGCCATTTACCGGTAGCTTGTTCAGGCCGTGACAGGCAAACTGCAGGGGCAAACCGTTCGGGCCGCAGGTTAGCGCTCTGGTGGAAACAGCCTTGTACCTGGCTTTCCATGGATTCCTCAGGTCAGGCGAGCTCATGGGCACCAATACGCTGGCTGGGTGCTTGCGGAAAGGTCAGCTCATCCGGCACGGGTCCATCTATGTCCTTACCTTCGCCTCGTCCAAGACGTCACGGCCGGGGCAATCAGTGGCGGTCAGATACTTTCCCACGGACAGCAGATGGTGTCCGGTGCAGGCCTTGGAGGCTTGGCTGCGTAGTATTTAGTCCAAGCGGCATGTTCTCCCGTATTCGAACTAGGCAATGCCCGGCTAACCACCGCAGCCTTTCTTACGTACATTCAGGTTAGTTGACAGGTTCAGGGGTCGGTCCTCGCTGGATCACAGGACATTCCTTCCGCATGGGCGCGGCAGCGGCGGCGTCCATGCATAAGGTGCCAGTACATGTCATCAAACGGTTGGGTCGTCGCAGTTCCGCGTGTTCCATGCGTAATATCCCTGATCCTTATACGAAATATCATTGGCTTTCGAGTTTTGGTCTGTAGTTTCTGTTATCAAGTTTTCAAACTCCTATGCATGGTTCTTTTGGCCCCTTTAGGCTACCCTTCGATAAGCAGTTCCGGCATAACTCTGCTGCTTCTAGGTTGGGGGGGTGGAGTATAGGCTTAGGTAGGGTACCCTCTCAGCATGAGCCGATCCGAGCACAAGTGGTAGGCAATTAAGAGTGCCGCATTTGTGTGAGGGGAGGCGGGGCGTTCAATATTTAAACCTGGCCCTCCTCCCCCCACTTGTCGGTTCGAACGATTTCAACCCACCCAGGAGCCCTCCCTTCTTTCAGGTCTCATCATTGGGGTAGCCCCCTTTAGGCTACCCTTCGATAAGCAGTTCCGGCATAACTCTGCTGCTTCTAGGTTGGGGGGGTGGAGTATAGGCTTAGGTAGGGTACCCTCTCAGCATGAGCCGATCCGAGCACAAATGACAGTATTTGTTTAGGAGAAGAAAGAATGATAATGGTCAATTTTGAAGTAACGCAGGCATCAGCAACCTCTCCAGCTGTTCTGAAACTGCAACTCCCAGAATTCTCCTGTCGCTTCTATGGCAGTTACAAGAACAGCCGAGTAAGTGTGCATGCTGGAGGTTGTAGTTTCACAGCAGATGAAGTGCCGAAGGTTGCTGAGCCTGAAGTAACATTAGCTAATGTTTCCCTAAGTAAGGCCATGTTCACACCTGCGCCAGTTACTTCAGTTGTTCTGCTCTGTTAGAGGTGCAGAACTACAAAAATAACGGCACATAACTGAGACCAACGGAGCCCAATAGACCCCATTGAATATCACGGGCAGGGGCGGACATACCGCATGTGCAGCCGGTTCGTTGCACAGGGGCCCAGAGCAGGAGGGGGCCCCTTCTTACCGGCGGCAGGGGGAGATGAGCACTTCCATTGTGGAAGCACTCATCTCTATTCATCTGTATCGCTGTCCTTAGGATGGCGATGCAGATGGATGCTGCGGCGGGGCAGGGGAGAGGTGTCTCCCTTCCCCTGTCCTCTCATAGGTTGCAGGCCTAGTGCCTATAGCCTATTAGAGGCCGGCGCAGGCGGCGCAATAACATCATCGTGCTGTCTGAGCCGTACATCGCGTGCCGGAAGAGGCATGCATCGCTTCGCTGAAAGCAGCAAGGAGGTAAGTAATAAGTATATGTGTTTATTTATTTTTATTTACACTTTGCTAGGGGCCCTATCTGGCACTCATAGGAGCATCTACTGGGGCCCTATTTTATATACTGGCACACATAGGGGCACTATGGAGGGGGAGGAGCACTATGGAGGGCCCTATCTTATTTACTGGCACACATGGGGGGCACTATGGAGGGGAAGGAGCACTATGGGGAGCCCTATCTTATATACTGGCACACATGAGGGGAGGAGCACTATGGGGGGCCCTATCTTATATATTGGCACACATGGGGGGCACTATGGAGGGGAGGAGTAATATGGGGGCTCTATCTTATATACTGGCACACATGGGGGCACTATATAGGGGAAAGAACACTATGGGGGGGCCCTATCTTATATACTGGCAGACATGGGGGCACTATGGAGGGGAGGAGCACTATGGGGACCCTATCTCATATACTGGCACACATGGGGGCCACTATAGAGAATGGGGGAAAAGAAGCACGATTGGGGGTCATTATATAGGGGCATTATGGGGGCATTTTATACTGGCACATTGTCAGTCACCATAGAGACAAGGGGAGGTGCACTTTTGGTGCACGATATAGGAGTATTTTATACTGGCACAAATTATAAGGCACTATGGGGACTTTGGCTCAACTGGGGGCACTAAGAGCATTTTTTGGGCACACAGTAGGAGGCATTGGCACACATTATGAGGGTACTATGGGGACATTGGCTCTACAGGGGGCACTAAGAGGAGGTATTTTTTATACTGCCACACAACAGGGCACTTTTATGTACTGGTGCACATTATAAGAGGGCATTTTTCTACTGTTACACAAAGAGTTATAAAGAGAATTATTACTACTGGGGGCATTATGGTGGGCTATATTACAGTTGAGGGACTATGAGGAACTTGAACACTAGTATGAGCACTATAGGAGCATTATTACTTCTGGGAAACAATGGGGACATTATTACTGTAGGAGCACTATTACTACTACGTGTTGTCTGGTAGATAATTATTTGTATTAGTGGGATTTTGGGGAGCAGTATTACTGTGGGGGGCACCCTGGCACGGTATTAGCTTAGCGCAATTATTTTTGGGGAACATTATTTTTACACTATTAGTGTCAGGGACACTGTTTCCCGGGCGCAGATATTTTTTAGGACACTATGTGACAATAATTATTGAAAGGGAACTATCTGTGTGTAACTAGTATATAGAACACAGCAGGCACAATATTAGAGGGGTGTTGATTAGGTGGGAGGATGATGGAAAACTAGGAAACTAAGATGTCTGTCTGTCAAACCCTGCAGAGAGAAGAGATGGCTGGAAGAAATTATCATGGTGGTGTGGTCTGAAAGGAGAAGATGAGGACAGAGAACATCTACATCAAAGAAGACGTCACTGGATGTAAGAGGTATGTGGACCTGTATTAGGCTACCTTCACATCTGAGTTAGTGATTCTGGCAGGCTCTTCAAGCAGAGAACAGCCTGCCGGAATGCTCCAGCACTGCTGAATGCAGACAGAATGTCCTCCGGCCCCATTAACTATAATTGGGTCTGGCAGAGATCCGGCCACAATCTGGCAAAAATGCAGAGAATCAGCGGGACTCAAACCGCTGCATGTCTGAGTTTGTGTCTGGCCAATTCCTTGCATTCTTTGCTGGATCAGGTGGCTGGAGCGTAGTGCTGCAGGTGTGAAAGTAGCCTTAACCTGTATGTTGTGTATTGCTATAAGTAATGTTAGGATGGAATTGGTTATGTTGAGAACTTGGCTTGGAGGGGAGGGGGCCCGGGCACATTCTTTGCACAGGGGCCCTCTGCTGTCTGTGTCCGCCCCTGATCACGGGGTCTGTTCGGTTTCCATTCAGGTGTCTGCTTATTTAGTGGAAAGAAGAGTCATGCATGCAGGACTTTTTCTCCACTCTTTTTGGCAGAACCTGTGACGGAGCCTCCAGCACAGATATAAACATAACCTAGGTCCTTGCCTAAGGAACTGACCTGTTTGAGAATACCATGGGACTGACAATAAGGACTAAAAAACTATGTAAAAGTTGGTTATTACTTCATAGTGTAAGGCCATCCTCTTTGTGTCTGTACTACTGGCATGCAGTTAGATTTTTTTGTTGCTATGTGAACACCTCCTTCCAGATATTTCCACAAGGATGCATTTCTCTCGACCAGTATGAAAATGGCATAGTTAGAGTACGGCCCAATGCAGTTTTGAAAGCCAAATTCAGAAGTAAAATAAAAAAAGAGGAGATGTCATATCTGTTCTTTATAGTTTCTCTCCTTTTATGATCTACTCTTGAGTGTAAAGATACTTAGTTTAACAAAAAAAGAAAAAGAAAACGTAATTTAGCATCAAATTCTGGAACATCTTATCTTATAAAAGTGCTGTTCTGGTCCTGTTATTTCACAGTGAAATTTATGAATAAATTGACCATTGGGTGTTAATATTTGGAGTGTGACACTGACGCTGTCCAATCAGTGCTGCCAGTGTTAGAATGTTTAAGGCCACACCAGTTTGAGACAGGGAACTGTAACACCCAGCTGTCAATTTATTTCTAAATATTCAGGAGGAGTAACAGAGGAACTGCATAAATTAGGGTACTTTCACACTTGCCTCAAAGTTTTCCGGTATTGAGTTCCATCCTAGGGAAAAAACTGATCATTTTTATCCTAATGCATTCTGAATGGAAAGCAATCCGTTCGGGATGCATCAGGATGTCTTCAGTTCAGTCCTTTTACGGTATTTGGACGGAGAAAAAACCGCAGCCAAAAATCCTGAACACTTGCTGGAATGCCGGATCCGGCATTTTTTTCCATTAGAATGTATTAGTGCTGGATACGGCATTAAAATTGCCGCATTGACGGATCCGGTCTTCCGGTCTGCGCATGCGCAGACCTTTAAAAGGGTTAAAAAAAAAATACCGGATCTGTTTTTCCGGATGACACCGGAGAGACGGATCCGGTGTTGCAATGCATTACTGAGACGGACTTGAATCAGTCTACAAATGGTTTCCGTTTGCATACAGATTGCCGGATCCAGCAACGCAAGTTTGAAAGTACCCTTAGGCCTCTTTCACACGGGCGTTGCGGGTGACATGCGGGAAAAGATGTGGGTGCGTTGCGGGAAAATGTGCGATTTCTCCCCGTGAGTGCAAAGCGTTTTAATGCGTTTTGCGCGCGCGTGAGAAAAATCGGCATGTTTGGTACCCAGACCCGAACCCGGACTTCTTTACAGAAGTTCGGGTTTGGGTTAGGTGTAGATTTTATTATTTTCCCTTATAACATGGCTATAAGGGAAAATAATAGCATTTTTAATACAGAATGCTAAGTAAATTAGGGATGGAGGGGTTAAAAAATAAAAATGATTAAACTCACCTCATCCACTTGTTCGCGCTGCCCGGCTTGTCTTCTTTCTTCTTCTTTGAGGACCTGGGAGGAAAAGGACCTTTGGTGACGTCACTGCGCTCATCACATGGTCCATTACCACGAAGTAGATGAGGTGAGTTTAATTATTTTGTTACAAGGGAAAATAATAAAGATCGGGTCCCCATCCCGATCGTCTCCTAGCAACCATGCATGAAAATCGCACCGCATTCGCACTTGCTTGCGGATGCTTGCGATTTTCACACAGCCCCATTCACTTCTATGGGGCCTGCGTTGCGTGAAAAATGCACAATATACAGCTTGCTGCGATTTTCACGCAACGCACAAGTGATGTGTGAAAATCACCGCTCATGTGCACAGCCCCATAGAAATGAATGGGTCCGGATTCAGTGCGGGTGCAATGCGTTCACCTCACGCATTGCACCCGCGTGGAAAACTCACCCGTGTGAAGGGGGCCATAGGCCCCTTTCACACGGGCGAGTATTCTGCGTGGATGCGATGCGTGAGGTGAACGCATTGCACCCGCACTGAATACCGACCCATTCATTTCTATGGGGCTGTTCAGATGAGCGGTGATTTTCACGCATCACTTATGCGTTGCGTGAAAATCGCAGCATGCTCTATATTCAGCGTTTTTCACGCAACGCAGGCCCCATAGAAGTGAATGGGGTTGCGTGAAAATCGCAAGCATCCGCAAGCAAGTGCGGATGCGGTGTGCGATTTTCACGCATGGTTGCTAGGAGACCATCGGGATGGAGACCCGATCATTATTATTTTCCCTTATAACATGGTTATAAGGGAAAATAATAGCACTCTGAATACAGAATGCATAGTACAATAGGGCTGGAGGGGTTAAAAAAATAATAATAATAATTTAACTCACCTTAGTCCACTTGATCGCGTAGCGGGCATCTCCTTCTGTCTCCTTTGTTGAATAGGACCTGTGGTGAGCATTAAATACAGTTACAGGACCTTTGATAACGTCACTCCGGTCATCACATGGTGCGTCACATGATCTTTTACCATGGTGATGGATCATGTGATGACCGGAGTGACGTCATCAAAGGTCCTGTAACTGTATTTAATGCTCACCACAGGTCCTATTCAACAAAGGAGACCGAAGGAGATGCCGGGCCGCAATCAAGTGGACTTAGGCTACTCTCACACTAGCGTTCGCGTGTCCGCTTGTGAGCTCCGTTTGAAGGGGCTCACAAGCGGCCCCGAACGCATCCGTACTGCCCTAATGCATTCTGAGTGGACGCGGATCCGCTCAGAATGCATCAGTCTGGCAGCGTTCAGCCTCCGCTCCGCTCAGCAGTCAGACACCTGAACGCTGCTTGCAGCGTTCGGGTGTCCGCCTGGCCGTGCGGAGGCAAGCGGATCCGTCCAGACTTACAATGTAAGTCAATGGGGACGGATCCGTTTGAAGATGACACAATATGGCTCAATCTTCAAACCGATCCGTCCCCCATTGACTTTCAATGTAAAGTCTGGACGGATCCGTTCAGGCTACTTTCACACTTATAATTTTTTTTAACTATAATGCAGACGGATCCGTTCTGAACGGATCCAAACGTCTGCATTATAGGAGTGGATCCGTCTGTGCAGACATCAGACGGACCCGCTCTGAACGGTAGTGTGAAAGTAGCCTAAGGTGAGTTAAATCATTTTTATTTATTTTTAACCCCTCCAGCGCTGTTTAACTTTGCATTCTGTATTCAGAATGCTATTATTTCCCCTTGTAATCATGTTATAAGGGAAAATAATACAATCTACAGAACACCGATCCCAAGCCCGAACTTCTGTGAAGAAGTTTGGGTTTGGGTACCAAACATGTGCGATTTTTCTCACGCGCGTGCAAAACGCATTACAATGTTTTGCACTCGCGCGGAAAAATTGCGGGTGTTCCCGCAACGCACCCGCACATTTTCCCGCAACGCCCGTGTTAAACCAGCCTTAGAGTTCTGAGAAGAGATGATCTATAATTGTTGTTACATGGGGAATGCAAGTATTTAGTAAAACAGAAAACCTGTGACCTCTCCTGACATGTCTGTTAGGGCTCATGCATATGAACGTGCCGTGTTTTGCGGTCCGCAAATTGCCGATCCGTAAAACACGGATCCCGTCCGTGTGCATTCCGCAATTTGCGAACAGACGGCACATTATATAAATGTCTATTCTTGTCCGCAAAACGGACATTAATAGGACATGATCTATAATTTTTGTGGGGCCACGCAACGGATCAACAGATGCGGACTCCGTGTGCTGTCCGCATCTTTTGTGGCCCCATCGAAGTGAATGGGTCCGCATCTGAACCGCAAAAAATGCGCTCAGATGCGGAACCAAACCAATGAGCCCTTAGGCAGAGTTCACATTTCAGTGATTTGGTCAGTGATTTCCAACAGTGATTGTGAGCCAAAACCAGGGGTGGGTCAAAACACAGAACAGGAGGAAATCTTTATATTACAAAACACCCTATAAACATGTTATTTTTAGGTAGTGGTGTTTTAAGTTTCCTGGCTTTTTTTTTTTTGTAATCGCAGCATGCTCTGGGTGTGGCATTTTTTAAGCATTTTTCCAAAGACTTATGGCTCATGCACATGAACGTATTTTCTTCCCATGTCCGTTCCATTTTTTTTCCGAACCATATGCGGAACTATTCATTTCAATGGGTCCACAAAAAAACGGAAGTTACTCTGTGTGCATTTCGTTTCCGCATGTCCGTTCCGCAAAAAAATATAACATGTCCTATTATTGTCCGCATTACAGACAAGTATAGTACTGTTCTATTAGGGGCCAGCTGTTCAGTTCCGCAAAATACGGAATGCACATGGACATCATCCGTATTTTTTGCGGACCTCAAAATACATACGGTTGTGTGCATGAGCCCTTATCTATAAGAAAAAAACTGTCTTGAGAAAAATAAAATGTGTGACTAAAACCTGCTTGTAAAAATTGCATGAATTTCATGGAGTGTCTTTCTGAAGCAAAAAACAAAACAAAAAAAATACTGTTCAGAATACCTACATACCAAAAAGCTGTAATGAATGGCACCCTGAAGAAGCAGTCAGTTTTGGCCTTGTAATTTTTTCCGCTTTACTTTACATTTCAACAATCATAACTTTTTTTTTATATCAGGGAATGTTTTGTGGGATGACTTGAATTATTTAATAGCACCATTTCTTAGTGTTTATAATTTTTACACATTTTTGTTGGTAGTAATGCAAAAAAAGTTATTCTGACATTTTGTTTTGCAATTTTTTTATGCCATTTACTGCACAGAATAAATTTATTCTACACAATGTTTATTGGTACCAAATATGTATTTAAAAAAAAAAAAATTTATTTACTTCATCTGCATGTCAGTCTATTTAAAAAAAAAACTTTATTCAACTTTTTTTTTGTCCCCCTAGACTTTTATTATGATTTTCACTTTCAAGAAATACATTGGAACAGGTATACAACGTATGGGGCTGTGCTCCGTAAGCCATGCAATGTACGGCTGCGGCACTGCTGCAAGCTTTGTGGCTTTCTCAAACAGCTGATCGCCGGGGGTCCAAGTGTTGGACCCCCACCGATCAGATACTGATGACCTATCCCGAGAATAGGTCATCAGTAAAAAAAAGCCAGAAAACCCTTTTGAAACTGTTATGCAGGTTATACTTCAGTTTTTTTTGTGGACCCATTGAAATTAATGATTCCGTATACGGTCCGCAAAAAAAAAAAAAAACGGAACGGACACGGAAACAAAATACGTTAGTATGCATGAGGCTTTAGTCTGCTGCTATGTATAACGCTACAGACTAGGTGCTCGTGAGCTGGGATGCATTGAGTAATATTTGGTAGAAGTTACAAGGACTCATTTTCACACACATGTAATAAATATGGTACCTGCAAAGACACTGGTATGTTACTAGGACTTCAGTGGTGCATCTGCTGGAGCTAGAGGTTGACCAGAAGTTATGGTCCACCAGCAGGAGAGCTGAAAAAGAAAACAAGAAAAAAACCAAGATACAGAGTTCTATATATAGTTATGGTGCTCTAACTATAGGACTATATATACTGAAAAGCAAAAGGGTAACAATGTTTTGAACTTTTGACTTTCAGGCTCAATATCTCACCCTCCACTACAGCTTCGAACGTGAGACTACCATCATTTTATAGACAATCATCTTGGCTATCTCATACATAAATTGGACTTGCAACTACTTAGCATATGATTAGTTATGCAGATTATTGTCGTGTAACTGCATTGTTACTGTTTTGCTCCTAAAATTCTGAATTAACATTTTTATTATTTTGTTAGTATTTAGTAAATCCACCTTTGGCTTTTAACACTGCCTGAATCCTTCTGGGCATGCTCTTGATCAGATTCAAGCATGTCTCGACTGAAACCTTTCCCAGGTATCTTCTACACGTTCCCAATTTTGGTGCATACTGGTCGACTCACTTGGGTATGAATACAGCTTTTTCTTCAACTCTACCCCCAAGTGTTCGATTAGGTTGAGGTCTGGGGACTAATCCAGCATCTCTACTTCACTGTCATTGAGCCATTTCTTCACCTATCTCGACATATGCTTCGGGTCGTGTCCTGCTGAAACACTATGTTGTCCTTTTCATACCCATAGTACTTGAGTGTATGAAGTAACTGTAGGATACTCACATATAGCTCATCAATTCTGGTCAAGTATTCAACGTCTTTAGCTATGAAACAACCCCATATCATCAGGCGTCCTCCACTGAATATGACAGTTCCTTCAATTTCTCAATCTGTTAGCCCCCTTTTCCTTTGTTTCTTCCAGACCATTTGCACCCATCAGAGCACATTCTATTGACTTTCGTATCATTGCTTCAAATCGTCAGTTTCCAATCTTCTACTGTTCACTGTTCGTACTTTTTTGCAATCTCGAGCCAACGCTTCTTATGACGATATTGAGTCGAGGCTGTTTCACCTTTTTTTGGGCCACCATTCCACACTTGTGCAATGTGCGTCACAGGGTGCCTGCATGGATGTGTGATCTCACTATTACAAAGCATACAAGCTACCTGCACTGCTGTGTTTGTTGCACCAGAACTGATAGACCTTTTAATAAGCCGACTTGTTGACTCTGATATTTTGCTTGCCCGGACGTCCACCTTTTGGCTTTGGAATGGATGGAGGGACTTTATTTATATTCTTCCAACTGTCATGCACTCACATGATGCAGTTTGCCATCGATGAGCTGGATGATGCCGTTTCTCTTTTCTTGGGAAATCTTCTTCAGGGCTGCTCCTGGATTCGAACCAGTGACCTTTCACTTGGGAATCAACATAATAACACACAGGTTGTTATTTGTAGTATACAAGGAGAAAAAGATTGTTCCACTACCAGGAGCAAAACAATAACAATGCAGTTACATGACAAGAATCTGCATAACTAATTATATGTTCAATAGCTGCAAGCCTAATTTATGTATGAGATAGCCAAAATGATCATTAATAAAATGATGGTAGTCTCACGTTCTAAGGTGTAGTGGATGGTGAGATATGGAGCCTGAAAGTAAAAAGTTCAAAACATTGTTTGCTTGTCAGTGTGTGTGTGTTGTGACACAGTGAGATGTTTGGTCTGAGAAAACAGGTATTTTCCTCCCAGCATGTGCTGCCGGGCTGATTTACAACCAGGTGAGGTCAAACACCAGACCGGATTTTAAATGCCGGTCTGGGTTTTGGCAGCACCTGGCTGTCCTTAAATAGGCAGCTGGGCTCCGAAGCCATGTCTCTGTGTTGGGATCTGGGAGCTTTGTGTCTGGATGAAGGCTTGCTACCTGTTTGGCGTGAAAACAGGTTGGTGCTGCTATCAGCAAGGACTCTTTGAGGCAGAATTGCCGCATGGTGTGGATTACCACCAACACCGCAAGGTGACTTTTTGTTTGAATATGACCGTTTGATTTGTCACTTGCCTAAAGTGTGAATAAAATACTTAACTGTTTAATCCAAAGAACTTGTTGTCGCCTCTATACTGGGCCCGCTAATCCTGTCTACCAGAGTGAGACCCCACAGTGTATATAGCGGCACGGGGAGCCAGGTAAGTAGAATCAGTGTGAGGGGCCCGGCATATGGGGGAGCATTTGTTAGTGTCGGATAACCCCTTTAATTCTCAATCTGCCCGTGCTAATACCCATTTGTAAGATGCATCCTCTGAAAGTTATCACATCATCAGTCCTGATGATGTCCTTCAACTGTGCCTGGATTAAACCAAGATAGATGTGTGCTAAGGCAGAGTATGATGGCAAGATAAACATAAACAGGTGCAGTATATATTTATATAGATGCGATGCCAGCCCTGCTGGAAGGAACGCGGCTGTAAATCACCCGTATGCTATAGAGAAGGGGCATCTGCTGCCTCCGTCTACACCAGTTTGTAAATGACACATGCACCTGATGTGAGACTTTGATGAAATTAGGAAAATACGTCCCAGTGACAACCAAAGTCATCGTCAGCATATACTGCTCTCGCAAGATAAGGGTACAAGAATCCAGATTCTGACTGCAAAGGATTTAATATAAAGGGTTATTCCCATCACACACAACTGTGTCATATCCATTTTTTATCATTTTATATTTTGAGACCCATAACTTTTTTGTAGACATAGCTATGTGAGGCCCGTTTTAATGTGGGGTGAAAAGTGGTACCTTGGAACCGTAGCCGAGTTCGGCAATTTTTTTTTACAGTACAAATTAATTTATTAAGCAATAACTTCGGCTCATGGACGCCAATAAGGCCTCCTGCACACGACCGTATGGCTTTTTCAGTGTTTTGCGGTCCGTTTTTCACGGATCCGTTGTTCCGTTTTTTGTTTCCGTTGTGTTTCCGTTTCTGTTCCGTTTTTCCGTATGGCATATACAGTATACAGTAATTACATAGATAAAATTGGGCTGGTCATAACATTTTCAATAGATGGTTCCGCAAAAAACGGAACGGAAACGGAAGACATATGGATGCATTTCCGTATGTGTTCCATTTTTTTGCGGACCCATTGACTTGAATGGAGCCACGGAACATGATTTGCGGGCAATAATAGGACATGTTCTATCTTTAAACGGAACGGAAACGGAATGCATACGGACTACATTCCGTTTTTTTGCGGAACCATTGAAATGAATGGTTCCGTATACGGACCGTATACGGAATGCAAAAAACGGCCAGTAAACGGGGGGAAAAAACGGTTGTGTGCAGGAGGCCTAATACTGTACGGAACTCCTGCTCTGTACAATATTAGAACAAAGTTTTATGCGAATCGAGGATGTCTCATTGGAAGTCGATTCGCTCATCCCTATTTCTGACATTTACATGACAATACTAATTATGTTTAATTTTATAATTTTTTTTCTTTTGAATTAGGAAAAGTTTTTGTTATGTTTAATATTATTATTTTTTTTTATCAGTTTACATATTTGATTAAACTTTTCTTAACATTTTTACTATGGCTTGATCGCACGTACAATAAACTGCAATATCGGAGATCTGGATTCTATTGTGCTTTTAGTGTTAACCTTGTACACTCTGCTTCTTTAAATCTTTGTATAATGGGAAGTTGTACAACATAATTTCTATATAAATTCCTAATGGTTTTTAAAGGGAATCTGTCACCTACATTTCACATTTAAATCTACCAGCAATGAACTGTAGTGCACTTAAACACCATCACCAAATGGTGATTTCCTTATCTTAATTCATTGAAACAAAAGCCAACAAGTGGTGTGTACAGTCGTGGCCAAAAGTTTTGAGAATTACATAAATATTGGAAATTGGAAAAGTTGCTGCTTAAGTTTTTATATTAGCAATTTGCATATACTCCAGAATGTTATGAAGAGTGATCAGATGAATTGCATAGTCCTTCTTTGCCATGAAAATTAACTTAATCCCCAAAAAAACTTTCCACTACATTTCATTGCTTTCATTAAAGGACCTGCTGAGATCATTTCAGTAATCGTCTTGTTAACTCAGGTGAGAATGTTGATGAGCACAAGGCTGGAGATCATTATGTCAGGCTGATTGGGTTAAAATGGCAGACTTGACATGTTAAAAGGAGGGTGATGCTTGAAATCATTGTTCTTCCATTGTTAACCATGGTGACCTGCAAAGAAACGCGTGCAGCCATCATTGCGTTGCATAAAAATGGCTTCACAGGCAAGGATATTGTGGCTACTAAGATTGCACCTCAATCAACAATTTATAGGATCATCAAGAACTTCAAGGAAAGAGGTTCAATTCTTGTTAAGAAGGCTTCAGGGCGTCCAAGAAAGTCCAGCAAGCGCCAGGATCGTCTCCTAAAGAGGATTCAGCTGCGGGATCGGAGTGCCACCAGTGCAGAGCTTGCTCAGGAATGGCAGCAGGCAGGTGTGAGCGCATCTGCACGCACAGTGAGGCAAAGACTTTTGGAAGATGGCCTGGTGTCAAGAAGGGCAGCAAAGAAGCCACTTCTCTAAAAAAAAACAAACATCAGGGATAGATTGATCTTCTGCAGAAAGTATGGTGAATGGACTGCTGAGGTCTGGGGCAAAGTCACATTCTCCGATGAAGCCTCTTTCCGATTGTTTGGGGCATCTGGAAAAAGGCTTGTCCGGAGAAGAAAAGGTGAGCGCTACCATCAGTCCTGTGTCATGCCAACAGTAAAGCATCCTGAGACCATTCATGTGTGGGGTTGCTTCTCATCCAAGGGAGTGGGCTCGCTCACAATTTTGCCCAAAAACACAGCCATGAATAAAGAATGGTACCAAAACACCCTCCAACAGCAACTTCTTCCAACAATCCTACAACAGTTTGGTGAAGAACAATGCATTTTCCAGCACCGTGGAGCACCGTGCCATAAGGCAAAAGTGATAACTAAGTGGCTCGGGGACCAAAACATTGACATTTTGGGTCCATGGCCTGGAAACTCCCCAGATCTTAATCCCATTGAGAACTTGTGGTCAATCCTCAAGAGGCGGGTGGACAAACAAAATCCCACTAATTCTGACAAACTCCAAGAAGTGATTATAAAAGAATGGGTTGCTATCAGTCAGGAATTGGCCCAGAAGTTGATTGAGAGCATGCCCAGTCGAATTGCAGAGGTCCTGAAAAAGAAGGGCCAACACTGCAAATACTGACTCTTTGCATAAATGTCATGTAATTGTCGATAAAAGCCTTTGAAACTATGAAGTGCGTGTAATTATATTTCACTACATCACAGAAACAACTGAAACAAAGATCTAAAAGCAGTTTAGCAGCAAACTTTGTGAAAACTAATATTTGTGTCATTCTCAAAACTTTTGGCCACGACTGTATACACCCACAAAAATGTCAATGTCTCAATAACTTGTCATGTGGCCCTGAGCATCAATTACAGCTTGACAACGACTTCTCATGTTGTTCAGAAGTCAACTTATTGTCTGCTGAGGCATGGCATTGCACTCTTCTTGAAGGGCGGCCCTCAGGTCATTGAGGTTCTGGGGTACAGAGTTACGAGCCTCTACATGGCGACTCAACTGATCCCATAGGTTTTCAATGGTACTCAGGTCTGGAGAAAGTGCAGGACACTTCATTTGAGGTACTCCAGTCTCCAGTAGCTGTTTCCTAATTATCCGACCTTGATGAGCTGGTGCATTGTTGTCCATGCAGAGGCACAATGACTGGATTAATGATGTTATTCAAGTAGTATGGGCTTGTCACTGTATCATTTAAAGTGTAGGGCAGTTCTGTATTGACTAGGCATACCTGCCCACACTGTAACACCACCACCACCAAAGGCTTGTCTGGTGACAACAGTGGCTGATGCATAGTGTTGTACTTGACGTCTCCAACATCGGCCATAATTTTTGCTCAGTGTGAATCGATTTTTATCAGTGAACAGCACTAAGTTCCACTGGTCCCTTGTCCAGTATAGATGCTCCCTGACCCATGCAAGACAAAGACGCCTGTGCTTGGTGGTGTGGTCAGATACCCTTGCAGGTCATCTAGCACGCAAACCATGCTGATGTAAATGGATTCGAATGGCTTAACACTTTGGTGCCTCTCACCTCTCTTAAATGTGCCTGGAGTTGTGTGGCATTCATCATCTGGTTCAGCAGGGCATTGTTTACAATGAAACGGTCATCATTGTGGGATATGGCCAAAGGATTTCTATCCCTTTCTGTGACTCTTCCAGTCTCTCTGTATCTTTGTTGAAACCTCCTGATGACAACAAGCCCTCACACATCTCTGTCTACAAAAAAGTTATGGTATCTATAAAATGATAAAAAAAATTGATATGCCACAGTTGTGTGTGATGGGAATATCCCTTTACATTAAATCCTTTGCAGTCAGAATCTGGATTCTTCAACCTTCAGCTTGCGAGAGCAGTATATGCTGACGATGACTGTCACTGGGACATAGGGTTGGACCAGATGGGATAGCCATTGCTCCCCTTTACTGGTTTACAGGTTGTCCTTCCTTGAACCAGTTGCCTAACTATCACAATTTGGCCTTTGTAAAAGCTGCTCCTTATTTGTTCCCATTTTCCTGTTTCCAACACTTAACTTTAAGAACTGATGGCTCAGTTGCTACCATTGTCACAAGATAATGTTATTTGTATTGTAAGTCATCGCTCTCTCTCTGGGGGTCGCAATCACAGACGTCTCGTCAGACAACGGATTTAGTCCAAATGATGCTTTATTTTCGCACCAGCACAAAACATAAAGAGAATTAAATAAACTCCTGCCCGTCTGGGCTCTAACTAATACAAGCACAGCTTATACACAGGGTCTCAAGCTCCAACACTTAGCAGATCTGCTCATCGAACACAAGTCCAGATAGGGAAGAGATCCGGCTTCACACAGCCTCGAGGCCCCTCAGCCCTCCTGGCTGAGACCACCCAGAGCCTCTGTAGGCCTCTGTTTCCAAGTCCTCTCTTCTCAGACTGACACACAGAGGCTTGGTTTTATCCCTCCTTGACTACATCAGGCCTCACCTGCGATCACCTCCGGCAAAAGACAACACACGCACTGGAAGGGTGTGGACTGGCAGATCCCACTACCAAACCTATCCACCAGTCCAAATAAAATCCAGCCAGAACAAAATGTAGACAAAACTGTCTCAGCAAACTACACTTTGCTGAAACCCCTGCAGCTTTATGGATTTTATTTATCTCACCCAGCTGAGGTATCTGGGTGGGATATACACACCTTCCAGCACAGTACACATTACCACATATCCCTTCCCTCTTCTTCAGACCGGAGGTCTGAGCATTTTTCCACATTGCACCGTGTCCTCCGTAAGATGTGGCTGGTGTCACACTTTTTCCTTTATTCTGCCACACCCAGGCGAGCAGAGCTCGGTTTGTCACAAACACTGACTTTCTACCCAGTAGATAATGCCTAAGGGACTCCGGTGCCCATCTAATGGCCAGATACTTTCTACTCTTTCACGAGCGACGATGATGCGCTCTCGCACTCTTTGTCTCTCTATTTTATCAACAGATATCTCTCTTTTTTCCTTACTTTCAGAGTTTTGATCTGGGCTTCTGGAACTCTTTTCATAATATGTTTTTATACGATTGACAGGCTCTACCTTTGGATTCTTTGGCTCCCAAACATGCTCATGCCCTTTCGTGGACTGCTGCAGCTCTTGACTGAACTGTTCGCACAGTTGCTTCCAGCCATGGTCGTGTCCAGACACTTTCTCCTTTGCTTTGTGGAGCATCTTCAGCAGAGCATGCTTGCCCCTGCTCGCTTCTTTTAAATTGATCTGGTTCACTTTCTTGACAGTTTTTATAGCATTTCTGCTTCCAGATTTGCTACTTCTGGAACAATCAAAAGTTCAATTTCCACTCTCTTCCTTCTCTTCAGCAGTGGTTTTCTCAGATTTGGGGGCAGTGTCAGAGTCCTCTGCTTCTTCAGTGACTTTTTCGGCAGACTCTACTTCAGCCTCTTCTTTGAGCTCTGCAGCATATGAGGATTTCTCCCACTCCAACTCATCAGCCTTAGCTTCTTCAGCCTTTGTCTCTTTGGAGTCTCCATTCACTTTGTTAGCCTTCTCATCCTTCTCGGGCATGGCATCATATACCTGCACTCTTAATTTCTCCTTTTCTTTCTCATCGAGGTTGAAGGCACTTGGGATTATTGGGGTCCTTATCAGACTCTTCATCTTCCTCTTCTGTCATTCCCTCCAGAGGGTCACCCAGGACATTGTTCTCCATTCGGGCAAGTTCCAGGCGAGCCATCACATAGTAGTAGACAGCATCTGCATACTGGTCATCCATCTCCCCGTATTTCTTCCTCAGAAGGCTGCTGGCTTCCGGAACAGAGACGGCGAAGGAGCGGATGTCTTTCATGACCAGGTCCTGGCTACTCACTGCCATGAGTCTTTTGGCTTCTTCAGCCATATCACCCCTTTCAACTTGTTCAGCAGAAACTTTTTCCATCTTCTCTGCCTCGGCCGCCACAGCAGCGCCACCATCTTCAGAGCCATTCTCAACAGGTGCTGACTTGGATTTCTTGGCCTCTTCTACCTGGCGCTACAATTGTTTCACATGAGCATTATTTTTCTCTGCTAACCAAATGTAAAAAAACAGTCTCTGATACGTTGCCTGGACTTTCAGCGCTGCAGGTCCCAGAAGAGATGTGGGTCAATTCACACTATAGTTCAATGCGTTTATATATAGGACCGCGCTGCACGTTTTCTTGGAATCCTTTCCTCCTCCCAAGGCTCTCCTCAGTCCGTCCGGACATGGAAAACACACGATTTTTCCTCATGTAACCTCCCCTCCTTCAACAGAAACCTGCAGGATATCAAGGGGTCGCGCTGATAGTGAAACACTATTTCTTCCGTCTTAAATAAAATAATTTATTGTACTCAATGACTTGTAAAAGGCATATCACAAATACAAATCCTCCAGTTGCCCGACCCGGGTTTCGCTCACAAGCTTCATCAGTGGCATCAGTCCTATCTCCTACAAGGCTGCTGTTAATCCACAAATTAATCCCACCCTCCTCAAGTCCCACCCATACATCAACAAAAATACGGACAACACGGCATTAAAACCACATAAAACAACCTAAAAATGAATTAATAAAACAGGATCCATTCCACCAATATTCAATTAAGACATTTATTTTTTACTAATATTCCCCCTACAATCACTTCAAAAATACTCCCCATTATCAGTCATAAAACTCTTACCCTACATCATAAGTCAGGTGATTTCTTCAGGGTTTACTAATCACTAGCCCAATTCCATCTGCCCAAGGTTATTTTTCTCTG
The DNA here is from genome assembly GCF_905171765.1 of Bufo bufo. Lineage (NCBI taxonomy): Eukaryota > Metazoa > Chordata > Amphibia > Anura > Bufonidae > Bufo > Bufo bufo. The sequence continues at coordinate 247,156,322 of NC_053392.1, forward strand.
CCTGGTCTTTATACTGTTAAGCATTACGCCTTTCATCTTCCAGTTACATTAGCACCTCCTTCAGCTTTTTCTCTGAGCGACGGACTTGTTTACTTGCAGCCTGTCTTTCTTTTGTTTCAGTATCACGCTGTTCCTCCAGTTGTGCGATCTTTGCTTCTTGCTGTGATGGATGCATTGAATTTGGATTTAATAGAGCCTTCCAATTCTTGCAATTTTGTTTTTAACTCGTTTTGTCGATCCAATTGCTGACGGGCATTCTCATTCTTCTGAACATTATTACATTAGGCATTCAGATCAGCATTCATCTGGTCAATTTGGAGAGTAGCCTTTCTCAGTCTGCTGTTGGCCAATTCATCTCTTTCCTGTTGGGCTTGCCTTTTGGCACACTCTGCCGCAGAAAGCTCCTCCTGAATATGGATCCTCTCCGCCTCCAGACTTTTAAGTTTCTTTTCATTTTCTTTAGACAGACTTAAAATATCATTCCTGGATGCTCTAGTGTATTCCAACTCTCTCTGGTAACCCTTCATTTGTGCGTACAATTTACACAGTTGTTTGATGGCTTCTTCTCTATTTTTGTTTGCAGAGTCAATTTGTCCCACTAAGTATTTTAGATCCATCTCAAACTTCTTTCTACACTGCGTGCAGAATTATTAGGCAAATGAGTATTTTGACCACATCATCCTCTTTATGCATGTTGTCTTACTCCAAGCTGTATAGGCTCGAAAGCCTACTACCAATTAAGCATATTAGGTGATGTGCATCTCTGTAATGAGAAGGGGTGTGGTCTAATGACATCAACACCCTATATTAGGTGTGCATAATTATTAGGCAACTTCCTTTCCTTTGGCAAAATGGGTCAAAAGAAGGACTTGGAAGGCTCAGAAAAGTCAAAAATAGTGAGATATCTTGCAGAGGGATGCAGCACTCTTAAAATTGCAAAGCTTCTGAAGCGTGATCATCGAACAATCAAGCGTTTCATTCAAAATAGTCAACAGGGTCGCAAGAAGCGTGTGGAAAAACCAAGGCGCAAAATAACTGCCCATGAACTGAGAAAAGTCAAGCGTGCAGCTGCCAAGATGCCACTTGCCACCAGTTTGGCCATATTTCAGAGCTGCAACATCACTGGAGTGCCCAAAAGCACAAGGTGTGCAATACTCAGAGACATGGCCAAGGTAAGAAAGGCTGAAAGACGACCACCACTGAACAAGACACACAAGCTGAAACGTCAAGACTGGGCCAAGAAATATCTCAAGACTGATTTTTCTAAGGTTTTATGGACTGATGAAATGAGAGTGAGTCTTGATGGGCCAGATGGATGGGCCCGTGGCTGGATTGGTAAAGGGCAGAGAGCTCCAGTCCGACTCAGACGCCAGCAAGGTGGAGGTGGAGTACTGGTTTGGGCTGGTATCATCAAAGATGAGCTTGTGGGGCCTTTTCGGGTTGAGGATGGAGTCAAGCTCAACTCCCAGTCCTACTGCCAGTTTCTGGAAGACACCTTCTTCAAGCAGTGGTACAGGAAGAAGTCTGCATCCTTCAAGAAAAACATGATTTTCATGCAGGACAATGCTCCATCACACGCGTCCAAGTACTCCACAGCGTGGCTGGCAAGAAAGGGTATAAAAGAAGAAAATCTAATGACATGGCCTCCTTGTTTACCTGATCTGAACCCCATTGAGAACCTGTGGTCCATCATCAAATGTGAGATTTACAAGGAGGGAAAACAGTACACCTCTCTGAACAGTGTCTGGGAGGCTGTGGTTGCTGCTGCACGCAATGTTGATGGTGAACAGATCAAAACACTGACAGAATCCATGGATGGCAGGCTTTTGAGTGTCCTTGCAAAGAAAGGTGGCTATATTGGTCACTGATTTGTTTTTGTTTTGTTTTTGAATGTCAGAAATGTATATTTGTGAATGTTGAGATGTTATATTGGTTTCACTGGTAAAAATAAATAATTGAAATGGGTATATATTTGTTTTTTGTTAAGTTGCCTAATAATTATGCACAGTAATAGTCACCTGCACACACAGATATCCCCCTAAAATAGCTAAAACTAAAAACAAACTAAAAACTACTTCCAAAAATATTCAGCTTTGATATTAATGAGTTTTTTGGGTTCATTGAGAACATGGTTGTTGTTCAATAATAAAATTAATCCTCAAAAATACAACTTGCCTAATAATTCTGCACTCCCTGTAGCTACTACAGCCAATGAACATTGCTTCCTTTCATCTTCAAGCTCTGCTTCCATTTATTTTACTTGTCTGACAAGTTGTATCTTCTTGTCTTCACTCTGCTCATCACGTCCTTGCAGATCTCTCTCAAATTGTGCCCTCATAGCTTGCAGGTTAACTTCTAAGTGCAACTTGAGATCCTTTGTGGCTTGTAATTCATTTTCATCAACCCTGCACCTGAGCTCACTAACCATAGAACACTGTGGAAACTTCTTATCCGCACCTGGTACATGTGGTACACCCTCTAACACTGCCACACTTTCCTGCACATTTCCCACAGTAGGTTCACTCCGCTGTGGGTTCTCAACACTAACCAGCATTTCTAAATCACATATATCTTTACCAGCAGGGGAAGCTTCTTCCTTGACCACAACCTGCAAAGGAAAGGGGGTGTCATCATCATAACCACATATTTCACATAACTCCACATTTTCATTATGCATTTCAGTTGGCTTGTCAGGTTCATTTGGCACCTCATCTGCACCATTGTTTTCAATGGTCATTTCACTTAAACCATTGTGTTCAATGTGCATCTCCCTCTCACCTTTATTTAAAGGGATAAGCACAAGTTCTGCAGAAGTTTCGTCACTTGCTGCAGAAGTGTCCCTATTTTCCCACAACTCTCAGAACAAGGCAAAGTCACGCACCAACATTACACCATGCATGAGCGTATTTGCAACTCCAAGTTCATAAGTCCCAGTTCCCACTGGAGTCTCACACTCAGTGAGGGCCACAGGATAGTTCTCACTATCCCCATGAATGTCCAGCACACATAGTATTTTGTCCACATAGGCCCCAGCTACCAAGCTGGCATGTACCAGGCTCACCTGGCTCCCTGTGTCCAACAATGCTCGGACTGGACTGCCATTCACCACAATTTCACACATTTTTGTAGCAGTCTTCAGTCTCGGTGTCTTAACACCTATCGGCTCAGCACATAGCGACTTCAGCCGGCTCACACTACAGTTCATGGCTTCTGAGGTACCAGGGCACTTGTCAGCAACATGCTCAACCTCCAGAGACGTGCTCACTGTCATGTTGTCTGCTATACAATCAATAACTGGAACGCTCTTACCCACTGACGTCACAGGCTCGGCACTCCTGGGAGATGAGGGTGCTCCAGGAACATCTCCACCAAGGTCATCAACCTTCTCCTGGATGTTAGCAACCTCAGGCCCTTGGTTCCTGGTGCCACTATCACATGCAGTCTCCTCAAGGTAGTGGTTGCCATGGGAAACGCCTTGGCCTTGAATCCAGTATTTTTCCTTTCTGTTGTCCCTAGCAACAACATTGTGCCCTTTAAGCATGGACATTTTCTGGCTGCCCGCATCCTCCACCAATTGTACAATATCGGACAATATCTCCAAGGCCATAGCATAGCATAGCATTATTTTTGGCAAGGAATTTGTCAGCTTGTGAAATCTAAGGTTTTACAGAGCTGTAACATAGCTGTATGCATAAGACTTAAAGTTTCAAGCTGCAATATTTATTCCTTTTTACACCCTCTGATATGCAGTTTGCAAACCTTCTCCCGGTTTTACACTTTTCTCCCTCTCAGTAATACATGATGGATGTGAGGTCTGTGTGTCAGGATGCTGCTGTCTTCACCAGCTCTCATGTAGCAGCACAACTTCATCCACAAGACTGATTTCTACTTCTAACACATCCCCTAAATAATAATCACAACTGCGCAAAGAAACCAATGCTGCCTGTCTGTGATATCTCTCCCCTCTGGTTCTCCTCTTTCTCTACAATAGTGATTCCAAACCTTATTCCACACCTGGAGAACCCCTGATGCCATTCCTGTCTCCAAAAATCTTGGTGAAGAGGGAGGCGGTTGAAATCATTCTATAGTTCATGTCCAGTGAGACATGTCATTTGGCTCAGATGCTGGATTGCAAAGCATCTTTGAGCAGGCTGAAATCAGTTTGACTTGCTCATTGTATAAACGATAGGATAGGTCTTGTCCTGGAGAACCAGTGATCAGGGCTAGGATCAGTTCTTGAAAACCTTGGTTGGGAAATATTGCTCTGCATTTATGCTACATGAGTGATCTCTCCTCCTTGTTGCCCTTTACTGCTGGTATCTGTAACACTGTTATACTACTGGAGAAGGGAAGTATACAACGGAGAGAGCAGTGTGCTGTCCGATCTATGTCAAAAGCAGCAGCACAACCCACCATATAAAAGAGTCATGCACAAACTGTGACCTTGGGGGCCACGTGTGGGCTGCAGTCTCTCTTGCAGACTTTAACTGGCATTTCCAGTGGAGGCCATTGATCATTTAACTCCTTTGCAACATCCACTGTACATGTATGCTATATATCAGGAGTTTAACCCCTTCAGGGTCCTGACATTTTTCACCTTAAGGACCAGGCCATTTTTTGCAAATCTTACATGTGTCACTTTATGTGGTGATAACTTTAAAACGCTTTTACTTATCCAAGCCATTCTGAGATTGTTTTCTCGCCACATATTGAACGTCATGACAGTGGTAAATTCGAGTCAAAATCTTTCATTTTTATTTATAAAAAAATACCAAATTTACCAAAAATGTTGAAAAATTAGCAAATTAAAATTTCTCTACTTTTATAATAGATAGTAATACCTCAAAAAATAGTTATTACTTTACATTCCCCATATGTCTACTTCATGTTTGGATCATTTTGTGAATGCCATTTTATGCTTAGAAGTTTAGAAGCAAATCTTGAAATTTTTCAGAAAATTTCCAAACCCCACTTTTTAAGGACCAGTTCAGGTCTGAAGTCACTTTGTGAGGCTTACATAATAGAAACCACCCAAAAATGACCCAATTTTAGAAACTACACCCCTCAAGGTATTCAAAACTGATTTTACAAACTTTGTTAATCCTTTAGGTGTTCCACAAGAATTAATGGAAAATGGAGATTAAATTTAAGAATTTCACTTTTTTGGCAGATTTTCCAGTAACAAAGCAAGGGTTAACAGCCAAACAAAACTCAATATTTATTGCCCTGATTCTGTAGTTTACAGAAACACCCCATATGTTGTCATAAACTGCTGTACAGGCACACGGCAGGGCGCAGAAGGAAAGGAACGCCATATGGTTTTTGGAAGGTGGATTTTACTGGACTGGTTTTTTGACACCATGTCCCATTTGAAGCCCCCCTGATGCACCCCTAGAGTAGAAACTCCCAAAAAGTTACCCCATTTTGGAAACTACAGGATAAGGTGGCAGTTTTGTTGGTACTATTTTAGGGTACATATGATTTTTGATTGCTCTATATTACACTTTTTGTGAGGCAAGGTAACAAAAAATAGCTGCTTTGGCACCGTTTTTTGTTATTTACAACGTTCATCTGACAGGTTAGATCATGTGCTATTTTTATAGAGCAGGTTGTTACAGACACGACAATACCAAATATGACCAAAAATTTTGGGGAAAAAAAAAGATTTTTTTAGTGTCTCCACATTCTGAAAGCTGTAGTTTTTTATATTTTTTGGGCAACTGTGTTATGTAAGGGCTAATTTTTTTCGGTATGAGATGACTGTGTGATTGGTACTATTTTAGGGTGCATAGGCCTTTATGATCGCTTGGTATTACACTTTTTGTGATGTAAGGTAATAAAAACACTTTTTTTTTTTGGGGTGTTCACCTGAGGGGTTAGGTCATGTGGTATTTTTATAAAGCAGGTTGTTACGGACGTGGCGATACCTAATATGTCTACTTTTTTTTTTTTTACATTTAACACAATAAAAGCATTTTTGAAACCCAAAAAATCATGTTTTACTGTCTCCATAGTCTGAGAGCCATAGTTTATTTTTTATTTTTTGGGCGATTGTCTTATGTAGGGGCAAATTTTTTGCAGGCTGAGGTGACGGCTAGATTGGTATGATTTTGGGGAGCATACGCCTTTTTGATCGCTTGATGTTGCACTTTTAGTGATCTAAGGTAACCAAAGAATTTTTTTTTAGCATAGTTTGAATTGAATTTTTTTTTACGGTGTTCACCTGAGGGGTTAGGTCATGTGCTATTTTATAGAGCCTGTCGGTACGGACATGGCAATACCTAATTTGTCTACTTTTCTTATTTCCTTATTTTGGGAAAAGGACGCTTTTTTTTTCTTTACTTGAAACTTTTAATTTTTTTTGTAAAACTATTTTTTTTTAGCTTTTTTCTTACACTTAATTTTTTGTCCCACTCTGGGACTTCAACTGTTGGGGGTCTGATCCCCTTTACAATGCATCACAATACTTCTGTATTGTGATGCATTGGCTGTAAGTGTATTACACACTGTAATACACTTACAGCCTGCTTCCTGTGAGATCCATTGGGCTGCCTTCCCTGCCATCGGGTCCCCGTCACAGCAGCACGGGGACCCGATGGAAGCTCCAATCCCTGCATGGACATTGCACGTGCCGCGGCACATCAAAGGCTAATGCGCCGGCATCGGTGATTTCAATGATGTCGGCACATGCAGCAGGGGTCTGGCTATCAGTGACTGCTGGACCCCTGCCGCTGATCGCGCAGGCGCGTCTACTGCACCTGCCCATACACAGCGGCGTACATGTACGGTGCTGGTCCTTATAGGATGCGAACCCATTCATTTCAATAGATCCGCAAAAAATGCGGACAACACACCATCTGCTGTCCGGATCTGTATGTCCTTTCCGTAGCCCGCAAAAAAGATAGAACGTGTCCTATTCTTGTCAATTTCTATCTGCAGTTATGGGTGTCCGAATATGACGACACAAAGCTAGTGTTTTGTAATTGCTGTAAAATCAACCCTCCCCCCCCAAAAAAAAATGGCAGTAGTGTTTTTTTCTTTCAGTTTCATCCCCACACAGATTTTTTTCCCATTTTTAAAAAAGACCTTTAACCGGTTTTGAGATTTTTTTTTTTCAGCTTCGCTGCTCAATTTTAGCGCTGTGCCTCCCATCTCTTTTGGCGCCCTTTATCCTAACCAATAGCATCGGGACAGGGAGGAGGAGATGGCCGCGTTTCTCAGGGGGCGTCTCCTTCTCCATGGCTGTAAGCTGTCCAATCGCAGCAGAGAGCATCACAGCCAGGTGAGAAGGTGAGCTTTTTTTTTCTCAATGGCTGTGACTGGACAGCTCACAGCTGGGGAGAAGGAGACACCCCCGACAAATGCGGCCATCTCCTCCTCCCTGTACCGAAACTATTAGTATATTAGTATACAGGGTGCCAAAAAAGACGGAGGGCCTCTGCTGTAAGCAATATATCTGACATAACTCCTATTGAGTGTAGAACATGTAACTCTGCCTGGTATCTGCCATATAAACTGGATGAGATCATATCAAATGGATCTTTCTTCTTCCAGCCCTACAGAAACAGGCAAAAACAAAAAAAAATGTTTCTAACTTTTATTTCCCTTACAGGAAAGCTACTAAATGTACAATTACCCAATATTACCTTTATACAATATTAAAGAGGATCTGTTACCGCTCCTGACATGCCATGTAATAACAATTCTGGAGCATTCTTATGACTTTCTGTTGTGTCATTCCTCTATTATTTCTACTAGAAGCTATGAATGAATTGCTAGCAGTCTGCGGTAAGGGTACAGATGGGAGGTAAATAGGGATGAGCGAATCGAATCCGGATAAAACATCCGAAGTCGATTCGCATAAAACTTCGTTCTAATACTGTACAGTATTAGAATGCATTGGCTCCGATGAGCCGAAGTTATCCAAGGTACCACTTGGAACCGAACCCGAGTTCGGAAAATGTTTTTTTACAGTACAAATTAATTTATTAAGTTATTGCGCAAATTCTCGCGAGACTTCGCGAAGCAATAACTTCAGCTCATCGGAGCCAATACATTATAATACTGTACGGAGCTCCTGCTCCATACAGTATTAGAACAAAGTTTTATGCGAATTGACTTCGGATGTTTTATCCGAAGTCGACTCGCTCATCCCTAGTGGTAACTAGTTATGGGTGTGTCCCTGCACAGTCTCACTTTATCCAATCAGTGCTGCCATTGTCAGACTGTGCAGGGACACCCGCCCAACTGGTTACCACCCCTCTGTACCCTTACTGCAGACTGCTAGCAATTTATTCATAACGGCTAGTAGAAATAATAAAGGAAAGGCACAACATAGAGCCATAAGAATAGATGTTCCAGAATTGTTACTACATGGGGAATGCATGAAACAATTAAAACAGACATGTCAGGAGTGGTGAAAGGTCCTCTTTAACCCTTTTTATGAGTAGGTTGTCCTGGGCCTTGGTGATGGGAGCAACATTTTATGTTTTAGAATGCTGAATTCTAAAGGTATATTTTTGGGGGAATGGGAGGGTCTACACTTTTTTTTCTTGCAAAACACATAGGGCTTTCCTCCCCTTGGGTGGGTGAGCGTTATCCTACAGAAAAATGCCAGTTAGAAGCCCTGCCATGAGAGGCAACACATGTGGCCACAGGATGTCATGCACATATCGCTGATAGTATTCTTCATATCACTACTAGGGGTGACCGCCTGTCGTATGTGATGGCTTCCCAGATCATCACACCAGCAGTTGGGGCAGTGTGTCACTCCACAGCAAAGGAAGGATTGAAGCACCCACCACAAGGCCTCCATACTTAAACTTGACCATTGCTGGATACCAAACAGAACCTGGATTTGTCGCTAAAGATGATACAGTTCCAGTCCGCAGCAGTCCAGGTTTCTCGTTGACAAAACCACTGGGTGGCTGTCAATGGCAGGACATGTAATCGGCACGTGACACACATTTTTCTTCTGCTAAGCACCTGGAAATGGTCCGGGCAGAGACGGGTGTGTAATGAAGGTGCCACCTGTGTTTGGATTGTGGACAATAAAACTGTGGGAGCTGCTCATGCTTGCTGGTGAATTAAACAATCCTCTGTACTGGTGGTCTGTCTGGAGCATGTGTGTGTGCCCTCATGTAACCACTGCTCCCAACACCTCCTAACAGTTAGGTCACAATGGCCTAGATGGTGGGCAATTCATCAAAACAACCATCCTGGGTCTCTCAGTCCAATGATGTGGCTCCTCTCAAAGTCTTTCAGCTGGGCAAACTGTCTTCGAGTGTCTAGCAGTCAACAATCTTTCACCAAGAGGTACACTACCTAATAATAGCCTTTTTATAGGGCAGCGGGGGAAGCACTTTTACGGAGTTTGTGGAAAACTCTGTGTCTAACCAGACCATACCTGTACTCATTTACATATCTGCCCAATACATAACTGCATGCCTGTACACACATGACCTGTACATGGGGGTCATAACACAAGTACAGAATGAAAAAAATAAATAATCATGAACACCGTGTTCCTGTTTTTAGTGACATGGAACTGATTGTTTCAGTTCACTATCACACAGTGCAGGATACAGCTGGGGGTCCATATCAGTAGGGAAGGGGTGAAAAATCTATGATATTGCAAAGTTATGTGCACGGAGCCTGTATTGAAGGCATACTAAGTTCCTGATGCTCAGTACTACAGAGTTTTAGGAACTCTGTATGTCACCTTATACTGTCTCGGTACAGCACCTTATTACAGAAAAAGAAAAAGCAATGAGATGGCAAATTCAGCCATTTTTTATATACCACAATCATAAAGAATATAACAGAAAAACCTCTGTACAGGAGTTGGAAGCATACTGGAGGTACAGTAGGGACCCAAATACAACTGGTTAATTGTACATAGTCATAACACGGTTGCGTGCATGAAGCCAAATGCTCACAAGCTTGATACAACAATACTCCTGTCACGGTTCCCCCAAGTGCCGCTGGGGAACCAGGGCTACCAAGAGGGCCCTTCTGACACCAGAGCCCTGGGCCAATAAGGTGGCATGCTGGGGCTCAAGATCTTCTGATTGCTATGAGACCTCAGCACACGTTTTGTCAAGTGGCTTTTGTGGGTGCACGTCTCCTGACGAGCTCCTTCCACCCGCGGAGTAAATAAGTAGCTTATATTAGTGGTTTGGAGACAGCACACCAGAGTCAGCAAGTAGCTTTGTATTCAATCATTATTTTACCAGTGGTATAATCTCATGACATTTATTGCTTATAGCAACGTTTCGGGCCCAGTTCGGTGCCCTTTGTCAAGCTGTGTGGCCAGTCATGATACTTCCACGGCGTGGATACACCGCACGCCGTGGAAGTATCATGACTGGCCACACAGCTTGACAAAGGGCACCGAACTGGGCTCGAAACGTTGCTATAAGCAGTGCAGTGACACCGGTGTGAGCTGCTTCCTCCTCAGTATAAAAGACTGGTGCCTCCAGGTGCCGGTGAATTTCTTGTCCTCTGGCTCCCTCTGCTGTTCCCCTGTGGCACTGAAGATTCCTTTGGCTTCTGGATTGGTATTGTGACCACATTTTTTGGCTTCTGGCAATTTGGTATTATATTGATCTCCTGGTTCTGACTTTTTGGCGTGTTTGCTTTTCTTGTTTGAGTCTGGCATTTTTGTATTTCACTGTCCAACTTACATTTGACCCTATTCCATACAACTGTTTGTTTTTCCTTCTTTGTGTGTTGCCCTCACACATTTCAGTATAGGAACCATCACCCAGTTGTGGGGTCACTGCCTAGGGTGACCGTACAAGTAGGCAGTGATAGAGGGTCCGGGAAGTTTTAGGGTTGCACTATCCCTGTTTGTGTGTGACGGTAGTCACTTTAGGATACTTTTACATATGCAATCTCAAAACCTGACCAAAATGGTTCTGTTCCGTTAGGATGCGGTTGTATGAAATAGAAACGGAACAAACCACTGAAAGTCAATGGTTGACGGATCCGTTTTTTTAGGATCCTAAAAAAACTGATCTGTCATCATCGACTTACATTATTTTTAGAGAGGGATCCAGTTTGGTCCGGAAGGCATCGTGAACGGATCTCTTTCCATTCTGAATGCATGGAGACAAAATGGAATCGTTTTGTCCTGGTTTTCAGATCCCCTGCCGGATCTCAAAACTGGAATGGCAAAATGTATATGTGAAAGTAGCCTAACCCTGACAACTCTTGTGTATAGAAGGTGGAATAAACGGAAGGGCATTCATGCGGATATGCCTGAATATATGACCAAGGAGGGTTTGCACCTATGTCAAAAACAATGGTCCAAGCCCATTCAATGAAGTGAATTGAGAAAGTCAAGTGCGGCCAACTCTCCATCTGAATGTGGGGGCTGCTGGACAAGAGGTGGGATCTGCATCTATTTACAGTACATATACACAATGATATAGAGCAGTGGTCTCCAACCTTTTTTGCACCAAGGACCAGTTTCATGCAAGACAATTTTCCCAGGGACCGGGTGGGGTGGGAGGGTTCTGGGGCGGGGCTTAGGGGTGGGTGGGGCTTAGGGGGTGCTGGTCGGCACTAACTGATTCACGCGCACGACAAAACACAAGGTGCATGTTAAAATATATAACACTATATACCGATTACATTTATTTAACATAATGAACATTGGGGAACATGGGGTTAATGTGTGGGTTGGTGTTGGGTACTACAGTATGATAAGGTTACTGGCTATTAATGTGAGGCACATAAATTGATGAAACCATGCGCCACATATTAATATCAACCTCATCAAGTACCACGCTTAACATAATGGACAACATGGGGTTAATGGCATCAGGCACTTTGTTTTATCAATTTGGAGCTGCATGTGCCTCACATTAATAGTAAGTAACCTCATCATGTGTACCTCACATTAATGGTTAACCCAATGTTGCCCATTATTTGATGAGGTGCTTGGGGCCACATACCTTTAATGTGAGGTACATGGTGGTACTAATGTAATAGCACCATGTACCTCAGATTAATAATAGGTGACCCCATCTTCTCAAATTATGGCTACTGGCAACATTGCGGTTAAAGAGTCACATTAACCCCAAATCTTGCTGGCTGCCTGATGCATGTTTTTTGCCTGCCTTTATTTTGAGGCCGGCTAATAATCTTGCAGTGTGTGGGACGGGGTGCGAGCCGGGTACCTGCGCCGGCTGCTTTTCAGAGCACTGATGGCTGGGGACTGGAGAACACAAGACTCAGGAGGAGGAGGAGGCTGCCGTTCGCCGAGCACACTAGCTGAGACGGCGCAATGGTAAACCCTCCCCCATCCCTCCTCCTACTTTAATATTAGCCACACATTCATTGGTGGCAGTGGTGCGGGCAGCGTCAGAGCCCGCTCATTTTACTGGGCTCTGTGGCGGCCGCGTCATGGGAGGGATTCCTTCCCTCCTTCTCCACTGACTGGCCACTCTGATGTGTGCGTCGGGCGCGCATGCACCTGGCGTCTCCGCTTCTCTGTATTGCCGCGGCCCGGCAAACAATCTTCCAGGGCCCGGTCCTGGGCCGCAGCACGGTGGTTGGGGACCGCTGATATAGAGCTATAGAAATACTATATATAATGTTTTACTCCTAGCTGTAAGAACCCATGGCTTTACACAGTATACCTCTGGGCGTGATAAGAGTTGCTCTTCTCAACTTTTGTTTTAATAGTTAGATTTTGTATATTTTGGAAAATAAATATTTTTGATGGCTATTGTTTTTAGGGTGCCTTCATACATTGCAAATTTTGTCAGTTCCTTTCATCTGTATAAGGCCTCATGCACACGACCGTATTTTGTTTTCGCGTCCGTTCCGTTTTTTTTGCGGATAGGATGCGGACCCATTCATCAGTATGTCCGTTCCGTTGCTCCGCAAAAAAAATAGTGCATATTTTTTTCTAGTTTGTGGACAAGGATAGGCATTATTACAATGGATCCACAAAAAAAACAGGTCCGCAAAAAAAACGGATGCCATATGGAACGTCATCCTTTTTTTTGCAGATCCGCAAAACACATACGGTCGTGTGCATGTAGCCTAAAGCTGTTTTGGCGGCAACCACGTGAATTTCTGCGAGCCTCATTCAGATGAATGGAACTGATTTTCTGCCGTTTGTGAAGGCAGCGTAATAGGTCCTTATTCAACACGCAAAAGAATTGCAAAATGTTGCATGCTGCAGTGTGCTGTATATAGAACACGTACATGCTTAGTCTGGACTGGATGATGCTGTTAATATCTGTACCTGGCTCATACAATTCTGCTGTTCAGTCCTGATCTGCTTTTAGTCTCAGGTGCTGTTTTTTGAATGTCATGAACTCTACAATCCATCCTAACTTTCATGCCCAGTTAATTCACTTCTTTGTTTGTTTCTCCTCAGTAAAGGCGTATTTACACTGCGCTGACTAGCAGGTAATTATCGGGATGAAGAGAACCTTCCCGACAATTGACTGTTCGTCAGTGGTGGTGAAAAGCTGCACTCACAGCAATGGCTTCTGCTATCACTCAACTTCATGCAAATTCATCATTTCCAGGCAGTAGATTGCCATTTACACAGCACGACCTGCTGCCAAGAAACGAAAGATCATTTCATCCAATGAGCAAGCATTTTGCTCGTTCATCTGCGGCACCATAACACGGGCAGATAATTGAAAACTAGCATTCTTAAGAATGTTTGTTCCCGATAATTGGGCAGTGTAAATGCCCCTCTGCCAGTCCCTTCACCATTCCACAGCAAATTCAAAATACTAACAATAACATACAAGGTCGTCCCCACTCATTCTCCTCCATATATCTCTGACCTTATCTCCCGAAACATCTGCATATGTAACCTCCAATCCTCCTTCTTGCTCTCCTCTTGTCTACTTCTCACACAATCGTCTACAAGATTTCTCACATGCATCTCCCATACTCCAGAACTTGCTAACCTGGCACATCCAACTCTCCTCCACTATCCAAACGTTCAAAAGTAACCTAAAAACCACCCTCTTGAGGAAAGTTTACAGACTACAATAGACCCAGCTGTCACTACAAAGTCATATAAGCAGTTTCAACCTTCACCTTACTGACTCCTGCTCTTGTAGATTGTAAGTTCTCGCTGGCAGGGTCCTCTCTCCCCTCTGTACCAGTGTGTCACTAAATGAGTTCATGTTTTCTGTACTTGTATTATGCATGTAAACCATTTTCTTATGTACAGTGCCCCCTAGAGGTAATTGCACTTTAAAATAAAAAATAATGATAACAAACTCCAGATGTAATGTATTTGCACTAAGGCACCGTTCATACTGCGTTCTCAGCTCGGCATATATATTGAAAAAAATCTAGCCATACATTTGAAAACGTCTGCTAGTGACTCTCATTATATAAAAAAAGTTCCTTGCAGGATTCCTTTGTGCCGAAATGCGCAGTTGACCACGCTTAAGGACACTTTTTAGAAATATGTCAGGTCTATAGAAATTTATGGATAGACTCAGCAATGAGAACATAGCCTCACCTTCTACCTTGCAGTTGAGTTGGAAAGAACATCTTACTAGGCGTGGATTTTTTAAATTTTATCTCTGGCTTTGCCTCCAGAATGTCTATGTACAATTTCCCGGAGGTTGGTTTGTCTAGTTTAACTGCTTTCAGCGGTTGGGTTATGAAATAGCCGAGTAGGAGGATCAAGAGCTACTGAATCACTGGGAGAAAACTGTACTTCCTTCTAGTTTCTCAGTGAGGGCTGTAATGTTCGACATGTATCAGCCAGGTGATCTTTTCTGCAATGCAAGAGTTTTAGCTTGATATTAATTACTGCAGTTTAGAACGTACCGTAAGTACAAATGTACCCCTGTAAACACAATATTAGTTTTATGCCACAATTAGCATAAAACTGCAAAACTTAACGCAGATTTACACTGCCCCAGACAATCTGCCCATCTAAATGTGCTGCCAAACACCCAATGAACGAGCGAAATGTTCGTCCATCGGGTGATCCTCTTGTTTGTGCAGGCACACCAATTAACGTTTCTGGGGAGCAGATCGTGCCATGATTCTGTATGGGGACGAGTGATCACAATAGCAATCCCTCGTCCTCATGCACACGACCGTTGTGTGCATCCGTGTCCGTTGTTCCGTGATTTTCTGCGGACCCATTGACTTTCAATGGGTCTGTTGAAAACTCGGAAAATGCACCGTTGTTCATCCGCGTCCGTGTTTCCTGTCCGTCAAAAAAATATGACCTGTCCTATTTTTTGGACGGACAACGGTTCATGGACCCATTCAAGTCAATGGGTCCGTGAAAAAACACGGATGCACACAAGATTGTCATCCGCCTCCGTGATCCGTGGCTACTTTCACACAGACGGATCCGCAGATCCGTCTGCATAAAAGCTTTTTCGTGAAAACTCCGATCCGACAGTATATTCTAACACAGAGGCGTTCCCATAGTGATGGGGACGCTTCAAGTTAGAATATACTACGAACTGTGTACATGACTGCCCCCTGCTGCCTGGCTGCACCCGATCTCTTACAGGGGGCTGTGATCAGCACAATTAACCCCTTAGGCGCCGCACCTGAGGGGTTAATTGTGCGTATCATAGACCCCTGTAAGAGATCAGGTGCTGCCAGGCAGGAGGGGGCAGATCCCTCTCCCTCCCCAGTTTTAAATTCATTGGTGGCCAGTGCGGCCCCCCTCCCTCCCCTGTATTTAATTCATTGGTGGCCAGTGCGGCCCCCCCTCCCTCCCCAGTATTTAATTCATTGGGGGCCAGTGCGGCCCCCCCTCCCCTGTATTTAATTCATTGGTGGCCAGTGCGGCCCCCCTCCCTCCCTCCCCAGTATTTAATTCATTGGTGGCCAGTGCGGCCTCCCCTCTCCTAATTAAAATCCCCCCTCATCATTGGTGGCAGCGGAGAGTTCCGATCGGAGTCCCAGTTTAATCGCTGGGACTCCGATCGGTAACCATGGCAACCAGGACGCTACTGCAGTCCTGGCTGCCATGGTTACTTAGCAATTTTAGAAGCATTATACTTACCTGCGATGTCTGTGACCGGCCGGGCGCTCCTCCTACTGGTAAGTGACAGGTCTGTGCTATAAGCAATGCGATATGCTATAAGTATAATGCTTCTAAAATTGCTAAGTAACCACGGCAGCCAGTACTGCAGTAGCGTCCTGGTTGCCATGGTTACCGATCGGAGTCCCAGCGATTAAACTGGGACTCCGATCGGAACTCTCCGCTGCCACCAATGATGGGGGGGGGTTAATTAGGAGGGGGGGGAGAGGGGAGGCCGCACTGGCCACCAATGAATTAAATACTGGGGAGGGAGGGGGGGGCCGCACTGGCCACCAATGAAGTAATACAAAGGAGAAAGGGAGGGAGGGGGGGGCCGCACTGGCCACCAATGAATTTAAAACTGGGGAGGGAGGGGGGTCTGCCCCCTCCTGCCTGGCAGCACCTGATCTCTTACAGGGGGCTATGATACGCACAATTAACCCCTTAGGTGCGGCACCTGAGGGGTTAATTGTGCGGATCACAGCCCCCTGTAAGAGATCGGGTGCTGCCAGGCAGCAGTCATGTACACAGTTCTTAGTATATTCTAACTTGAAGCGTCCCCATCACTATGGGAACGCCTCTGTGTTAGAATATACTGTCGGATCTGAGTTTTCACGATATAACTCAAATCCGATGGTATATT
Organism: Bufo bufo; assembly: GCF_905171765.1. Classification (NCBI taxonomy): domain Eukaryota; kingdom Metazoa; phylum Chordata; class Amphibia; order Anura; family Bufonidae; genus Bufo; species Bufo bufo. The sequence goes on from NC_053392.1 coordinate 247,173,010, forward strand.
TTAACATAGAGGCGTTCCCATGGTGATGGGGACGCTTCAAGTTAAAATATACCATCGGATTGGAGAAAACTCCGATCCGATGGTATAATAGGGACTCCTGACTTTACATTGAAAGTCAATGGGGGACGGATCCGTTTGCAATTGCACCATATTGTGTCAATGTCAAACGGATCCGTCCCCATTGACTTGCATTGTAAGTCAAGACGGATCCGTTTGGCTCCGCAAGGCCCGGCGGACACCAAAACGACTTTTTTTTTTACTTTCCTTCATGTCCGTGGATCCTCCAAAAATCAAGGAAGACCCACGGAAGAAAAAACCGTACACGGATCACGGAACTACGGAACCCGTTTTTGCGGACCGTAAAAAAAAACGGTCGTGTGCATGAGGCCTCATACTGTGAAGGAAGGAGATCGCATCATGTTAATGCAGCGGTCTCCTTCACTGAGCAAGCAGCCAACTGTCAGGAAGGAACGCTTCCTTCCCGACAATCGGCTGTAACATTGTGCGGTGTAAACCTGCCTTTATAGGGAATCTGTCACCAGCAATCTCCCTATCCCACTGTTTGCATAGACGCATAGCTGTGGTTCACCTGATTAAAAGGCTGTATTTCTTTTGTTGATCCGAGTCATATTTTTAATTATGCAATAAGGGCTTCACATTGCTCTTGTAGCATCCAAGCTCCACTGCTTTCTGCGGCCAGCCCCTCCCTGGATGCTTTGATTGAAGGGGCTAGGCAGTGGCAAAGCAGTGAGGGAGGGGCGTAATCTAATATATAAAGCTGAGTGTATGTATTTCCGCTAAAGGAATCCGCACCGTCGCATTTACAATCACAAAATTTGGCACACAGGTACATCAGGTGTCCGGGAAGGTTTCTCAGCTTTCTAGGACATACCGTTCCTGAGATATTCCCAAAAAATGCATTAGCCAATAGAAGCTTGGTCAAATGACTCTTATCAGCCAATAGAAGCTTGCAGGTCGTCCAGCCTCCACATACAGTTTTACTCCAGGTTTCCATAACAACCCAGCCATTTATCTTCACTGCTGTAGGAGAGCTTTAAAGGAAATCTGTCACTATTGAAGTAAAGCCATGACCTAATAGCACTTAGTACCTTATTTCCAGATGTGCCTTTGTTCCAGCAATAAATGTTTTTATCCTCTGAAAATCCTGTTTATTTGGTATGCAAATGAGCCAGTAAGGTGCCCAGAGGGGCGTCACTCTTGCAGGAAGGAACCCAGACACGCCCCCTGCCACAATGTGTCCACCCTCAAAAGACTTAAAACCCTGCCCCCATGTCCCGCTAAGCCACACACCTTATCTGGTTAGGCCACGCCCGCTCCCACTCCTGAGCCGACGGGGATTGAAAAAAATGAAGGTAAAAATCAACTTCTGTCAGCTGCAGGGGTGGAAGGGAGGGTGACTTTCTCCCTGCAGCTTACACTCAGACAGCACAGTGCTGCTGTCTTAGAGTGAGCTGTTCAAAAGGACACGCCCCTGATCCGGTTAAGCCATGCCCCCTCCCACTCCTCAGCCGACTGAGATTGAAAAAATGAAGTTAAAAATCCACTTCTGTCAGCTGCAGGGATGGGAGGGACAGTGACTTTCTCCCTGCAGCTTACACTCAGACAGCACAGTGCTGCTGTCTTAGAGTGAGCTGTTCAAAAGGACACGCCCCAGATCCAGTAAAGGCCACTGTTAAGGGGCGGGCCCCTGTGGAGGTCACTGTCAAGGGGGTGGTATGCTGTGAAAGTCACTGTTAAAGGGAAAGTCTGCTGTAAAGGTCAAAGTTAAGGGGGTGGGCTGCTGTGAAGGTCCAATTTTAAGGGACGGGGCACTGTGGGGGGGGGGGGGTCAGTGTTAAGGGCTGGGGGGGCTGTGGAGGTCACTGTTTTGGGGGCAGGGTGCTTTAGATGTCACTGTTATAGTGGATACTGTTGATATCTTTTAACGACACACACAAACATTAAATATACCGAAGCGAAGCCGGGTCCTTCTGCTAATTTAATGATAAATGGCAGTAAGTATCCACAAAGTCTATGAACTCCAATTATATTCACTTATTCACACACCATAGTGTCATGTTGAAAGCAGAGTCTGATGTACTGTATATTACAGTAACTATCCTTGTTTCTTGCAAGATAAGATAAGGTACTGGAAATAAAGAAAATTATATTCCCATTACAGTATACTGACTGCAGGCAGTTAATGACTGACAGTTCAGGGGTTTTCTGAGATTTTTATACTGATGACCTATCCCACTGAAAGGCCATCAGTATCTTATCGATGGGGGTCTGACACCTGGGACCACTGCCCATCAGCTGTCTGAGAAGGCACTGGCGCTCCTGTGAGCGCTGGTGTCTTCTCTCTGCTTTTTCTAGGCTGAGGTTCACGTGGCCTAGGCACAGCTCAGCCCTATTGAAGTGAATGGAGCTGAGCGCGATACTAAGCACAGCCGCTATACAATGTATGGCGCTGTGCTTGGTGAGCTGCGATCACAGGAGTAGCAGTGCCTTCTCAACCAGCTGATCAGCAGGGGTCCCTGGTGTCGGACCCCCCTCGATCAGATATTAATGGTCTATCCAGGGGATAGGTCATTAGTGATGGATGAACATCTGCCGGGACGGTTCGCGAACGCGATCAAATGTTCGCGAACCGCAAGTTCGCGGCGGGTCCCATTCATTTTAATGGCAGGCGAACCTGAAAAACCTTCAGCTCATATTTGCAGCCAAGAAATAATTACTAGAAGTGCACAAATAGTCCCACAACATGGACAGTGACATACCAGATGTATTATTCGGATTTGCGATCTCCATTCATTATTTTTTTCAATGCGAAATATCGGCAATATAATTTTTGCATACTGCACTATACAGTACCCAAATGCACTATAAAGAAAGTATATTGGTATATAACACCCCACTTCAATCAGTTTTTTTCGAGCGACCCAGTCCGGAACCTTACCCTATATAAAAATTGCCCTAGGCCCCTGACTTCCAGGTGATCACTATATAGATCTATGTGTTTTTGACTCATTATAAAAGTATATTATAAGTATATTACACCCCTCTGTGTATCACACCTATCGATAGCACACCTATACTAGTCCTTAAAATGACTTTTGTGGCCGTTTGATGTCCCTAACAGCCTGTCCCTGTTTTACACAGTAACCTCTCCCTACACTGGCAAAACACTGAATGTAAAATGGCGGCCAGATCAAGTTTATTTATAAGGTAGGGGGTATGTCCATGTGCTGAAATGTCTCAATTGGCTGTCCTGTACCACCTGATGGATGTGTCATGGGTCAAAGTTCTTCACAATGTAAAAGAATATGGCGGGAGCGAATTTCTCCATATGTTCGGCGAATCGCAAACACGCAGAGTTCACCGCAAAACGACCGCCGGACGAACCGCAAGGCCATCTCTATAGGTCATCAGTATAAAAATCTCAGAAAACCCCTTTAAGGGCTGTTTCACACGAGCGGATGCCGTGCGTGGCATCCGCTCCGTGAAAGAGTGCCAAGACCCGATGCAGACTGCAGAGGCACGGAGCATTAACATGACTGATAATGCTCCGTGCCTCTCTGTGATCTCTTTACTACGAAATCACAGTGACAACTGTGATTTCGTAGTAAAGAGGTCACAGAGAGGCACGGAGCATTATCAGTCATGTTAATGCTCCGTGCCTCTGCAGTCTGCATCGGGTCTTGGCACTCTTTCACGGAGCGGATACCACGCACGGCATCCGCTCGTGTTAAACAGCCCTAAGGCTGAACTGTCAGTCATTAACTGCCTGCCGTCAGTATACTGTAATGGGAATATCATTTTCTCTAGCCCCAGTACCTTATCCATGTGTCGGCCCCCACCAATCAGATACTGAGGACCTATCCAGAGGATAGTTCATCAATTAAAAAATCCTGGACAACCTGGCTGACAATTGGGCTATGTAAAGGCCGATCACCTGATGAATCAGAAAATGCTCGTTCACTGAGTGAAAGCATCGATGATGCTGTTAGGGTGTTGGCACACAGTGCAGTTCTGGCACACAGATGCAGTTTTCAATGTAGCCAGTTTAGAAGCCAGTTCTGCATAGTGGGAATGATTTAAAGGGAGTCTGTCACCAACCTGACCGGTTTTAAACCGATCATATAGTTCAGTGGGACACAAAGACATGACACAGATGTTACTTTTGTTTCGTTTTTCAGATCATCCAAATCGCCCAAAAAGTCGTTTTTATGATATGCTAATGAGCCGTCGCAAGTGCCCAGGGGCGGAGAGTTTGCTGAAAGTGCCCAAGTTCCCCTGCCTCATTCGCGCCTAACTCCGCCCCTCAGTAAACTCCGGCCAGCCCTGTGGCTCTGTGACATCATATATCCCTATAGGCTGTTCGCGCATCGCTGCCGGGCCCGGGCATGCGCAGTGTTCTGCCCACAGTGGGAAAAGGCACAGAGATATGCAGTGCGCATGCGCCAGTTACTGGCGTAAAATCGGCGCATGCGCACTGCATATCTCTGTGCCTCTGCGATGCACGAACGGCCTATAGGGAAATATGATGTCACAGAGCCACAGGGCTGGCCTGAGCTTACTGAGGGGAGGAGTTAGGCGCGAGTGAGGCCGGGGAACTTGGGCACTTTTAGAAAACTCTCCGCCCCTGGGCACTTGCGACGGCTCATTAGCATATCATAAAAACTACTTTTTGGGCGATTTGGATGATCTAAAAAACGAAACAAAGGTAACATCTGTGTCATGTCTTTGTGTCCCACTGAACTATGTGATCGGTTTAAAACCGGTCAGGTTGGTGACAGACTCCCTTTAATTAATTTCAGCTAGCTACAATAAAAAACTGCCTCCTAAATGCATGTAAGAATTGCACTGTGTGCCAGCACCCTTACCCAAAAGCCCATTTATATGGGCCAACTGTGCGAGCAATTATGGGGAAGAAATTCTTCATTCCTGATAATTACCTGCTCATCAGAGGAGGTGAGAGCTGCATTTACATGTGTTTGTTACAGGGATCTCTCGTCCCCATATAGTTTCAAAGTTTCTGAGCAGCAGATAGCGGTTTACACAGGACAACCTATAATAACAATAATTTAGGTGTCCGCATCAAAAATGCTTTCACCCCATGAACAAGTGTTTGCTCATTCATCAGTAGGGTTGAGCGAACTTGTGTTTTCAAGTTCGGCATCCAAGGTTCGGGTTATCTAAGGATTCCGTTATGGATTCCGCTACCACGGACCACAAGTTATAGTCAGTGGTAGCGGAATCCATAACTTAATTCTTAGATAACCCGAACCTTGGACGTCGAACTTGAAAACACAAGTTCGCTCAACATTATTCATCAGGTGATTGGCAGCAGGCTGATTATTGGGAACGAGTGTTCGTCCTTGATAATCGTATTGTGTAAAAGCACCTTAAATCACTGTTTCTGGGCAGATGATTGGACTGTTTAAACAGCGATCTGCTGCCCAGAAACAATGAATCTGTATGGGCATGCGATCACAGTAGTGATTGCTTATCCCCATACACTGGAGGTGATTACTGCATGTAAATGCAGTTCTCACCTCCTCTGACGAGCAGATATTATCGGGAATGATAACTGCCTGTTCAGTCAGCCCTTGTAAATGAGCCTGTAGGCTAGGACTGCATGGCGTCATGTGTCACACAACTTCTTGTTGCTGAAAAGTCGCGCAACATTTTTTATAATGATGGAAGGATTTTTCTGCGACTGTCGCATCGCAGTATGTCACACGTTGGAGTTTGACACCATTGACTGACAGTACAAAGAATGTCACGGGACATTGGTGTGACATCATGTCGCAGTGTAGTCGTTCCCTTTTTTTCGCCCCCTAGCCTTAGAGTAATGGGCACCTGGAAATACAATTCGTTACAATGTCATAGTTCCTGGAGCCTCTTAGTTTACAGTATTGTTGTCATATGATAAGGATTGTGCTAAATGCCAAATGTTGCAGGGTTAAATTATTGTGGCTAAATTACTGTTAATTATGAACTAATAGATTCCGCTGATGATTTTGTGCACATACTCACCCACTAAGCCCTCTTTCACACAAGCAATATGGATTGTGTCAGGATCTGTTCAGGGAAAAACTGATGGTTTTACATGAATGTTCAATTAGTTTTTTTTGATGATTGCGTTCAGTGTGTGTGTTTTTTCCATCCGGATTGCATACATTTTTCACATGTGTGGAGAAAAACAATCTCCTAGCAACCAACAGTGAAAAATAAATTGCATCCAGATGCCTTCCGTTTTTCACGTAAGCTCCATTCAATTATATGGGGACAGGGCTGCAAGAAAAACGCACAATATTGAACATGCTGCGATTGTTGCTGAACGCAAAGATGTGTGAAAAACTATGCTCATGTGCACAGATATGCATTTGCTACACATATCACATCTGGACAGAAAACTCGCTCGTTTGAAATAACCCTAAATGGCAGAAAAATTTGAATATTCTCCCAAGTTCAAGAATACAAAGTTAAAAGCTAAAGGGCTGAAAGGGGTTTTCTGATACTTTATAACTGATGACGTATCCTCTGTATAGGTCATCTGTATATGATCGATGGCGATCCGACACCCGGGACCCCTGCTGTTCAGCAAGGGAGTGGCGCTCGCAGTAACACCGAGGCCATCTCACAGCTTTTCCCAGGCCAGGGATGAAACGTTCATCAGTCACATGACCTAGGAGCAGCTCAGCCCCATTGAAGTGAATAGGGTTAAGTGCAATACCAAGCACAGCTGCTATACAATGTACGGCGCTGTGCATGGTAAGAATGGAGAAGGCCTCGCCGCTGCTTTCTCAAACAGCTGATCGGCGGGAGTCCTGGGGTGTAAGACCCCACTGGTCAGATACTGATGACCTATCCAGAGCATAGGTCATCGGTATCAAAATTTTGGAAAACCCTTTGAAGTCTGAAAGGTGTTGTCAGGTACTGCAGCTAAGGAGTCTGCAAGATCATGATATCATTACCCAAGTGGATTCAAGTTCTGATGAAGGAAGGAGGAACATCCAAGGCACACAAAAGTGTGAAGAAATGTCTGAAATGTGGAGATAAATACGGACATGCAATACAGATTGTTTGGCCTGCATTTAGCACTGGATCTCTTACGTATGCTTCTAAACTTTTTGCTGCCTAAGAAAAAAAGAGAAACGTCAGATGTAAAATATGGTAATAGTACAGAGAAATGCAGAACCTGCTGTGTGAATAGCTGCAATGATTAAACATTAGGTCCATGTACACAACTTACAGTGAATTGAAATAAACTTGTGTGAATGAGCCCTCAGCAGATGAAGTGAATGCTTCCTCCGCAACACATTCTTGAAGAAAACGGACAAATCTCCCAAGGTATTCTACAGCCTGTCAGTCTGTCTACAGCCACTGATATCAAAATGTTTACTCTGGATATACAAGAACCAAATACGGTTGTCTGTAACATATTTTATAACCTTAAAGGGGTTTTGCCATCACATACAATGGGGGCATATCGCTAGGATTTGCCCCCATTGTCTGATAGGTGCTGGTCCCACCTCTGGGACCCGCACCTACAACGAGAATAGAGCGGGGAAATGAAGGGGGGGGGGAGGGAATGGCGCATACACAGCCGCCCTCCATTCATTTCAACGGGGCCGCCCAAAATAGCCGATTGCTGGCGTGGCTATTTCCATTAGCCCCATAGAAATGAATGGAAGCAGGGGCTGCGAGTTTGCGGTGCGCTCCCATTCACTTGTATGGGAGCAGCGCTTGGTGGTGGACGGACCCCAGGAAACCCAGGGTCCTCCAGCCACAACTCTCCCCGCTCTGTTCTCATTGTATGTGCGAGTCACAGAGGTGGGACCCGAACCTATCAGACAATGGGGGCATATCCTAGCCATATGCCCCCATTGTATGTGATGGGAATACCCCTTTAAAGCACAAAGCACAGCTCAAGACAGCTCCTTACATGAAAAGTTACTTCCGCTTTAATCCCTAATTGCTGTGCAACCAAGGTCCTAATCTTCTTACATAAAATCTGATTCTTTTCTAAAGTCTCTTGCCAGGTGACTACTGCTTCAGTTCACAGGGGCTGACCTTCTGAACCACAGCAGTTAATTCTCAGTGGTGGCTTATTCTAGTGATGAACATGAAAAAGGAAGCGCTAATGGGAATTTTATAGTAGCATATTGTGTAATGTGTACATTACATTTACATTAATGTTGCACTTTCAGTTTTGGGATTTCTATAGTTTAAAAACAAGATCTAAATGGATGCATGAATACTACTTTACACTTAGGAGGCCTTAGGCTTTTTTTAATATTGTTGTCTTTATGGAAAGGCGTGGGGTGGTGGGGGTGCGGCATGTTAGTCATAGCTGTGAAAAAAACCTATAAGGAGAATGTTTTATTAGTAAAATGAGCTTCATAATGTTCAGCTGCATTTAATGGTATGCAGCTGAACAGGAAGACTAGGGACCACATCCAGTTAGGACCTGAGCTGAAGGGCCCATAGCCTGTGTGAGTGCAGTGGAGATGGCGGCAGGTACGTTTTAACCAAACCACAGGGCAGAAGAAAGGACAGGTTTTATAAAAAGTGTCTGCTCCTTCCCATTGAAATGAATGGGACAGGGGAGCTGCAATTACACCTGCTCGCCACTGCGATGTCGAGGGCAAGCAGGAAAACAATAAAGAGAACACGGCGCTCGTATCAGCGCTGCGGTCTCTTCAAACAGCTGATTGGCAGGGGTGCCGGGAGTTGGACTCCGGCCAATTTGATATTGATGATCTATCCTGAGGATAGATCATCAATATAGGAAACCGGCCAACCCCTTTAAGTTTTCATTCTGCTTACCACCATGTCCACAGAAATGCACATATGCAAGAAAAATTACTCACCTTCCCCATACTTTATATATTAAATGTAAACTTTGCTAAGTAGGCAAATGCTTATTATTACTATTATTTAAAAGAAAAAAAAAAAGAAAAGAAAAGAAAAAAAGCCGAATGAAACCATTAAATAGGTATTCCCAGCTTTGTGGACATTTTTATCTTTCTCTAGCAGCATGTTCTACTCAGCAAAAAACATGATAATCACCTGATTCCCACTTCTGATTTCATTTATCATTCCCCATATGTTTGCTTTATATTGGCATCATTTTGTAAATGTAATTTTTATTTTTTTTAGGACGTTAGAAGGCTTAGAAGTTTAGAAGCCATTTTTCTAATTTTGAACAAAATTTCCAAAACCATTTTTTTAAGCACCAATTCAGTTATAAAGTGATTTTGAGGGGCTTACATAATGGAAACCACCCATAAATGACCCTATTTTAGAAACCACATCCCTCAAATTATTCAAAACTGATGTTACAAACTTTAGGTTTATCCACAAGAATTAAAGGAAAATGGAGGCGAAATTTCAAAATGTAATTTTTTATGCAGATTTTCCATGTTAATCAATTTATTCTTGCAACACAGCAAGGATCAACAGCAAACTAAACCTCAATATGCATTACTCCGATTCTGCAGTTTACAGAAATACCCCATATGTGGTGGTAAACTGCTCTATGGGCACGTGGCAGTGGTCAGAAGGAAAGGAGCGCCATATGGATTTTGGAGGCAGATTTTGCTAGAATGGTTTTTGGGCACCATTTTGTATTTGAAGAGACCCTGACGTATCCCTACTGTGAAAACCCTCAAAAAATGACCCCATTTTGGAAACTACACCCTTCAAAGAATATACTAAGGGGGGTACTGAGCACATTGACCTTCTAGGCGTTTTACAGAATTTGAAAACACTTGGCTGTGAAAATGAAGAGTTTAATTTTTTCCAATAAAATGTTGCTTTAAAAAAAAAAAAAAGCACCCAAAATGATTCCCCATTTTCTCCTGAATACAGCAACACCCCATATGTGGTGGTAAACTGCTGGGGGGCACATGACAGGACTCAGAAAGGAAGGAGCGCCATATGGCTTTTGCAGCACAGATTTTGATGGATTGGATTATGGGTGCCATTGGTTTTTATTTTTTGAGTGATTGCCTTATGTGGGGGCTCATTTTTTGTGGGATGAGGTGACCTTTTCATTGGTACCATTTTAGGGTACATAAGCATAGGACTTTTTGATCGCTTGGTATTACACTTTTTGTGAGGCAAGGTGAAAAAAAAGGCTGTTTTGGCGTAGTTTAAAAAAAAACATTTTTTCTGTATTCACTTGAGGGGGCATATAATGTGATATTTTTATAGAGCAGATTGTTATGGACGCGGCAATAACAAAAATAAATATAATAGACGTATTGGGTATCGCCGCGTCTGTAACAATCTACTCTATAAAAATATCACATGAGATGCCAGGTGAATGCTGTAAAAAAAACTTTTAAAAAACAATGCCAAAACAGCCATTTTTTGTCACCTTGTCTCACAAAAAGTGTAATATCAAGCGATCAAAAAGTCTTATGTACCCCAAAATGGTACCAATCAAGCCGCCATTTCATCCCACAAAAAATGAGACCCTACCTAAGACAATCACTATAAAAATAAAAATAAATAGGGCAGTCAGAAAATGGCAACACAAAAACAAGATTTCATTCTGTTCAAAAATGCATTAACTGTGTAAAACTTAACAAAAATAAATATAATAGACGTATTGGGTAATTTTTACACAGTAAAGTTTTTTTTTTTTTAACAGCATTCACCTGAGTGGGCATCTCATGTAATATTTTTATAGAGCAGGTTGTAACGGACGTGATGATACCCAATATGTCTATCATTTTTATTTTTGTTAAGTTTTACACAGTAAATGCATTTTTGAACAGAATTAAATCTCGTTTTTGCATTGCTTTTTTTTGAGAACCATATTTGTTTTATTTTTTTGGGAGATTGTCTTAGGTAGAGTCTCATTTTTTGCAGGATGAGATAACAGTTTGATTGGTACCATTTTGAGCTAAATACGCCTTTTTGATTGTTTGGTATTACACTTTTTGTGAGGGAAGGTGACCAAAAATGGCTGTTTTGGCACTTTTTTTTTTTTTTACTGCATTCACCTGACAGGGTGGATCATGTGATATTTTTATAGAGCCGGTCGATACGGACGCGGCAATACCTAATATGTATACTTCTTTTTTTTTTACAATTTTTTTATTACTTAATTTTGTGAAAAGAATGCTTTTTTGTTTTACTTGAAACTTTTATTTTTATTTATTATGCAAAACTTTATTTTAACATTTTTTTCCCCCATAACTTTTGGGGGTCTGTATTGTAATGCATTGACTGTAAGTGCATTACACACTGTAATACACTTACAGTCTTCCTGCCTGTGAGATCCAGGGGACTAAATCTCACAGGCTTATATGGAAGGCCGCCTCTCGGCATGTTTGTCAAGCTGCCGCCGGAACTCCGTCCCGCCCCCATTTTAGTCAATGGGGCCGGAGCGGTAGTCCGGGGGCAAGCGTGCACTAGCAGCAGCATGGATCCGACAGGCTGTTCACCCGCCGGAGTTCCTTGCTGCTAGTATGAAAGTGCAGTGTCCCACTTATGTGTGTATAAGTGGTCCCCTTAAATTTCTGTATATGTATTTAATGTATTGTAATTCCGAATATCAGGCCTGCATTGTCGTTACATCTATTCCCCCCTAGATGGTGCTGGTGCCACATATGACATATAGTCTGGAGTTTGTTAATAAAATTAGTTCAGTGTGTAGAAAGGAAACAAAGAGGAGAAGGAAGGAAGTGTATGAAGGAGCAGAGCAGGCTCAGTCCAAGATGTAGCTGCCTTTCTTTCCTCTGGGCCCTGATCAAGCCTAGAGAGGACAGACCAAGTAGTCACAGCAGCCCAGCACAGACAAGTAAGTCTATGTAGGAATATAAGGCAAGTCTAGCCAAGGGACTTCACAAGCACCAGTGACCAGGAGGAACTTAAAGGCACCTGGACACAACTGGATGATTAGTGCGCAGAATTATCCTTTTTTACTAGATGCCTTTCGGGACATAGTGAACCTGAATATTTCAGGAGAGCATCCTGCATGAAATAATGTAGCAGAGAGTTTGCCTGCCACGAGGGAGAACGCCTTTATTGGATTGCTCAATATAAAAGTAAGGAAACCATTATATTCAGTACCTGAGTGCTAGAGATTGGACTTAAAATAGAACTATCTAAGAAGAGAACTTTTGTCTTGCCTGTAAAGTAACAGCATTAGGAAAACTCCTCAACTGACAATTGCCAGACCTGCTATAAGGATCCCAGCTAAATTAACATCTGGATTATTACCTTTGTTATATAAACGAACTGTACCAACTGTCCCGAGACCATTGATTCAGTAAAAGTTCAACTGTGTTTTACTCCAACTGACTCTTCATCCTTTCTACTACCCTCAACATTTGCACCTTACGGTGCTGGCGTCACAAACACAGTGGCCCAGCCACCAAAGCACCATAAACACCTATACCATCAAGGGCACCTCAACTTCCATCTGACTGGTGTTTCCTGCAATAGAGTGTGCCCCGGACGATTTTGTGCTGTCTTACCCTCCACTGCACGCCGGCCCAGGGAGCTATAGAAAAGTGAGTACAACTACTGCACCCATTTGGCACACCACCAGTGTCACTTGCTACACCCCTGTGGCCTGGTACGCTGCAAAAGTAACCTTACAGAGGTTCAATATATATAGAAACACAGGTGCAATATATGTATATATATATATATATATATATACACTAGCTGAAGGACCCGGCTTCGCTCGGGTATATTTAATCTATTTCATTTAATGTTTGTGTGTCGTTAAAAGATATCAACACTATCCACTATAACAGTGACATCTAAAGCACTCCGCCCCCAAAACAGTGACCTCCACAGCCCCCCCAGCCGTTAACACTGACCCCCCCCACAGTGCCCCATCCCTTAAAATTGGATCTCCACAGCAGCCCACCCCCTTAACTTTGACCTTTACAGCAGCCTTCCCCTTTAACAATGACTTTCACAGCATACCACCCCCTTGACAGTGACCTCCACAGGGGCCCGCCCCCTTAACAGTGGCCTTTACTGGATCGGGGGCGTGTCCTTTTGAACAGCTCACTCTAAGACAGCAGCACTGTACTGTCTAAGTGTGAGCTGCAGGGAGAAAGGCACCCTCCCTCCCACCTCTGCAGCTGACAGTTAATTTTTACCTTCATTTTTTCAATTCATGTCCGCTGAGGAGGGGAGGGGGCGTGGCCTAACCAGATTGAGGCGTGGCTTAGCAGGACCTAGAATTTGATTTTTAACTTCATTTTTTCAATCTCAGTCAGCTAAGTGGGAGGGGACATGGCCTAACCAGATCGGGGGCGTGTCCTTTTGAACATCTCACTCTAAGAGAGCAGCACTGTGCTAGCTAAGTGTGAGCTGCAGGGAGAAAGTCACCCTCCCTCCCACCTCTGCAGCTGACAGAAGTAGATTTTTACCTTCATTTTTTTCAATCTCAGTCGGCTCAGGAGTGGGAGGGGGCGTGGCTTAGTGGGACCTGGGGGAGGGGTTTTAAATCTTTTGAGGGTGGTCACATTGTGGCAGGGGGCGTGTCTGGGTTCCTTCCTGCAAGAGTGACGCCCCTCTGGGCACCTTACTGGCTCATTTGCATACCAAATAAACAGGATTTTCAGAGGATAAAAACATCTATTGCTGGAACAAAGGCACATCTTGAAATAAGCTACTAAGTGCTATTAGGCCATGGTTTTACTTCTATAGCGATTATCCTTGTGACAGATTTCCTTTAAAGCTCTCCTTCAGCAGTGAAGATAAATGGCTGGGTTGTTATGGAAACCTGGAGTAAAACGGTGTATGTGGAGGCTGGAGGACCTGTGAGCTTCTATTGGCTGATAAGGGTCATGTGACCAAGCTTCTATTGGCTAATGCATTTTTTGGGAATATCTCAGGAACGGTATGTCCTAGAGAGCTGAGACCTCGTCTAAAACCTTCCCGGACACCTGATGTACCAAATTTTGTGATTGTAAATGCGACGGTGCGGATTCCTTTAGCGGACATACACACACTCAGCTTTATATATATATATATATATATATATATATATATAGTTCAAGAAAAATGGCGGCACTGGTTTAAATGAATACAAAAATAGGGTGCACGTCCCAAGGGGGATAGGCTTCTTACCCCGATGTACAAATCTGGAAAAACGAGCGGCACTCCAATGGATAAAAGTAAGTGAACCTTTATTCACCCAGGTGGTGCAACGTTTCGGCTCTACACTTGAAAAAGGCTCAAGTGTAGAGCCGAAACGTTGCACCACCTGGGTGAATAAAGGTTCACTTACTTTTATCCATTGGAGTGCCGTTCGTTTTTCCGGAGATATATATATATATATATATATTATGCACGATGGGCTAAGTGAGCATTATGTATCTTATGTAGATTACCATTCTTGATCTGTTCAGACTGATGGAACAGGTGTCACTAAACCAAAATCAACTGATTCAGAAAAATGCACCCAACAATCTTTTCTGGCCGGCTTGTTTAAGGTGTTTCTCAGGCCTTTAATATTGATGACCTATCCTCAGGATAGGTCATCAATATCAGATCGGTGGGGTTCGCGCTGATCAGCTGTAAGAAGAGAAGTCACGTGCCATGTGCGATCTCCTGTCTCCCTTCCCGCTTGCCATAGACATAAGGCTAGGCTTTAGAGCTGGGGTTATACCAGAGTAGGAGAGGTCAGAACGGGACCTCTCACTAATACGCTGCAAGTTCCTAACATTAAACTCGTTCATGTATGTCTGGCCTTATTCACACAGTCAGAGCGAGTCAGTGTGTTCAAGTGGATGAGGTTTTTTTTTTAACCTCTGAAAGACAATTTAACCTATTTTTAACCACTGTTAGACAAGTGCACTCCTGTCTATATGGCTGATAAAAATGGGCCCATTGTTTTCACATAAGAAACATGTCCTATGTTTTGACGGCCGCTATTCACTAGCTGTTAAATAAATGGCCTTGTGAATAGCCCCACAGACTTTGATGGCTTTTCACTGTTGTGCGAATTTAGCCTTAGGCAGCAGTTGAAAAGTCCGTTAAATAAGTTGAAGTGTTGAAAGCAGGAAAATGGGCAAGTGTAAGGATCTGAGCAACTCTGACATGGGCCAAAGTGTGACACCTAGAGGACAGGGTTAGTTGTCACGATACCAAAATTTTGATTTGATTTCGATATAAAAAATGTATTGCGATACTTGATACCATTCAATACCACGCGGAAAAAAGAAAACACCAAAAAAGCCACGTGCATTCCGCATTTTATGGAACGTCCGGCCCATAATCGAACAGTCCTATCCATTTTTTTTTTCTGTTACGGCGTTCACCGCATAGGAGATATTTTTTATATTTTAATAGTTTGGATGTGGCGACATGTAATATGTTTATTTATTGTTTATATAATTTATATGAAAAATTGGGAAAGCAGGTGATTTATACTTAATATTTTGGTTGTTTTTTTTTACTATTTCCCCCCTTAGGGGCTAGAACCTGGGATATTTTAATCCCTTGTCCTTTTCACTCTGATAGAGCTCTTTCAGGGTGAATAGGACTTCACACTCTCCCTGCTGCCCTGTGCATAGTACACACAGCAGCAGGGAGATTACCATGGCAGCCAGGGCTTCAGTAGTGTCCTGGCTGCCATGGTAACCGATCGGAGCCCCAGGATTACACTGCTGGGGCTCCGATCACAACTGCCACTGCACAACCCATAAAGAGGGCGGAGGGGACCCTGTGGCCACTGCCACCAATGATTATAATACTGGGGGGGGGGCTTGGGGGCAGACGTACTGCGCCACCAATGACTAATACTGGGGAAAGGGCGCACTGTGCTACCAATGAAGATAATTAACGTTTAATACAGATAAAGAAGGCGGGTGCCGGCTGCAGAATCACATAGCCGACACCCGATCTCTATGACAGGTTAACTGTCGCAGATCGCAGCTCCATGTCATAGAGATCGGGTGTCGGCTATGTGATTCTGCAGCCGGCACCCACCTTCTTTATCTGTATTAAACGTTAATTATCTTCATTGGTGGCACAGTGCGCCCTTTCCCCAGTATTAGTCATTGGTGGCGCAGTACGTCCGCCCCCAAGCCCCCCCTCAGTATTATAATCATTGGTGGTGCAGTGGCCACAGTCCCTCCCCTCCTCCGCCCCTCTCTCCTGTCATTGGCGCAATAGCACAGCCTAGTATTGGTAAAAGGCAAATCCCGGTATCGAATTGATACCGGTACAAAAGTATTGATTGGGTATCGATAATTCGATATCCCGTGCAACCCTAGTTAGAGCATCTCTAAAACGGCAGGTCTCGTGAGGTACACCCATCAAAAGTGACCAAAGGAAGAACAACCAGTGCACTGGAAACAGGGTAACTGGCGCCCAAGGCTCAATGATGCTGGTAGTGACGGATAGCCTGCCTGGTTCAGCAGGATAATGGGCCTGCCACACTGCAAACATTAGGAATGCAACATGACAAAGATCTTGGGGTCGTGACTTGACCTCCGATTTCCCCAGAACTCTATCCAAATCAAGCATCTGTGGGATGTGGTGGAACAAATTAATCCAATCCACAGACTCCCACCTCACTGAATTTAAAGGATATACATCATATATCTGCATTGAAACATCTTGAGGTTTCTTATGTCTGCAGTAAAAGCATTTGGGATCTTTAGTTCCACAATAGTTTCTTGTTCTACTCCGGTGTGTTTGCTGTCCATTCTGGAATCTGTAGTTCCACCATCGTTCTTCCCGTGTTTGGGATTTGTTTGTGGCTGTACTGTCCAGTATTTGCTAACGTGAATTCAGAGCAGAGTCAATTCAGTATTGCTTCATATATATTGTTTTTGTGATTATCCAGTTGTTGTGCAAATCAGCCCTACGGTAATTCCTGGGGGTATCTGAGTACCAAGAGCCACTGTTAAAGGGAACCTATCATGTTGAACGTGGTGTCTGAGCCTCAGGCAGCAGGTTATAGAGCAGGAGGAGCTGAGCAGACTAATGTCATTTTATTGGAAAAGATTCAGTAAAACTTGTATTTTATACATTTATATTCCAGCTCATTCTGGTGGCGAAGTCAGGGAGGCGGTCCTATCAGTGACTGACAGCTATCTCAGTATACATAGTCATAGAGGGAAGGCTGTCAGTCACTGATAGGACCGCCTCCTGGACTTCAAAGCCCTAAATGAGCAGAAATGTAAATGAATGAAAGTTAGGCTACATGCACACGACCGTATGTGTTTTGCGGTCTGCAAATTGCGGATCTGCAAAAAAAAACCACGGATGACATCCGTATGCCATCCGTTTTTTTTTTGCAGATCCATTGTAACAATGCCTAAAACGGACAAGAATAGGACATGTTCTATTTTTTTTGCGGGACTACGGAACGAACATACTGATGTGGACAGCACACGGTGCGCTGTCCGCATTTTTTGCGGACCCATTGAAAAATTAATGGGTCTGCATCCTATCCGCAAAAAAAAACCGGAACGGACACGGAAACAAAGAACGTTCGTGTGCATGAGGCCTTATACTTTATACTTTTCCCACAAAACTATATACCAGTCTGCTCAGCTTCTCCTGCTCTATAACATGCCGCCTGCAGATTCATTTGCATTTTCATGGTGACAGGTTCCCTCTGAGGCCCCTTTACACTGGCCGAGCATCAGGCAGATAATCGCTAACAAGCATTTCGTAGGAACACTTGTTAGGGATTATCCGCCAGTGTATAGGTACCGCCGATTACCTGATGAATAAGTGAAACGCTCATTCATCAGGTAATTGGATATTTCATGCAGACACCTAAATTATTGTTTACTAGCAGCAGATTGTCTAAACTGTCTCTGCTGCCGGCAAACAACAAGTCTGTATGGGGACAAGTGATGGCATTAGCGATCATTCCTCCCCATACTGTGAAGGAGATCGCAGCATGTAAATGCAGTGCTTCACCTCCACTGACGAGCAGGAGGACCAGAGTCAGGAAGGACCAGTGTAAAGGGACCTTTAGGACTTGGGAAAGGAGTACTGCGTACAACTGGCATTGCTACACTACGTATGACTGGTATCTGAAGTATCAATATTAATATCTCCTGCTGCCAAGCTCCTGTTATAGTCACAGTCTGAAATTAACTGGATTAATTACAAACTCGTTCTCTGGGGATGTCTGAGCTGAGCTAGATTTCATTTGACCATCATGTATGTTCCTGCGGTCATCCCACTATTATGCATCAGTAACTCTAAAAAGCTGTAGTTGTACAAGGAAAACAATTGAATTTACCAGACTTTTTTGGGACACTTTTGCAGTATTTTGCATCACTATTTGTAAGCCAAAACCAGGAGTGGATCTAAAACCAGATCACAGGGGTTGTCCCATGTCAACATTTACAGCACAATGCTGGGATCAGGGCCGGACTGGGGATAAAAACCAGCCCTGGAAAAAGTTGCATACCAGCCCCACAGCATTGCGTCATTATTTACTTGTTTATAATAGGAGAAAGCATTCATTTTAAAACACGTGTGTAAACACGAATATGAACTTTGCCCCACGATAGCTCTTTAGTAGAACCCCCATTGTTCATATTATCACAGTGTTTTCCCAACCAGGATGCCTCCAACTGTTGCAAAACTACAACTCTCAGCATGCTCAGACAGTGTTTTACCACGCCCTTTGACCCGCCCCTTTTTTGTTGGCCACCTATTTAATGATTGTTGCATGCAACATTTTACTTGACCAGCTATTTTAGATATTCTACGGCAGTCCTGTTACAATCCCCCCCAATGAGCCTTTCGACCAAATAATAAAAATATTTATAAAATCTCACCCATATGCTGCAAAAAAAATAAAAAATCTGCAATGTAAAATCGATAATAAAGATCAACTACAAACATAAACATATTTCACATAAAAACTTACAGTTACTTGGCTTGGCCCTTGAGGATCTCGGACGCCACTTCAACACTTTGGCCGGGGGCTCGGCGGAGCTGATGTTGTGTTTTATCCTAATGAGAAAGATTTCATAATAAGGATTTGGAGAAGGGGCAGAGGGATAGTAGAGCAGAGAGAGGCTGGTGCTGCTACTAGGGGGTCATACCATGGGGGAGTAATAAAGCCCACCATAATGCCCCCCCCCAGTAGTAATAATTCTCCTTATAATGTGCAAAACATACCCCTTTGTAATGCCCCCAGTTGAGCTAATGTTCCCATAATGTGCCAATATAAAATACCCCTTCTCAGTGCCCCCGTAGATGACCCCCATAGTGCTCCCCCCCTTCCCCATAGTACCCACCATAATGTGTCCCAGTATAAAATGCCCCTATACAGAGCCCCCCATATAAAATACACCTTCTTTTTAGCCTCAGTAGATGCCCCTATAGTGCCACCCAATAATCTGCCAGTAATAAGTGCCCCAATAGATGCCCCCAATCATGTGCCAGTAATAAGAGCCCCCCCACCATCATGTGCCAGTAGCCAGAGCCCCACCATATCATGTGCCAGTAGCCAGAGTGCCCCCCTATCATGTGCCAGTAGCCGCCCCTTATCATGTGCCAGTAGCCGCCCCTTATCATGTGCCAGTAGTCCCTTATGTGCCAGTAGTCCGCCTTATGTGCCAGTAGCCGCCCCTTATGTGCCAGTAGCCGCCCCTTATGTGCCAGTAGCTGCCCCTTATCATGTGCCAGTAGCCCCCCCTTATCATGTGCCAGTAGCCCCCTAATGTGCCAGTAGCCCCCTTATCATGTGCCAGTAGCCTCCATATCATGTGCCAGTAGCCCCCCTTATCATGTGCCAGTAGTCCCCCCTTATCATGTGCCAGTATTGTACCTATATAAAAAAAATAAAAAAAAACACTTATACTTACCTCCAGCGATGCGATGCAGGCCTCTTCCGCCCTGTGTCCCTCGCTATATGGCTCAGACGGCGCAATGACATCATCGCGCCGCCTGCACCGGCCTCTGATAGGCTGCCAGCACTAGGCCGGCAGCCTATCAGAGGAACAGGAGGGGACACACCTCTCCCCTGCCGCAGCATAGACATCTGTATCACCGTCCTGAGGACGGCGATACAGATGACTATGGAGATGAGCGCTTTGACAATGGAAGCGCTCATCTCCTGCTGCTGTGCCCTGCCGCCCCCACTTGTCACCAGGGCCGCGGCCTAGCGGGAAATTTCCCGGTATCCCGGTAGGCCAGTCCAATGTCAGATAGGTGTGGGTCTCCCCTCTGAAACATGCTTTTATTCATTTAAATCTCTGCTCTTTCTGTGCTCCGGAGTCCAGTGGGTGGTGCTAATCAGCGACTGGCAGCCTTCCTTGTGTAAATGTTCAGAGACAGCTGTCAATCACTGACAGAACCGCCCACTAGACTCCTAAACATAGAAACAGATGATATTTCAATGAATAAAATACAAGTTATATTGAATCTTTTCCCTTAAAGGGGTTGTCCGCTTTTTACTATTGATGACCTATTCTGAGGCGTCCCCATTCACTTCTAGTGCTCTGTAGTATTCACTTGAAAAGACGGGTCTGTCCTATAGAAGTGAATGGGGACGTCATACTTGTAACCACTGCAATTGATGCGGAGAGCAGGTAAACAGAGCAGAGAAGGCAGCGCTCATATGAGTGCTGTGTTCTCTTCAACAGCTGATCAGCAGGGGTACCGGGAGTCGGACTCCCACCGATATGATATTGATGACCTATCCTGAGGATAGGTCATCATTAGTAAAGAGTGGACAACCCCTTAAAAGGGGAATTTCTGGGTTTTACCATCAATGGCCTATCCCCAGTCCAGATTTTGCAGAGGCATTCTAGAGGGGTTTTTCAGTGAGAATGCTGCGGTCTCTCGTGATTTAGTCCCGCTGAACAGAGCTAAAACACAAATAAACATCTGCCATGATTTCAAGCGGTACTGCGCCATGTCCTTTTTAGGAAAAAAAACCTTAAAAAATACTGCAACAGGTGTTGCTTGTTGGTAATTTACCTTTCCCATAAGTAGCAGCTTCTCACTCTTGGAGGTGCAGTTTATAGATTTTCTTCCTGCCTTCTAACTAGCTGGTCGGTTGTACTCTGTGGTGCTTCTGGAGTTACCATTTTTCTACTTTCAGATAAGTCTTGTCTTATTGTTTTGTGTTTGTTATATTCCCTGTTGTTTGTATCTGGGCCTGAGACAGAGACTTCCATTCGTCCATCTGGGAAGGAATGGGTTGTCTCTGGTCCTAACATCATTCCAGGGCCTCATAGGAATATAAGGGCCTAGGTATCCAGCATATGAATATTCCTACCTTCAAGGTCTATTCATATTGATAGGTAGTTAGGGCCCGGATTAGGGTTGTTTAGGAGCTGACCTGTTTCTTCCCTAGTTTCCAGGCCCAGTTACTGTTCCCCTTCCCTCCTGTGTTTAGTGTGGAGTTTTTCCCCCACACTGATCATGACAATACTCTAGGTGTGAATGGCGTAGTAAATAAATTCAATGTGGCTAATCCATGTAACCACAAGCTGCAGCTTCCAGGCTGAAAGGCTCAAGCTGTTGACCCCCCCCCCCCCCCCCATGTGAATTTCAAGACTGTGTTGCAAAATCTGCCGTATAAAAGATGGTGCAGATTACTCATTACCAGCAATGGGAGGCAGATTGTAAGTAAATTCTACATGGATCTTGGAAGTCCGCTAAATCTGCTCAGAAAAATCAAGTCAACATAAGGGTCCATTCACGCGTCCGCATCCGTTTTGCAATATCGGGAACGGGTGCGGACCTATTCATTCTCTATGAGGCCGGAAGAGATGCGGAGAGCACAATATGTGCTCTCCGCATCCGCATTTCCGGAGTGCGGCCCCAAACTTCCGGGCCGCGGCCCTGCAAAAAAATAGAACATGTCCTATTCTTGTCTGCAATGGCGGACAAGAATAGGCAGTTCTATGGGGGGTGCCGGCCGGGTGTATTGCGGATCCGTTTCGCAATATCGGGAACGGGTGACGACCTATTCATTCTCTATGAGGCCGGAAGAGATGCGGAGAGCACAATATGTTCTCTCCGCATCCGCATTTCCGGAGCGCGACAAGAATAGGCAGTTCTATGGGGGGGTGCCAGCCGGGTGTATTGCGGATCCGCAATACACTACGGACGTGTGAATGGACCCTAACTGGATATTTGTCATTGCCACAGTATGTAACAGTTACATGGACTGATAACCCCTGTGTGAATGCAGCCTTAGTACATTACAGCACCTTTACTATCGCTGTCGTACCAGAATTCTGACGAAAGTTACACCTCTATGGCGCAAATTAAGAGGCAAATGTGTCAAAATGCGAAACATCAAAATCCATCATATGGTGGGTTATATGCCACTGTAATAAAACACTGGTGCAGAGTGTGAATGTCTGGGTATGTTCACACAATGGATTTTTGGTGCAGATTCCGAGCCAAAACCGCATGGAGATCTTCCCCATGATTTCAATGGAGAACCTGCATGTGACTCCATACTGCGCTTTTATTTTTGCATGCAATTTTAAAAACCGCACTGCGGGGAAAAAAGAGACCTATCCAATCTTGACGTGGATTCCGCATTAGACAGCAGTAGTAAATGAGCCCCATTATGGAGCCGCAGAAATTTGCTCTCCTATGGAAGTGCAGCCCACCTCTAATGCCAGTGCTGTAAACTGGTTAGCGCCTCTGCACCGAGCTCACCAAAGAGGCATGGTTTAGCAAAAAGGGGTGTGGCTTTGCAGAAAACAAGGTGTGGCTTAGGGATTTGAGGCAAATTTACTACAGGTGTGACATTTTTAGAGTAGTTTGCATATACTACATGCGACCAGATGTTTTGAGGGCTGGGCTTTAAGGGTTTTTTATTGTTTTTGTCCTGCAGTCCCCCAGTGGTGTCAAAACTGACGGAGCCTGATTACTAGACTTTAGACGGAAAGTCCCATTGGTATTTCTGAGGTCATTATACATCACTGTGCCCTCGGAGGACGCACTTAATTTATGACAAGACGCAGTCTACATTCTCTATAAGGCCCCTTTCACACGAGCACGTTTTCCATGTGGGTGGGTGCGTGAAGTGAACACATAGCGCCCGCGCTGAATCCTGACCCATTCATTTCAATGGATCTGTGCCCATGAGCGTTGTTTTTCTGCGTTGTGTGAGAATCACGCCATGTTCTATATTCTGCGTTTTTTTTCAGGCGGCCCTGGCCCCATAGAAGTGAATGGGACTTCAGTGAAAAACGTATTGAATGTGCAATGTGTTTTTCACTGATGGTTGCTAAGAGATGTTGTTTATAAGCCTTCAGGTTTTTTTTTTTTTTCACGTGTGCGAAAAACGCATCAAAACGGTTTGCACCTGCATGGAAAAAACTGAAACACTGAACGCAAACAAAACTGACCGAACTTGCTTGCGTATTGTTCGTGTTAAAGAGGCAGAATAGAAACTCCATTCAGGCTACTTTCACACTAGCGGCAGGACGGATCCGACAGGCTGTTCACCTTGACAGATCCGTCCTACCGCTATTTCGCCGTGCCGCCGCTCCGTCCCCATTGACTATAATGGGGACGGGGGCGGAGCTCCGGCGCAGCACAGCAGTTTGCGGTGAGAGGCCGCCGGACTAAAAAGTCGGACATGCAGTACTTTTAGTCCGGTGGCCTTTCGCCGTGCTAGTATAGTCAATGGGGACGGAGCGGCGGTCCGGCGAAATAGCGGCAGGAGGGATCCGATAGGGTTAACAGCCTGTCGGATCCGTCCTGCCGCTAGTGTAAAATTAGCCTAACGTATAAAATGTAGACACATTTGATCTTAAAAAGTTGCAAACCTGCGCTTTGCATCTTTTTATGCCAGTTACTGATGTACAGGACATAGTAAATGACCACCTTCACGTGAAATAAAAAATACAAATGGTCTTGTGATATTTTGTATAAAAAGTCGCACATTAAACAGGTTGCCCGCTAAGTTTACGCCCTCAGTATGCCTATGGCCACAGGTAGGATTATGGCAGTGTAATATCCATTGCGCGCAGTGGCTCCAGGTCCCCGCATATACAGCAGCTAATCCGTCAGGTAGACAAATCCTCTGCCTGACCTAATACTTTCCTAACCCGCAGACTCCAGGCTCCACGTCCGCACTCCGGGTTTTAGATACTCCACACGCTAGACATGACATATGATGGGCACTGCTTGTGACCAATCAGCAGCCGCAAAGCGTCAGTTTTGTGTTCGTTCTACTAGTCTGACCAATCACGCAGCTTCTAGGCGCGGTCAGCCGCTTGCAACCAATCCTAAGCCTTTTGGCCGTCCCGCTTCTCGACCGATTCCGAGCGCCATGCTGTGTGTGGCACAAACGTCGCTGTTTTTACATCGTTTTCGTCGACGTTTTTGACGAACCGACGGCTTCTGGGTCTAGTTTCTTCGCGGCTTTCGAGTTCCCTGGACATTTTATGTGCATTGAGATTGAAAAGTCGCACTTCTGGCTGAACGTTGGAAGGTTATTTGAAGTAATTAGTGACAGTGGTTGACGAGGCGCCATATTGCTTGTGGCAAGTTCGTACTATATAAAAACGAGCTTGCTTGGCCGTGGTGGGTTTTTATTATTATAGTGACATTTTTCAACCGCACGACCTTTGGCAGTGGCAGGGAGCGGCGTTGGTAAAAGCTGCCTGAGTAAAAGCCGCGGTTTTCGCCATTTTAGCGGGATGCGTGTGGGTCAGACAGCGGCTCCGTCATCTTCTCCTGCAGTCCTGTTAATAATCACTCAGCAGCTAACGCTGTCAGATCTGGAGCACATAAGCGTTTCTTGAAAGACGCGGCTCTACCTATTGAGCGCGTTTAACCCCTGCTGATGCGACAGTGTAATGACAGTTCGTGGCGGGCTTTTTAACTCGTTCGCGACCAGTTTACGTAGCGCTTGTATGCAGTGCGATCCCGACGTCATTACCAAGTTGGCGCTATGCCGATTTTTCCCGCCGATATCTATTAAACAATGGGAGGGTCTAGGAATGTAGTGCTGATGAATACATGCAGCCCCAGTCCTAGGTCATTGAGAATGACATGTGTGCTTTAGAAAGCAGGGGGGCACCGGACCGCTCCCCGCCTTTGGCCCCCAAAATTGGGTCGCTTCTAAGGTGCCGAGAAGCACGGTACAATAGGCTCGTCTGTGAGCGAAATCGTGTCTGCGCGCTGTGCTTCAGGTGAAGCCTGGCGGCGGAAGCCGGTACTGCAGCGCCTCCCTGGCACTCGGCAGTGAAGGGGTTGGTGGGAGGTTCGGTGAGGTCCGGAGAGATGACACTGTGAGGGGGGAGGGTTAATGTCGAATGGAAAATTTCCACTCGGTCTGCCCTTCACCTGAAGGGTTAAAAGAGAGAAGAAAAAAAATACAAATAAAAATTCCCTCGCAAACGGAGCCTCCTGCGGCAAGGTTGTCCGTGTGCAATACGTGACTGAACCCGCACACGGCGACATACCGGGGCGAGGGGTGTCAGAGGGCGCCGCCTGCGTGTCCTAAATCTCGCCGATAAAAATTGGCGCGTTTGTGTCACTGCTCGATCTGATCGTGCGATACAGCGCCCCGTACTGGAGACGGCCACAAACTGTCTAACCCAGTGCGACTTTTACCACCTAGTTTGCCATTGCGATGCGCCTTTCATGCCCACTACGACAATACAAGGTAGTCTGCGCAGAGGGCAAGTAAATGCCCCGGGGGCATGTTTCACAACGTCAGGGGGTTGCTCTTATTCTAGGCGCCCTGCTTTTTTTTTTTTTTTTGTCATTTTGCACACGCCACTATCCCGCTCCCCCCTCCCTCCAGAAGAAGAAGAAAAAAAACCACTGGATTGCCAAAGCTAGGAGCTGTTAATGCTAAGCTACAGCGCATGCGCCATAGACGAGGCGAGAGGCACAGCGGTCACTGCCGGTACTGCAGCTTAGAGAGGGAAGGCAAACAAGCCCCCCTCCCCCATTGTTTGAGCTGGGACGAATCCGACGCCGGATCTGCCTGACCCCCCCTCGCTCAGGAGCCATTAGCCAATCAGAAGGAGAGAAGCCGGTGCGTTGCTCCTCCCACTAATCTATATTAAAGTCCCTAGCGCCGCGTGAGTCCTTCACTGGCAGTCACCATAAAAAATAAAAAAAGCCATCTTTGCATTGTTCCCGCACCAGCCTGCCCGCTCCTCCGCGTCCCCGGATCTACCTGCACGTTTCTTTTTTATTTTCCCCATCTCTAGGCTAGGTTCTCTCTTCTTCCATTCACCATGTCAGACACAGCAGTGGACGCCAGTGTGGAGAAGACCACCAAGGTAAGGGGCTTTGTGTGCTGCTGTGCCCATTGTTGGCGGTCTGCACCTGTCGTTAATCATTAGCCGGCCGGGATGGAGGAGGCTGCCTGCTCGCTGGGTACCAGATGCCCGCCGGAGGCTGCCAGCCACTTTCTCCCCGGTAAAGTTTCCGGGCGGAGCGTCGCGTTCCCGGCCGGTGCCCACGCACGGGGTGGGAGGACTGGCACCGATGTGCTGGGATGGGTACCTGCTCGCCGTGACTGAGCCGCGCGCCCCCCCATTGCGGGACATAGCGCCCGGTGCCTGTGATCGGGGATGCGCTGTCCTAATCCCGCCTGGCATAGGCGGTTACAGCTGGCAGAGCTCTCGGGGGATGGCACACTACGCGGGAGGATCTGACAGCCGTCACCCGCCACAATCGGGGGTCGCCGCGATTCCCGGCGGAAAGCCTTTGTTGTTGCCATGGAGGGGTTAATGAGGTCCCAGCTGCGCGGATGAGTTATGATTGGGGGGGGGGGGGGGGGGGGGGTCTGCCACTTGTTTGTGTTGTACACAGTTCTTCACGTCCACCGGCTCAGTCCCGGGGGAGACGGGGAGTCAGGGGACAGATGGTAACCGGATTAAGACTTTAAGGACAGAGCCTTTAATTAGAGGCGGGGGAGGGAGGGTTAATTACTAGCTCCGCGCGAGGTCTACCTGCCAGGAGGACAGGACCAGGAGCGGGCGCCTCTCCTCCCGTCCGCGGCAGCCGCTGTGATTCCCAGGGCGAGAGGCTCGTCAATTACATGTTACCTCGTTTATTCCATATATCATTGTTCACCCCCAGCGTGAAGCCTGTGCGTCACTCAACAGAACTTGCTTTGAACAGCCTACTGGGAGTTGTAGTTTCTCCGCCTTCTCTCCGCGGGCGTGTCTGCATAAGGGAGTAAGGCGAGCCTAGAGCGAGCGCTCTACAAATCCCGGGAGCCTGTGCGCTTCGTGTGGGCTGGGACAAGGCGGCGCCAGCCAATCAGCGGCTCCGGGGCGCAGGATAAGGACATGGGCGGAGATAGGAGCGCGGAGCCGTCCAATCGCTGCGCGCCATCAGGGGCTCCAAATTTGAAACCGCATTTAAAGCGTGGTGTGTGTTTGAACACAAAGCTGCGGCACCTGGTTATTACTGGCGCTCTGCAGCGGTGAATGGGAATACCAGGTGTCCATTGTCTTTAATCCAGGGCAAGCCCTCGCGTCACAGTCTACTTAGAATATTCCCCTGTTCACCAGCAGGGGGTGTAGGAGATGACATATGGCCTCCCCTGTGTGGGGAAATCTTGTCCTGATAGTTCTGTTTAGGTGCCTCCTTGGGATCTGTAGTATGAAACTGCTAAGTGGGCTCTGTACTGGTTTTCAGACCCCCCCCCCCCAAGGGTTGATGTTGTAGTTCATACTATGCATAGGCTCCAAAGACTGATGGGGAACATGTATTGTGAGCCCCATTGGTGACAGTGATGATCTCCGTAAAGCGCTGCGGAATATAGTAGTGCTATATACGTGAGTTAAATAAAAATATAGGCTCCTGCTGCATCAGGAGGCGCTGTCTGTACAGTGACAGCATATGTCGTTTAAAAATGCATCGGGTTGGCTTTATATGTCGCTGTGGGGTGAATGTAGAGTAAATGGCACGTGTCTGTGCCAAGTGTGTCTCCTTGTACTGCCCAGGAGTCACGAAGTGCTAACAGACTTCATCCTTTCCTGTACAGGACCTGGTGAAGTCAAAAGAAAAGGTTGTTGAAGAAACAGAAAATGGGAAGGAGAAGCCCGCCAATGGAAATGCAGTAAGTGCTCCTGAATGCTTGTGTGGTTGTAGTGCACGCACAGGCCTCTAGAGGGCTCTGCAGCGTAATCCCTGCTGTACCCTTCACCTGGTCCATGTTTGTGCTCGTCTGGAACAGAAACGGTAAAAGTCGAGCTCCTCTAAAAACTCCTCCCTATTTTCACTTCTCATTATTATGGCATGTCATGGTAATATCATATTAGCCACACCTTGAAGAGTCAGTTGTGTGGGAGATTGCCGTGTGTTTGCAGCAAACCCACTCTGAAGGAGATGCCTGAACTTTTCTCCATTTAAATGTATTAATAATTGAACGCTTTATTTTAGGAGAATGAAGAGAACGGAGATGATGCAGGAGACAATGATGAAGAGGAAGAGGTTGATGAGGAAGATGAGGAGGATGAAGTAGAAGGTATACTTGCACCATCTTAAGATGCTTATTTTGTGAGGGGGAATATTGGGGATGCGACCAAACCTAAAGTAACCGGTGTAAGAATAACGGGAGGGAAAGTGAACTTTACAGGTGGTTTTATCATGTATGGCACAGGTGCCACCATCTGCCACCATTTTTTTTATGCCTGGACGTCCTTGTGAAATGCTTGTTTTAAAGCTTTTTGCACAACAGCTGTTTCCTCGAAAAAAGTCCTTCTTGTATGAATGGGCGTTTCTGTTACAGTTCAACTCCCTAGTTTTAGATTACCAGTGTTGACCCATCTTTGGCAGGAGCGCTGGGTCAGGTTGGGCACTGGAATGTAGTAATGTGTAACTGCATGCCTTCCACCTAAAATGTCAGTAAAGATAAAATAGAACTATTTGTTTGGTTTCATCTTGCAGTCTTTAACATTCTGTATTAAAATATCTTTTCTTGCCAGGAGATGATGATGAGGGTGATGAAGATGAAGAAGCAGATGGCGCCACTGGGAAAAGAGCAGCAGAAGACGACGATGACGACGTAAGTGAAGAAGCTGAATTTGCTCCCGTCCCAGTGTAGTATAAATCGGCACACGATTCAAGTGAATTGGCGGCTGTGAAATCCCCTTGCCTAACAGCTGTAGCCCACAACTGGATATATACAGGGGTTCTTATAGGACACTGGTTAAAATAAAGCAAGGAAATATCATACACTAGTAGTTACACTGGCCATAAAGTAGTGGGCCAGGGCTACAAGTGTATTCCCAGTAAAGACCATTACAGTGTGAAACTATGGCTTTCAGGGATCAGTTAGTGCTATGTGGGGGGGGGGTAATACAGATACATGGCACTATAAAAATGTACCATTTGGATGCCCTGTTTTTGGAGAGGTTGCCATCCTTTAAAGGCCCCCTTCAATTGCACAATAAAGTTTATACTGTATCCATTAATAGTGGTGGCTTCAAAGAGTCTTCCACTCTGCTACCTCTGTGCGCTACATTAACAGCCCAATAGCTTCAGTGAGAGCTGAGCGTGTGGGCTCTGACATGGCGGAATGCTTTGATCGTGGTCTTGGACCATGCAATGGCGTAGTGCCTGTAACTTTAAATTTCCCATGTGATAGAATTCCTGATAGGAAGTGTTGTCAAAGCAAACACTGCTGGAGAGAAGCTTTCTGCTACATGCACACGACCGCATGAGTTTTGCGGATCTGCAAAAAAACCCAAAAAAAAACGGATGACCGTGTATTGTAAGCTTCTGTCCTGTTAATTTTCTTCCCCAAGCAGTTACTATATCAATGTTTCACTCTCCTCCCCAGGATGAAGATGACGTTGAAACAAAGAAGCAGAAAAAGGATGAAGATGACTAGAGGGGCCATTCCCTGTCTCAATATAAATTCTATATATAATCCTTCTCCACAGCCTCCCCACCCTTTTCACGCTCAGAACATGGTCACTGAAAGTGATGCATCCGTCCCCCCCCCCCCTCACACAGGCTCCCATGACCCTTTTCTCCGTCCTCGCACGTTACTGCGTCTGAGGCGCAAGTTGATGTGCCCTTGGTGCATTCTTTTTAAGCAGCCCCTGGTCCTCTTTAAGTTGAGTGGGCCAACCCTTTCACTGCCAGTTTGGGTTGCATTTACTTGCTGTCCTCCCCAGTCGTGAGAGGGAAAAAAGGGGCGAGATTCATAACGGCAAAAAAAAAAAAGTTTAGCTTTTCCTTTTTAAATTTCTGAATGGGATACGAAGAAACACCCTTGGATGGGGTTCCTATGTTTGTATTTTTTATTTACATTTTATATTTTTGTACATATTGGTATACAGCTGTCCTTTTTCTGTACCGGGAATCCGGCTGACAGGGTGTGGGGCTTTTAAATTACACATTTTACGTTATTTTATTTTAAAAAATTGCACCTGTAGATTTCTGCCAATGAAACCCTGATGTATTTTGTTCAGTTTTTTTTTTGTTTTGTTTTTTCTTCTGGGCGGGGTGGCGGGCAGGGTGGAGTAAGACCAGGGCTGTTTCGTCTCCAAGGGGAGCAAATGGAGAAATATTTACAAAAAAAGAAAAAAAAATTGTTACAAAAAAACCTAAATAAATAAGACAAAATTCCCATATAAGAAAAAAATATTCTGATCATTCCAGTAACTTTTTACTTTTTTTTTTTTTGAGCATATTTTTAGCTGTACTTTAGATGGGTTTGGATGAGTTAAATGGCCAAAGATATAATTTTTTTGTTTTTTTTTGTTTTGTCTGAAGTTGCTGTTTACTTTGTCATTTCTTGGCCTGGCTGGATGTGTGCGGCAGTATTGTCAATAAAACTGCAATTTTAATTTGCAGGCTTTCTTTTTTGTTCTAACAGTGTGATGTTTGAGTCTTGTGGTTTATTCATTTTTAAGACCTCAATTAAAAAAATATTGGTCCAGAAAGTGATATATGGTGTAAGAGATCAGAACAAAACTGAGGTGAGCTGCGTGCATTCTCAGGTACTTGTAGTGTGCTGGGTGGACAAAAGCTTTAGTTCATATTTTCTCATCTCGCCTATTACTGGGTAAAAAGACATTTGCTGGGGGAAAAAAAAAGCACCATCTACACTGCAAACTGTACTTACAGCATGTGTAAATATGCTCTTGATCATTATTGTGGTGCACTTGTTAACCCCTGCTACTAGGTAACTTCCACTTGATTAGAGAAGCAGAATTTGAACACATGCCTGGATTCTGAGCTTTCAAACCATTCTCCATCACTGGAAACGAGCACGTTGACCTCCTCAAATACATACTTTACAAAACGCCATTAGTTCAGTATACTTGTTCATTCAGCAATTGATACAAAACATTAGGCCTCAATTACTCTTACATATTAAAGTAGGTATATTGCACCAATACTAGTCGGCCAAAGCCAGCAGTCCGGAACCTTAAAGGGAACCTGTCACCGGGATTTTGTCTGTAGAGCTGAGGACATGGGTTGTTAGATGGCTGCTAGCACATCCGCAATATCAAGTCCCCATAGCTCTGTGTGCTTTTATTGTGTAAAAAAAAACAGATTTGATACATATTCAAATTAACCTGAGGTGAGTCCTGTCCCTGACTCATTTCACATACAGGACTCCTCTCAGGTTAATTTGCATATGTATCAAAGTTTTTTTTTTACACAATAAAAGCACACAGAGCTATGGGGACTTGATATTGCGGATGTGCTAGCGGCTATCTAACAACCCATGTCCTCAGCTCTATACCCAAAATCCTGGTGACAGGTTTCCTTTTAAGGCTAGGTCTACACGACATTTGTCGCACCAGTGTTGCGCAACAATTTTTATAATGATAATCTATGGTGTCGCACTGCGATAAGCTGCGATGCGACAGTCGCAAAAATCAATTTGAGATGGATTTTTCTGTGACTGTCGCATTGTGACACCATAGACTATCATAAAAATTGTTGTGCAACATTTCATCGTGTAGACCTAGCCTAACATCGAAGTATAAAGGAGGGAGATCACCTCTTGTAGTGAGCAGTGTGATATTTCAGCAGTAGCAGTGGAGGAGGTATACTGTAAGAAACTTATCAGTTAGGCTAGGTGTGTGGAGAGTGAGTTTGTCATAAATAAAACACTTTGTCTCAAAATGCGCATTGTAATAGTGAGGTGGGAAAACTTAAAAAAAAAAATATTTAGCCATTCTGAAATGGCTTTTCAAAGTACACCAACCTCATCAGTTTGATCCATTTGAAAAAAAGTATGCAGTTTTGTGAAAAAGTGGATAGATCCTCTTTAATCCTTTCTTGCCCAGCACCGTATATGGGTGCCTGCTGCATGATGCGAAAGACGATAACGTACATGTAACCCTGCAATGCCGTCGTGACCATGGCATCTGGGAGCACAAAACCCCAGAAGCTCACACGAGGGGCGGAGGAGCTAGACAGTGTATGAATCAGCCTCGGTCCTCCTGAATGATCCAAGGCTGCCTCACGTAAGTTCCTATCAAGACCCTGTGGCAGGGCTCCACAGGAACATAGCGTAATCCTCTATACTCTAATGCATTGGGGTCTATGAGAGAAGCAAACTGATGATTGCTTGTTAAAGTTCCCTAGGGCAACTATAAAGTGTAAAATTATAAAAAAAATAATAATCATGGGCATCATTGTGCAAAAAAATGCCTGTACTATTAAAATATCAAAATATTTATCTTATACTGTGAAATAGTCAAATAGCTGATTCACAGTTTTTTTTGGTTGCTTCACCTCCCACAAAAAAAAATGAATAAAAAGTGAGCCAAAAGAAACAAACCCCAGAATGGTATCAATGAAAAGTACAGATTGCCCCCACAAAAAAAACGAGCCCTTGCACACCTCTGTACACATAATTACAAAAAAAGTTATAGGGGTCAGAATATGGCAATGGTATTAAAATGCAATAACTCATTTTACTGCATAGATAATGCTGTAAAAACAACCTATAAAACTAGCGGAATTGCAAATTCTACCCTATTTGGATTTTTTTTCCAGCTCCCCGCTACACCGTATACAATATTAAATGGCGCTATTAAAAAGTACCACTTGTCCTGCAAAAAACAAGCTAAGTCCAGCTATGTGAACGGAAAAAATAAAAATGTTATGGCTCCGGAAAGGCAGGGAGTGAAAAATGAAAAGCCTTCCGGGGGTTAAATAGGTGTTTCATCCGAAGTCGATTCGCTCATCCCTAATCAACATCAGACAGGCAGGGGGCCGACTCATGACACTCCTGCCGATCAGCTGTTTCAAGAGAATGCAGAACTCGAACCAGCGATGTCTTCACTGTTGCAACTGCAGCGGTAAGCAGGTGTAATTACATCTCAGCTGTTCCATTCGCTTCAATGACTGTGAATGGGATGGTAGAGCTGTAATTACCGCTGCCGTTTCAACAGCGTGCAGGTAAACAGTGAAGAGAAGGCTAAGAGCTGATCACCAGGGGTGCCCCCTCTAATCTGATATTTATGGTAGGTCATCAATATAAAAAAAAGTAGACACCCCCTTTAGGTTCCAAGTAGCCATTTCCTGAAATATCTGTGGGACTGTTTGGCACCACAAAAGTGAATCGTTAATTTCTAACGATAATTTGTTTTCCCTTAGTCCTAACAGTGGCACAGATGGGGTATTCTGCTCTCGTGGACTGGTTAGAACAGGTGGAAATTTATTGACAAATGAAAGTAATTAAATCATTAACAAGAGCCTCCCACCCCAATAAAGAGGGGGATCAACCCCAGTCCCCTTGTGTAGTTACAAGCAGAAAAAAAAGACCACTAAAGTATAACTAAGGGGGGGATATTTGTGTGCCACTGTTAGGACTAAGGGAAAACAAATTATCGTTAGAAATTAACGATTCCCTTACGTCCTAACCAGCGGCACAGATGGGGATTAGCAAGTAGAAACCCCCATGGGATGGCTCTCATGTCTGGCGGAAGATAATACTGTCCGGCCAAATGAGGAATAGCTATCTCCTAGAATCCACTCTATAGTGTGAGATAAAAGTAGAGTGAGAACTCCAGGAAGTCGACTTACAGTGGAATCGAGCTTCTTTCTGTAAAGGAAGTAGCCACCACTCGAGTAGAGTGGGCCTTCACAAACTCAGGTGGCTCTGAACCCTGAGACACATAAGACTCCCGAATTGCCTCTTTAATCCATCGACTGATGGAGGGTTTAAAGGCTTTCCTACCCTTGTGGGTACCGGAAAAAAGGATAAGGAGGTTTTCATCCTTCCTAAATACCTTGGACCGTTCCAGGTAAATCCTGAGACATCTCGAAACGTCGAGAGTATGGAGCCCCCTTTCTTCTGAGGAGGGGAGAGGAGCCAAAACTGGAAGAGAAATCACCTGGTTGATGTTGCTGAACGTAGGCACCTTTGGAATAAAGGTAGGTAAAAACCTGAGCAGCACCCGGTCTTGCAGGAACTTGGTGTATGGCTCAAAAGCAGAAAAAGCTTGGAGTTCCCCAACTCGTTTTGCAGAAGTGGAAGCTAATAAAAAGGTAATTTTCAAGGTTATAAACTTGGGCTCCACCTCCTCTAAGGGCTCAAAGGGGGGAGATGATAACCCCCTGAGCACAACCGTTAAATCCCATACCGGGATAGGTTTAATTATTGTAGGCTTTAACCTAGAAGCTCCCCTAAGGAACCTCTTGATAAGGGGTTCTTGAGAAATGGACCTGTAGAGACAGGACGAGATCGCAGAAGTTTGCACTCTGAGGGTCGAAGGTGACAACCCTTTATCCAGACCATCCTGCAGGAACACCAAGTTGAGAAAATCTTCCAAATTCTTGAATAAGATCTGTTGGTAGCCTCAGATCTGGAGTGCTCTAGGGTTCTCAAGACAGACCCGATAGTCCTATTCTTGGAAGGGACTGATTAACCTCCAGGCTGTCAGGTTGAAGATTTGAGGAGGTCTGAGTGTCCCCGACACCAGTACTTTCTCTGGGGGAAGCCTCCAAAATTCCCCCCGACTCATTTGAATGAGTTGGGTAAACCAAGCTCTTTTCGGCCAGTATGGAATGATGGCGATGACTGATGCTTGGTCCTGCCTGATTTTCATCAATACCCTCGGAATCAAGGAAATTGGAGGGAAGATATAGGCCAGCCCGAACCTCCATGGGATTGACAGTGCATCTATTGCCACCGGGTTGCCCTCCCTGTAAAGGGAGCAATACCTCGCCACCTTGGTGTTGAACCTCGTTGCCATAAGATCGATCTCTGGCATTCCCCACATGAGCGTTATCTCCTTGAAGATGTCTGGATAGAGAGATCACTCCCCGGTTGGAAGACCTCGGCTCAGGCGATCTGCTATCATATTGTGAACTCCACGAATGTGGACGGCTGATAAGTGGGTGAGGTTCAATTCTGCCCAATCCAATATCACACCTATCTCTCTCAGGTGACTTTGTGCCTCCCTGCTTGTTGATGTACATTACAGCGGTTATGCTGTCTGACTGTACTCTCACCGCTTTGCCTTGAATGCAGGGAGCGAAATGAAAAAGGACTAGCTTGAGCGCCCTGATTTCTAGGAGATTCGATGATAATAACTGACGTGTCCAGGTTCCTTGGACTGTCTTGTCTAGAAGATGTGCTCCCCAGCCTACTAAGGATGCATCTGTGGTAAGTATGATCCACGAGGGTTGGATCAGGGACTTGCCGTCCTCGAGACGGGTTCACCATCTTAGGGAGGACCGGGTACGATAGGACAGGGAGTGCACAGAATTTAGTCCCAACGGACTGTGATTCCACTTGGCTAGTACCTCCGATTGTAGTGGACGTAGATGCCATAATGCCCAAGGAACTGCCTCTACGGTTGATGACATTAGTCCCAACATCCTCATCAAAGTACGAATGGTTACCTTCCGAGGTACTGAGAGAGAGCGGGCTGAATTCTAAACAGATAGCCTTCTTTGGGGAGTAAGATGAATAGTCATTTCCACTGAATCCACCAGGAATCCCAGGAACTTCACTGAGGTAGCTGGTAGGAGCTGGGGCTTGTCCCAGTTGATTATCCATCCTAATTGGTGGAGGAATGCTACAGCCCGCCGAATGTGTTGGGACAGGATCGCTTGGGAAGGGGCTCTAAAGAGCCAGTCGTCCAAATAAGGAATTATGTTCAGACCCTGAAGTCTTAGAGCTGCCACCACGGAAACCACCACCTTGGTAAATGTGTGTGGGGCCGAAGAAATTCCTAACGGGACGGACACAAACTGAAAATGTTTTAGGACTCCCCTGATTTGTACTGCGATCCTTAAGAATCTTCTGGACCCAGGATGGATGGGAATATGGAGGTAGGCATCCTTGAGGTCCAAGGTTGCCATGAAATCCCCTGGCAAGAGAAGATTGGTCACCGAGTGGATAGTTTCCATCCGGAAATGCTTGCGTTTGATGAACTGATTGAAGTATCTCAGATCTATGATCATCCGCCAGTCTCCGGTCACCTTGGGTACCAGAAAAACTGGGGAATAGATACCTGCTCCCTGATCTTGAAGAGGCACCTCCTCTAGTGCCCCTTTCCGAAGATACTCCAGAACGTAGATCTCCAGAATTCTCTGTTTGCTGGATGGAAGCAATTTAGTTTGAACAAACTTGTCTAAAGGGGACTGTCCAAGTCTACCAGGTATCCCTGGGATATAATATGGAGAACCCACGGGTCTTGGATATGAGTCTGCCAAGACTCTAGAAAATGTTATAGGCAACCGCCTACGGGAAAGGTGCCGCACAATAGCACGGCCAAAAAATCACCCTGCATGCTGTGCAGGAGACAAGCAAACTGACCCCAACACGGGTAAGAGCCTGCATAAACATAGAATAGGGGTCCCCCCAGGAAGGGAGGGGGGACCACCACCCGTCCAGACCTGTCCGAAGGACAGAAAAAAACACAAGGGGACTGGGGTTGATCCCCCTCTTTATTGGGATGGGAGGGTCTTGTTAATTATTTAATTACTTTCATTTGTCAATAAATTTCCACCCGTTGTAACAAGTCCACCGGGGGCAGAATACCCCATCTGTGCCACTGGTTAGGACGTAAGGGAATGCATATGTTTTGTTAAGACTAAAATAAACTATTGCATCAATGGAGAATAGCATGATAGTTATATACCTGAAAATAAAACATATATATATATTTTCTTAAACAAACCCTAACTCCTCGGCCGGAATGTGCTGTCTGCATCCGCATTTGCAGATCCGCACTTCCGCATCCATGCTTCCATTTCCGCCAAAAAATAGAACATGTTCTATTCTTGTCCGCAATTGCGGACAAGATCAGGCATTTTCTATTATCGTGCCGGCGATGTGCAGTCCGCAAATTGCGGAATGCACATTGCCAGTGTCCGTGTTTTGCGGATCTGCAGTACACTTACGGACGTGTGAATGGACCCTTAAAGGGGTTATCCAGGAATTGGTAATAATGTCCTGTCCTCAGGACAGATCATTATCACATCGGCAGGTGTGCACGGACTTGGACACCCCACCGATTAGTTGTTTCAGGGAGCTGCCACACTCATTAGAGCTCTGCTGAGCACAGCTGGCTCCCGGCAGCTTTCCAAACATAGCGCCATACATTATATAGCGGCTCAGCCCCATTGATTTGAATGGGGCTGAGCTACAACTAGGCCATGTGATCAATGTATTGTAACGTCACATGGCCCACGAAGAGGCCACTGCGCCCACACAGCTGATCAGCGGGGGTTCATCAATATAAGTTCCTGGATAACCCCTTTAATTTTTTTCTACTTTATATAAATAGGATAAAAGTATTTTATTTATTTATTTTTTTATAGTGGTCAGAGCTCTTAAAATTACCTGCATGGATTTAAAGGGAGTCTGTCACCTCCATATGGCTATATACAGTGCTTACATGGCTCTGTAGCACACCTATACAGGATTGTAACTGTACCTTTGTTCTTTTCTTTAGACTTGCACCAGCAGGAAAAACTAAGTTTAATTCATATGCAAATGAGCACTGGCAAGTGCCCAGGGGCGGCGTTCAGTGTGTAAGTGCCCAGGCTGCTCTGCCTTCTTTCCACTTTACTCCTCCCCAGCCTCTTCCTTTGCCCTATCGATGAGGCAAGAGACTTGGAGGGCGGGCAAAGGCAGAGACTGGGGAGGAGTAAAGTGAAAAGAAGGCCGAGCAGCCTGGGCACCTACACACTGAACGCCCCCCTGGGCACTTGCCAGTGCTCATTTGGATATGAATTAAACTTCGTTTTTCCTGCTGGTGCAAGTCTAAAGAAAAGAACAAAGGTACAGTTACAATCCTGTATAGGTGTGCTACAGAGCCATGTGAGCACTGTATATAGCCATATGGAGGTGACAGACTCCCTTTAAAGACAACATGCCGTTCCTGTAGTCACCTTAAGGCCTCATGCACACGACCGTTTTATTTTTTGCGGTCCGCAAAAACGGGTTCCGAAGTTCCGTGATCCGTGTCTGTTTTTTCTTCCGTGGGTCTTCCTTGATTTTTGGAGGATCCACGGACATGAAGGAAAAAGTCATTTTGGTGTCCACCTGGCCATGCGGAGCCAAATGGATCCGTCCTGACTTACAATGCAAGTCAATGGGGACGGATCCGTTTGACGTTGACACAATATGGCGCAATTGCAAACGGATCCGTCCCCCATTGACTTTCAATGTAAAGTCAGGAGTCCCTATTATACCATCGGATCAGAGTTTTCTCCAATCCGATGGTATATTTTAACTTGAAGCGTCCCCATCACCATGGGAATGCCTCTATGTTAAAATATACCATCGGATTTGAGTTATATCTGAAGACTCAGATCCGACAGTATATTCTAACACAGAGGCATTCCCATAGTGATGGGGACGCTGCAAGTTAGAATATACTAAGAACTGTGTACATGACTGCCCCCTGCTGCCTGACAGCACCCGATCTCTTACAGGGGGCTGTGATCCGCACAATTAACCCCTCAGGTACCGCACCTGAGGGGTTAATTGTGCGTATCATAGCCCCCTGTAAGAGATCAGGTGCTGCCAGGCAGGAGGGGGCAGACCCCCCCCCTCGCTCCCTACCCAGTTTTAAATTCATTGGTGGCCAGTGCGGGCCCCCCCTCCCTCCCCTGTATTACATTCATTGGTGGCCAGTGCGGCATCCCCTCCCCCCCCTCCTAATTAAAATCCCCCCCCCCATATACTATGGCACCAGTCGTGCCCCCATCTTTATATTATGGCCCCAGTTGTGCCCTCATACATATACTATGACCCCAGATGTGTCCCTATACATATATTATGACCCCAGTTGTGCCCCCATACATATATTACGGTCCCAGTTGTGCCTCCATACATATACGATGGCCCCAGTTGTGCCCCCATAGATATATTATGGCCCCAGTTGGTGGCAGCGGAGAATTCCGATCGGAGTCCCAGTTTAATCGATGGGGCTCCGATCGGTAACCATGGCAACCAGGATGCTACTGCAGTCCTGGCTGCCATGGTTACTTAGCAATTTTAGAAGCATTATACTTACCTTGCTGTCTGTGGCCGGCCGGGCGCTCCTCCTACTGGTAAGTGAAAGGTCTGTGCGGCGCATTGCCTATAGCACAGACCTGTCACTTACCAGTAGGAGGAGCACCCGGCCGGTCACAGACAGCGCAGGTAAGTATAATACTTCTAAAATTGCTAAGTAACCATGGCAGCCAGGACTGCAGTAGTGTCCTGGTTGCCATGGTTACCGATCGGAGCCCCAGCGATTAAACTGGGACTCCGATCGGAACTCTCCGCTGTCACCAACTGGGGCCATGAAATATCTATGGGGGCACAACTGGGGCCATCGTAAATGTATAGGGACACATCTGGGGTCATAGTATATGTATGAGGGCACAACTGGGGCCATAATATAAAGATGGGGGCACAACTGGGGCCATAGTATATGGGGGGGGATTTTAATTAGGAGGGGGGGAGGGGAGGCCGCACTGGCCACCAATGAATGTAATACAGGGGAGGGAGGGAGGGGGGCCGCACTGGCCACCAATGAATTTAAAACTGGGGAGGGAGGGAGGGGGGTCTGCCCCCTCCTGCCTGGCAGCACCTGATCTCTTACAGGGGGCTATGATACACGCAATTAACCCCTCAGGTGCGGCACCTCTGCAATCCGTCTGTGTGAAAGTAGCCTACGGATCACGGACGCGGATGACAATCTTGTGTGCATCCGTGTTTTTTCACGGACCCATTGACTTGAATGGGTCCGCGAACTGTTGTCCGTCAGGACAGGTCATATTTTTTTGACGGACAGGAAACACGGATCACGGACGCGGATGAACAACGGTGCATTTTCTGAGTTTTCAATGGACCCATTGAAAGTCAATGGGTCCGCAGAAAATCACGGAAAACGGAACAACGGACACGGATGCACACAACGGTCGTGTGCATGAGGCCTTAGAGGGAGTGTAGGAGATAATTTCATACTGCTATGCATTGAAGGTGATAACATCCCATAATCTCCCTCTAGTGGCAATTGCCGGCAGCAAGCATGAGATCTTCTAAACTGCTGTCTATGCAGGGGATTTGGAGCTCTGTGTTAGGCTACTTTCACACTCGCGTTTTGTGCGGATCCGTCTTGTATCTTCACAGACGGATCCGCACCAATAATGCAAACGCTTGTATCTGTTAATAATGGATCCGTTTGCATTATGGATCCGTCTTGACTTACATTGAAAGTCAGTGGGGGACGGATCAGTTTTCAATTGCACAATATTGTGTCAGTGAAAAATGGATCCGTCCCCATTGACTTACATTGTAAGTCTAGACGGATCCGTTTGGCTCCACATAGTCAGACGGTCACCAAAACGCTGCAAGCTGCGTTTTAGTGACCGCCTAAAAAACGCAACGGAGACCAAACGCAGCCATATTGATGCATTCTGAGCGGATCCTTATCCATTCAAAATGCATTGGGACTGAACTGATCTGTTTTGGGCCGCTTGTGAGAGCCCTGAAACAGATCTCACAAGCGGACCCAGAAACGCCAGTGTGAAAGTAGCCTTAGAAATAAGTAGGACAGCTGGAAAGGTATACTCAAAAACCTAACACAATTTGAGAACCTAAAAGGACATAGAGATTAACTTCAAACTATGAAAAGAAATGTACTTGTATACTATAATGTTATCAGTGGCTCTGCCATCTGTTAGGGCGCATTTATACCTGTGTTGAGCTTTCCATTCTTCTAAACCATCTGAAGAAAAGAAAGTTTAAAAAAAAAAAAAAAAACACATAGATTAAGGCCTCTTTCACACGGGCGTGTGTTCCCCCTTGGTCGTGCTGCGGCCCGCAAAATGCGGTCCGCAATGCACGAGCTCACTCCGTGGGGCAGCCGCAGCGGATCGCGGACCCATTACTTCAATGGGTCCGCGATCTAGCCGTTCCGCAAAAAGATAGGACATGTTCTATCTTTTTGCGCAATGGAAGTACGGGACGAAACCCCACGGAAGCACTCCGTAGTGCTTCCGTAGGGTTCCGTTCCGTGCTTCCATTCCACATCTCCGGATTTGCGGACCCATTAAAGTGAATGGGGTCTGCAATACGTCAACGGGGCGCACACGCCCGTGTGAAAGAGGCCTAAACGTTGAGTGACTGATGCAACAGAGCATAGTCTGTTTGCAATCCATTCACTTTCATGTTCATGTTTTCACACACTTTAGGCCTCCTGCACACAACCATATCCGTTTTTTCGGTCCCCAAATCCTGGGTCTGCAAAATACGATGTGGTCTGCGTGTGTCCTGCAATTTCTTTGGCCTACTGTAAAAAAGCCTATTTAATGCATATTAATACCTTCCCATGGGATAACCTCTTTGAAGCCATTAAATCCATAACTACATAAAAAAAAAACCCTGAGCATGTGACCATACGCTTAGGCTATAGGACTCTTTCAGACAAGCGTGCCCAGTGCGGAAAACACGCTTTGTGCGGAAGTGTTATTTGCCACTTTGGACACTGCTGGTTTCACAGGATCGCACATCATTAGGCCTCATGCACCGTATGTATTTTGCGGTCCGCATAAAACGGATCCACGAAAAAATACTGATGACGTCCGTGTGCAGTCTGTATTTTGCGGAACAGAACAGCTGGCCCCAAATAGAACAGTACTATCCTTGTCCGTAATGCGGACAATAATAGGACATGTTCTATTTTTTTGCGGAATGGAAATACGGAAACGGAATGTATACAGAGTAAGGCCTCTTTCACACTTGCGTTGTCCGGATCCGGCGTGTACTCCACTTGCCAGAATTACACGCCGGATCCGGAAAAACGCAAGTGTACTGAAAGCATTTGAAGACGAACCCGTCTTCAAAATGCTTTCAGTGTTACTATGGCAGCCAGGACGCTATTAAAGTCCTGGTTGCCATAGTAGGAGCGGGGAGCGGGGGAGCGGTATACTTACAGTCCGCGCGGCTCCCGGGGCGCTCCAGAATGACGTCAGAGAGCCCCATGCGCATGGATGACGTGTCCATGTGATCACGTGATCCATGCGCTTGGGGCGCCCTGACGTCACTCTGGAGCGCCCCGGGAGCCGCACGGACGGTAAGTATGCTGCTCCCCCGCTCCCCGCTACACTTTACCATGGCAAACAGGACTTTAGCGTCCCGGCAGCCATCGTAACCATTCAGTAGAAAGCTAAACGTCGGATCCGGCAATGCGCCGAAACTACGTTTAGCTTAAGGATCAATGCCTTTCAATGGGCATTAATTCCGGATCCGGCCTTGCGGCAAGTCTACCGGATTTTTGGCCGGAGCAAAAAGCGCAGCATGCTGCGGTATTTTCTCCGGCCAAAAAACGTTCCGGTCCGGAACTGAAGACATCCTGATGCATCCTGAACGGATTTCACTCCATTCAGAATGCATTAGGATAAAACTGATCAGGATTCTTCCGGCATAGAGCCCCGACGACGGAACTCTATGCCGGAAGAAAAGAACGCAGGTGTGAAAGAGCCCTAACTTCATTTTTTTTTGCAAACCCATTGAGATGAATGGTTCCGCATACAGTCCGCAAAAAATGGAACGGACACGGAAATAAAATACGTTCGTGTGCATGAGCCCTTATAATGATTTATAATGCTGTGTATGTCTGCCTGTGGATAAGATGCGGACCGAACATACGCTTGTATGCATGAGCCTTAGGCCTCATGCGCACAAACGTTTTGGCAGTTTTTGCGGCTTGGATGCAGACCCATTCACTTCAATGGGGCCGCAAAAGATGTGGACAGCACTCCGTGTGCTGTCCGCATCCATTGCTCTGATCTGTAGTCCGCGAAAAAAATATAACCTGTCCTATTCTTGTCCGTTTGGCGGACAAGAATAGGCAGTTATATTAATGGCTGTCCGTACCATTCCGCAAATTGCGGAACGCACACGGACGCCATCCGTGTTTTGCGGACCGCAAAACACACAACGGTCGTGTGCATGTAGCCTTAATTCTGTAGCAGTAAAGTCATTCAGAGACACATAACATTATAAATCATTTTAATGTCCTGCGATCCTGTAAAACGAGCAGTGACCATAACAGGAAATCACGCTCCCACAGGGAGTGCGTTTTCTGCCCTGGACAAGCTCGTCTGAAAGAGGCCATATTCACACGTCAGTGATTTCTATCAGTGATTGTGAGCCAAAACCAGGAGTGGACTACATAGGAGGCAGTTATAGGACAGTCTTATACACAATATATTGGACTGTTGCACAGTACAGTGTATGCTATAGTCCTCTCTGGGCAGTGCACTCCATACATAAACCATACAGGAAAATAGACTTCTCAGTGGTCCAGGGTACTTACATAGAAAAACTAATAGCC
Organism: Bufo bufo; assembly: GCF_905171765.1. Lineage (NCBI taxonomy): Eukaryota > Metazoa > Chordata > Amphibia > Anura > Bufonidae > Bufo > Bufo bufo. The sequence continues at coordinate 247,216,758 of NC_053392.1, forward strand.
AAGAAGCTAAACGAAACCCCGTTTCTGACCCTTATGTTACACATAACTTTCATTTGATTATTCTAGTACCTAAACACCTAAAGGGAAAAAAGAATGTAAAAAACCTGCTGTTTCTCTAGATGATCATATGTTGATAGCAGTGTTAATAGAGTCTCAAAGGTCTATATAAGTAGGGTACCTGCTTTTATAGACCCTTGAGACTATTAACACTACTATCGACATAAGGTCATCTAGAGAAACAGCAGAACAGCAGGTTTTTAAAATTCTTTTTTTCCTTTAGGTGTTTAGGTACTAGAATAATCAAATGGAAGTTATGTTTTAACATAAGGGTCAGAAACAGGGTTTCGTTTAGTCTCTTGGCTATTAGGCCCCTTTCACACGGGCGAGTATTCCGCGCGGGTGCAATGCGGGAGGTGAACGCATTGCACCCGCACTGAATCTGGACCCATTAATTTCTATGGGGCTGTGCACATGAGCTGTAATTTTCACGCATCACTTATGCGTTGCGTGAAAATCGCAGCATGCTCTATATTGTGCGTTTTCCACGCAACGCAGGCCCCATAGACGTGAATGGGGCTGCGTGAAAATCGCAAGCATCCGCAAGCAAGTGCGGATGCGGTGCGATTTTCACGCACGGTTGCTAGGAGACAATCGGGATGGAGACCCGATCGTTATTATTTTCCCTTATAACATGGTTATAAGGGAAAATAATAGCATTCTGAATACAGAATGCATAGTAAAATAGCGCTGGAGGGGTTAAAAAAAAGTAAAAAATTATTTAACTCACCTTAATCCACTTGATCGCGCAGCCCGGCTTCTCTTCTGCCTTCATCTTAGCTGTGTAGAGGAACAGGACCTGTGGTGACATCACTCCGGTCATCACATGATCCATCACCATGGTAAAAGATCATGTGACGGACCATGTGATGACCGGAGTGACGTCACCACAGGTCCTTTTCCTGCACACAGCTAAGATGAAGGCAGAAGAGAAGCCGGGCTGCGCGATCAAGTGGATTAAGGTGAGTTAAATAATTATTATTATTTTTTAACCCCTCCAGCGCTATTTTACTATGCATTCTGTATTCAGAATGTATTATTTTTCCTTATAACATGGTTATAAGGGAAAATAATACAATCTACAGAACACCGATCCCAAGCCCGAACTTCTGTACAGAAGTTCGGGTTTGGGTACCAAATATGCGCGATTTTTCTCACGCGAGTGCAAAATGCATTACAATGTTTTGCACTCGTGCTGAAAAATCATGCATGTTCCCGCAACGCACCCACACCTTTTCCCGCAACGCCCGTGTGAACTCAGCCTTAGTCTTTCCATTCATAAACCTCCACATTGAGCTCCCAGCAGCAGATAGAAGCCTGTAGGGCACGCTGGGACTTCTGGTCTTTGCTCAGCAGAGGCTCCGTTCCCGCCATACTGTCCCTGGCACTTCATTTGCAGCCGGCAGTGGCGCGTGCTCCCCGCTTTTATAATAACTGAAAAGCCAGCTGCTGCATTCAGCGCACTGGAGAAGGGGGGTGTGAGAGGAGAGGCCAATGGCAAGGCAGCACGTTGATACTGGCAAATCAGCAGCCTCCTCCCTAATAAAGCTCTGTACCGTGCGGAGCTTTGTTATTGGATCTTTCAGGCACTAGCAGTATTGCAGTATTCACAGCGCTCATGAATGGCAGTGAAATCATTGTGCGTATTCATACGCATTAGACATTTTTTAGGGAGTAAAACTGCCTGTACAGGCGTTATTGCGACCTCTGAAAGGGAGTTTGTCCCCAGCAACTTCCATATCCAACTGTTAGGCACATAGCTGTGGTTCACCTGATTAACACGCTGTTTTTCTTTTGTTAATCTCAGGCTCCATTCCAAAGTTATAATACTTTTTCTTAATATGCACATTAGGCCTTTGGTGCAGTGAGGGAGTCCCCTTTGCTCTTATTGCACCCAAGCTCCATTCATTTTTGTGGCCAGCACCTCCCTGGCTGTTCTAATTGACAGGGCCAGGCAGTGACAAAGTAGCCATGGACATGGAAAGGAGTGGAGCTTGGGTGCAACAAGAGCAATGGTGACGCCCTCATTGTGTAGTGTCCCACTAGGTAGGTGTGGGCACTACACAAGGGTCAATTGGTTCACGTGTTACTTCTGCTCACAAGGGACAGTGATATTATATCTAACTATGCATTTAATGTATGTTTCTATGTGCCTTTTCATGTATATTTCCCCTTTGACATGCATAGCAGGCCTATGAGGGTGTAGTTAGGCATCCTAGACACTAGAGGGAGATAGGGAGCCCCTAGTATAAATGTTCAGGCCCAGACAGGGAGGAGTTAGGTCATAGTCAGGAGTCTGTGGAGACAGAAGTGAGAAGGCACCAGCCAGAGATATGCTGAGGGCCTCCTCCTGACATGCAGCTTGATAGCCCTGGCTGCTAGCCACTACCAGGAGGCTAGTGAAGAACTCTAGCCTGCCTGAAGATAAAGTGAGCCTCAGTTAGCTCAGAAGATTACCTCAGTAGTAGGAATGAACCTCCTGGGAGAAACCTGCAGCATCCCTCACAACAGGAACAGCACATCCAACTAAGATAAGTAACTTGATGAGCAGAGGAACTTTAATATAAAGCAAGAGTCAATACTGGAGGAAGATTCATATACCAAGGATTAAAGCCACCATTTAGGCATCCGGGCCTTGGGATCCAGCCAAAGGGGATAGAGCAGCCTTGTCTGCAAAGCATTAACTGTATACCCTCCAAGTATCTTGCATGATTAATACCTGCCATTATTGAAAGTAAACCTGCTTGTTGAATATTGTTCAAGGGACTGCATCACCATTAGCAACTGTAAACTGTCTGTATAAAGTTGGACTGTTTCCTAAATAAAGCAACGTTTGGTTTACCACCTGTGTACTCTATTACTACTCCTACAAATCGGTGTGCCACCGTTACAGGCACTGGCGTCACGATCCTTAAAGGGACCTTGCCTCAGGCACTCAAAATACCTGCAACACCCAGGGCACCTCACCCAACATCAGGCCAGGTCTCTCCATACAGAGTGTGCCCCAGAGGAACTTGTGTCTACCTCTGCTTCACTGCCGCATGCCTGCCCAGGGTCCTCCAAAAAGTGAGTAACCCTTGATTGCCCATAACCGTGACCTCACTGTCGCAATACCCTGCAGGTCTGGCGTGCTGCAATTGCATCAGAGGCTTAATTTGCATATTAAGAAAACCTATCATTCATCGGGAACGGAGACCCGGATCAATAAAAGAAAAACAGATTATGTGCGATTTTTCTGCGCGGATGTTGTGCGGAAAATACGCAGTGTAATACAGTACGAGCAAAGTGACTGAGATTTGATAAATCTCATGGACACTTTGCTTTTTATCTTAGGTGCAGAAATTGACCTGGTGTGCGGATTTTAAAATTCACAGTATTGTTTGTGTGATTCCCCACCTTCTGTAGAGAAGTTTTCCCCATAGATCTCAATGGTAAAGCGCTGTGGAATATAGTAGCGCTATATAAGTGCATTAAATAAATGGTATAGTTTACATAAACAGAAAATCCACAGCAAAATCCACAGCAAAACTGCGATAAATAGTGCGAATGTATGTGTGGTTTAGGGGCAGATTTTCTGCACACTTTTCTGGGATATATCTCTACTTCCATCATATTCAACTGATGTGCCCTATCGCAGCTGCTTACGATTGTGCTACACCCATTTGCACGATTTAGAAGTCTTATTTTCTTCACACTTTAGGGTGCTGGCACACAGTGCAGTTCTGACGTGCATTCAGGATGCAGTTTTTTATTGTAGCTAGCTGAAATTACTCAAATCATTCCCACTATGCAGAACACCAGGGGTTAATGAGGCTGCTAAACTGGCTACATTGTAAACTGCATCCTGAATGCAGGTGAGAACTGCACTGTGTGCCAGCACCCTTAGGGCATTATCTAAGTGCCTCTTGGAATTCACCATTTAACCCCTATACAACAAGGATCTGGACTTCGCTGAAGGGGATCCACCAGGCCGCTACCTCAGCACAAAATACTTCCGCAGAAGCTGCCCCTATGAGGTGGCCAGCACCAGCTTCCTCATTCTCTCCTCCTACTCCGTACCTTAGGGTGGCAATACAAGTATTACCAATTACAAACTTGTTTTTATCGGCTATATTCAGGATCGCAATCCCTGACAAGCAGAGGGGAGGATGAGGCAGCTCTTTACCTCAGTGTCCTGAAGTAACTTGTCCTTCTGTGTGATTAGGACAGGTTTTGTGTGCACTAATAGGATGGCGGCCATTTTATTTCTCCTAATGATTGGTCCCCAGACAAAACGAGCCATTATAACTAATGAAAGGTATGTTGGGAATATATTTATAATAAAGTAACATTTAAAGGGGTTGTCCGAGTTATTTTTTTATTCTTTCTATGCTTCTAACTAGGCAAATGTAACAGCTTTCCAATTAACTCACTTTATCTCCAGTGGCTGGTTTCTCAGATTTCACTGAGGGTCACATGACCTGTGATGTTAGCTTCTCTCCCTGCTCTGATAATGTTTGTGCACAAGCCTGAGAGATCTGTACACTGTGCTGGCCACGCCCCCCTGCACTGCCAGCTGCTGCTTATTACTCTCTCCCAGGATTCTTAACCCCTTCAGCTGCACAGACTCAGGGCTGAAGTGTTTACTGTGTAGCTGCAGGCATTGAGGAGACAAATGCTGGGCATAGGAGATGAAAGAGAAGTTCTGCAGAGCATTGAAGGTAGGGGGAAGATCCTGTGTGTATTAGCAGTGTCATTGTAGAGCTAGGACTTGTAGTTCCATACATACAACATGCTGCTGAGTCTCCCAGCAGGCAGACATGTCACTCAGGGCAGCACTTGTATTTACTCCCTTAGCAGTGTCGTTATACAGCTGGGACTTGTAGTTCTACAAATACACCATGCTGCTGAGTCTCCCAGCAAGCAGACATGTCACTCAGGGCAGCACTTGTATTCACTCCCTTAGCAGTGTCATTATACAGCTGGGACTTGTAGTTCCATACATACAACATGCTGCAGAGTCTCCCAGCAGGCAGACATGTTACTCAGGGCAGTACTTGTATTCATTCCCTTAGCAGTGTCATTATACAGCTGGGACTTGTAGTTCTACACATACAACATGCTGCTGAGTCTCCCAGCAGGCAGACATGTCACTCAGGGCAGCTCTTGTATTCACTCCCTTAGCAGTGTCATTATACAGCTGGGACTTGTAGTTCTACACATACAACATGCTGCAGAGTCTCCCAGCAGGCAGACATATCACTCAGGGCTGTATTTGTATTCACCCCATTAGCAGCTGGGACTTGTAGTTCTACATATACAACATGCTGCTGAGTCTCCCAGCAGGCAGACATGTCACTCAGGGCAGTACTTGTATTCACTCCCTTAGCAGTGTCATTATACAGCTGGGACTTGTAGTTCTACACATACAACATGCTGCAGAGTCTCCCAGCAGGCAGACATGTCACTCAGGGCAGTACTTGTATTCACTCCCTTAGCAGTGTCATTATACAGCTGGGACTTGTAGTTCTACACATACAACATGCTGCAGAGTCTCCCAGCAGGCAGACATGTCACTCAGGGCAGTACTTGTATTCACTCCCTTAGCAGTGCAGGGGGAGGGGCAGAGATTGTTTTTATTGCAAGTAAACAAAGGGCCAGAGAAGAACTAGGGAAATTAGGAAATAGATATGTTTTTGCCTAAAACTTGCTTAGCTTAGTTATATATCGCTGACCATCAGATTTACAGTGCTATATCTTTTATTTCCATAACTCGGACAACCCCTTTAAGTATTTTCAGTAATTTTAACAACTCCATTGAAGTCTATGGAGAAAACTACTACACATAAGGGGGCACATTTATGAAGCTCACCTGTTTTTAGGCTTTCAATTAGACAGGCATATTTTATTCACCTGTCTTTCAATTTTATTACATGACACGGAGGCTCCTATTGCTTTCTCTTTCTTTACTGAACAACCAATAGCAGCAAAGAAATCAAAACAAGTTATCATGGTAACAAGACCCTCCCACTTAAGACTATTATAATAGTCCTGCTTTGCATAGATTCCTCCTCTTTCTTTGCTGCTGACCACTCAGATAAGTACTCACTGTGGTCTTTATGTTCAGTAGTAATTAAGAATATTTGTACCGTGGTATTTGTATCGTATATAGAGCTTGGGGTATCCCTTTCCCCTTGCCTCTAAGTGTTTCTAAGCGTATTTGCTTATCTTTGTCTTAGTACACCCATCTTTTCAGGTATCGCCTCCCTGATATCTTTTTCTCCCCTTATCCCTTTACTGCTCCAAGCTATTCATAGCCCGTATCTACCTCCGGGTCCTGTGCGCTCTCTCCTGCGCGCTCTCCCTGGTGCGCTTGTCGGCAGCCGAAATCTCGCGCAATTTTGGCCGCCATCTCCCTTCCTCTTCACCCCCTGAAGCGGGATCTCCCTCTTCCTGCTTCGCCTTGTACCGTCCGAAGTCTCGCGGGACTTCGGACGCATCTTCAAGCAATTACCTTGCTTCTCCTCACAGCGCTGTGCGAAATCTCGCGGGATTTCGCGCGCATCCACAGACAATGCCGGCTCCTTCACTGTGCCTGTCAGCCCCTGCGATCCGTCCCTTCTCAACCTCTGGTGACCATGCTCTCTATTATCTTGCCCTCCTTCCTCTCTCTCCTGGGTCCCCATTCAGTGGCCATACTAGATCAGCCTTTCTAGGCATATATATATATATATATATATATATATATATATATATATATATATTAACCCTACTCCAGACATCATCATGTCTGAGGACAGCCTCCCCATTGATCACATTCCTGAGGACATGGAGGTGACTCCTCATGCCCAGGTTGCAGGCTCCATTACTGATGAGGCACAAGCTGTGGCAATTCAGCGCTCTGTAGCGGTAGCTATCCATGCTGCCATGGGCTCCATGTCGACAGCTATCTCGCAGTCTATTTCTGAGGTCCTTATGGCACACTCATCTTCATCCAGACCCAGTAGCCGCCCAAGACCGCTGAGCTCACGGGCAGCTAACGCTGAACCTCCAGCCTCCAGAACCACTAAGACTGGTGTGATCCCTGCCACCCAAGAAGGCGCTCTGCGTTTGCGCAAAAGAGCCTATGCCCGCCAGGCAGAAAAGGCGAGGCCATGGAAATGCGCCAGAGCGCAATATGATACAGATTCCGAGTCCGAACTCGGATCTGAAGAGGAGGCGCAGTCAAAATCTGGCAATAGTTCAGAGCAGGAGGACCTGGAACTATTAGATGTGGACCCTCCCGGGCCATCTTCAGTTCCTACCACCCCCCTTACCAACTCTACGAAGGTCCCTTCGGCACCTCTAGATACTATACTAGACCCCTCTGAAGAACCGCTTTTCGACCCGGATGCACTCCATCATCCGGGGTCCGCGGAGTGGCTCCCATCGGACCAAATTGCCAAATATCTAGAGTATCGGGTGCGCCAGCTCCTTAGCAAGGAGGCTAGGAACAAACTGAGGGCTGAGTGCCCTAGACCTATTGTCCCAAACAAGGTCTGTGAGACACCCATTGTGGACCCCAAAATGACCCAATTTCTGGCCAAGTCGGGATGGAACCCCCGTAAGGGTCTTGAGTCAGCATTAAAGGCTTGCCAGGCTAAATTACTGGATGTCCTAGGCCCCCTTACAAAAATTTTCAAAATGGCGGAATCCGCCAGAACCCAGAACACCCAGGTAGATCCGGAAGAGCTCCGGGGATGGGGGCGCAGCGTGCTCTGTGCATCACAGGCAACGCGAATACTTCTCTCTCCATTGAGAGAAAAAAAGCCATTCTGTTCAAAATAGAACCGAAACTTTCCAATCTGGCCTTAACGGAGGCAGGCAAAGATGCCCAGGGCCTCCTCTTTGGAGACTCTTTTATTAAACACTTATCCCGATTCGTAGGTGCCTTCACCGCACTAGATAAGGCCAAATCGTCTATGAGATAGGTTTTCCAGGGACGGGTCTCCACCAGGGCCGACAGTTCTAGGGACCGTCTGTCTGGCCGGTCAACTTTCCAGACCCGTGGTTCGGGTCGAGGCTCCGTTTCATTCAGATCCTCCAACCAGGAATTCCGACAGCCTCCCGCTTTCTTCCCCACCCGTGGTGCTTCATGGCGGTCCTGTGGTGCCAGAGGATTCTCAGTATCCAGACGCCCATTCGGTAAGTCTACCAAACCCTTTATCTTCTTCGACTGTTTGGGTAGGGGGCAGACTCCGTCTTTTTTCCCACGCCCTGTGAGCCATCACTGCCGATCCATGGATTCTCTCTACCATACAGGGGTTCCACATAGAACTGCCGTGTTCACCCATCCACATGCCACCTCCTCATCCCAATGTCCTCCCCGCCCCGTAACAACTTCTTTTACACAGGGAATTGAAGGAACTTTTTCTGAAGGGTGCGATAGAACCGGCCCCAGACCCTTCCAACTACATTATCAGCAACATGTTTCTGGTGGCCAAAAAAGGAGGTCAGATGCGTCCAGTGATCAACCTTCGGGCACTGAACTCCTTTGTCCGTTATCGCCACTTCAAGATGGAGGGCATCCACCTCCTCAGAGACATACTCCTCCACAAAGATTGGCTGGTCAAACTAGACCTAAAAGATGCCTATTTAACAGTCCCAGTTTCCGAGACCTCCAGAAATCTACTTTGTTTCCGATGGAACAAGGGAATGTGGCGGTTCACTTGCCTCCCGTTCGGGCTCTTTTCATCTCCTTGGTGTTTCACCAAATTATTGCGCCCCGTCGTATCCTGCCTCCGCAGTCACGGAATTCGTCTGATTGTTTATCTAGACCATATCCTCCTCATGGCCCAGGACCGTTCCACCCTGCTCACACATTTGACCTGTACAATGGACCTATTATCCCACCTAGGTTTTATCCTCAACCTGGAAAAATCCTGCCTTACTCCTTCCCAATCCATGGAATTTTTAGGCTTCACAATCAACTCGACAACAGAGACTCTCAGCCTTCCGCCATCAAAGTCCGTGCCATCCGCAAGGAACTCCGTCACACGCTTTCCCTTCCACAAATGTCCTTATGCCACCTGGCCCTCATCATAGGCATCCTCTCCTCCTCTATCCAGGCAGTCTTCCCAGCACCTCTACATTACCGAGCCATGCAGCGCCTCAAGATAGCTCACCTTCACGCGGGGGCATCATACGCAGACCTGATCACCTTAGATGAGGAGACCAGAGACGAACTGACATGGTGGATCCGAAACTTGGAAGTTTGGAATGGCAAAGCTATTTTCAGCCAGCGTCCAGATTTCACAATAGAATCGGACGCCAGCCTGCTGGTCCGAGGAAGACTCCAGCTTCCATATCAACGCCTTGGAGCTTCTTGCGGGATTCTTCGCCATTCGCAGCTTTGCAAACAGAATGACCAGCACCTGCATCAGATTACGGATGGACAACATTTCCGCAGTACGGTACGTCAACGCCATGGGCGGCACGAACTCGACCGCATTATCCCATCTTGCACGAGACTTCTGGACCTTTTACCTGACCAGGGATATCACCGTTGTTGCAGAATATCTGCCCGGCCTTCACAATACACACGCGGACTGGAGTTCTCGTTTTCTATCCGACTCCATCGATTGGCGATTGGACACGACGGTCTTCTCATCCATATCCTCCCGGTGGGGTCCCTTCTGTATAGATCTATTCGCATCCCGTTTGAACACCCAACTTCCCAGATTTTTCAGCTGGCACCCGGATCCAGACGCGGAAGCCACGACGCCTTTCTACAGAACTGGTCCGACCACCTCATGTATGCCTTTCCCCCATTTGCTCAGATCCACCGAGTATTAGCCCAGGTCCGCCAACAGGGAGCCGAACTGGTCCTGGTGGTTCCTTTCTGGACCTCCCAGTCATGGTTCCCTCAGCTGATGGAATGTCTGATCCAGTGCCCTCTCCTTCTTCCAGTTTTACCAGACCTCTTGTTAGACTCGTCAGGTCTACAACATCCTCTCATCTTAGAAGAAACCCTGCAACTCCTAACCTGCAGGATCTCAGGGAACCCTGGAGCGTCGCAGGAGTTTCGGAATCTACTAGACGCCTCTTGGAAGACGCATGGGCCCCCGGAACTAGGCGGGCTTATCGGGCAGCCTGGAAATCTTGGGCTGATTGGTGCCTGGCTAGGCACGTGGATCCCGTTTCAGCACCTGTGACGGAGATCCTTCATTTTCTCACATTGCTTTTTCGAAGATGGTAAAGCATATCGTACCATCAATGCAATTCGCTCAGCCATTTCTTCCTCTCACCAGGGATTTGATGGATGCCCTGCTGGTCAACACCCTTTGGTATGCCGCCTTCTTAAAGGCTCTCGTCTTTCTCGTCCTCCCAAACCCCGTTTCTCATCCACGTGGGATGTGTCTTCTGTACTATCCTTGTTCTCTTCTTGGCCACCTAACGCGGAACTTTCTTTGCGACAGCTTTCGGCCAAGTTGGTCTCCTTATTCTGTTTGATTTCTTGTAAGATTGTCTCAGATGTCCCAGCCTTGGACATGACGCTCGCTCCTTCACTCCGGAAAGGGTGGTGTTCAATATTACACACCGCACCAAGACCAACATTAGATCCGTGTCCTATCCCAGCTTCCCGAATGCTCCAGCCCTCTGCCCAGTCTCCTGTCTGAGGGAGTGTGAGTCACGCACTGCCTCGCATTGCAATGCAACGTTCCCTCAGCTTTTTCTGTCATACCGCCGTCCCTTTCATCCTGTCACCAGCATCACTCTGGCTCGATGGGTTAAGTGGATTATGTCCTTGGCAGGTGTGAACACTTCGGTCTTCACTGCGCACTCGACGATAGGTGCTTCTGCGACCTCCATGGCAGTCGCAGGCGCGAGATTAGAGGACATTATGAAACTAGCAGATTGGTCTCGAGTTTCTACGCTTCGTGAGTTACTTTTGTCCTCCCGTTCAAGTTTTTTCCTCTGTGGTAAGTCAGCTTTAAACTCGCAATAGGAGCCTCCATGTCATGTAATAAAATTGCATGATTTTCCTAACTTATGACGTAAAGTCATGATTTTATTAAGGACACGGAGGCGAGTATTGCCCCTTCCCGTCTCCCCCCCCCTTTTTTCCTGTGAATGGTCTATTGATTCCCTCATTGATGTATTTTCAAATTACAGATGCCTGTGTATACATTCTTACAAGATTGGTACTTGATCCATATTCTGAGCAGTTCCGATTACCTGTTTTCTTCTCTTTGTTTCTTCTTAGGATTAATATTACCAGCAGGTTACACCTGACATCTGCAGTTGTTTTGGTTCTTCTCCATTTCCGTTCTTCAGTTGGAGAGTTCATGCTCAGTTCGTGTTCAGTTCTTTTGCTGGAGATTAGTGGATAGACCTTCAGTGTCTACAGAGGAGTGTCACTGCCAAAGAAAGAGGAGGAATCTATGCAAAGCAGGACTATTATACTGGTCTTATGTGGGAGGGTCTTGTTACCATGGTTACTTGTTTTGATTTCTTTGCTGCTATTGGTTGTTTAGTAAAGAAAGAGAAAGCAATACTCGCCTCCGTGTCCTTAATAAAATCATGACTTTACGTCATAAGTTAGGAAAATCATGCAATTGCCGACTATTTATGAAGCACTTCATAAATTAGACTAGACGTATTGGCATTAGTCTGACTTCTAGTGGTTCTTTATCAATACGACAGGTTCATATTCACTAAGACTGGTTAATTAGTATGTGCATAAAAATGTGGCGCAAGTGAGCTGAAATTAGTCGCGCTTCTCCATGAAAGTAGGCAAAATGTGGCGCAACTCACCACTCAAAAAAGGCAGAAAAGTACACCAGCTTCATTGCTGTTGTAGATTTAGAACATCTTCTATGCTTCATTTTTGTGTCTGTGAACATAGAACTGATGTGACTTGCCAAAAAGCTCCAGTTTTGTCTCATCAGTCCAAAGGACATTCTCCCAAAAGCTTTGTGGCTTGTCAGTATGCATTTTGGCAAATTCCAGTGGTTTGTGATTTGCTTTCAAAGGTGATTTCCTCTTTGGTTAGCTTCCATTAAAGAGGACCTCTCACTGCTCCTGACATGCCTTTTTTAATAGCTACATGAATTCCCCATGTAATAACAATTCTGGAGAGGAGAATCTATTCTAATGTCTCTATGTTGTGCCTGTCCTTTATTATTTCTATGAATTGCTAGCAGTCTGCAGTAAGGGTACAGAGGGGTGTTAACCAGTTGGGGTGTGTCCTTGCACAGTCTCAATCTATCCAATCAGTGATGCCATTGTCAGACTGTGCAGGTACACACACACACACAACTGGTTAACACCCTCTGTACCTTTACTGCAGACTCATTCATAACTTCTAGCAGGAATAATAAAGGAATGGCACTGCATAGAGCCATAAGAATAGATACTCCAGATTTGTTATTACATGGGGAATGTATGTAACTATTAAAACAGGCATGTCAGGAGTGGTGACAGGTCCTTTTTAAGTCTACTTTGGCTAAGACAGTGATGCAAGGTGTGATCTGACACTGATGTATATTGACCTTGGAGTTCACCTCTAATCTCTTTGGCACTTGTTCTTCAGTACAGTAGAAGAAGGAAAGATGGGAACCTCTGTGTCGGCGCTGTCAGTAGGAGTCTGGTACCATGTAGGTATTAATCAAAGGGATTTTATTTACAGTCGACGCTGATGTCATGTGTATTACTGTCCTGATGAAGGGGGCAGTTTGCCCTTGAAACGTGTCGACTGTAAATAAAAATATTTGATTAATACCTACCCGGTACCAGACTCCTGCTGACAGCGCCGACACAGAGGTTCTGATCTTTCCTTCTTCTACTGTACTGATCACTTATCCTGACCACCGTATCCACAGCACGGGTAGGAACCAAGGGAGCAGCGCAGGCATCCCGTATGCTGATCGGGCAATATCAGCCGAGCTCTACATAGCCGTTGTGACTCTTCACAACAGCACATGGTAAGCGCAACTATTCTTTATGCTATTACCTTAATGAAACAGCACCACACATGAGGTGCTGCCTCCTGTCCTTTTTCTTCTTTTCCTGGCAGTTGTTCTTGGCACTTTGGTTACAATTTGTATTATCCATCTCTTCAATTTGTCATCAATTTTCCTCTTGTAGCAACGTCCAGGTAGATTAGCCACAGTCCTGTAAACCTTAACCCCTTCTACCAGTCACTTTATGTGGTAATAACTTTGGAACACTTTTATTTATCCAAGCCATTCTGAGAATGTTTTCTGGTGACACATTGTACTTCATGATAGTCATAAATTTGATTCAATATATTTCACCTTTATTTATGAAAAAATCCCAAATTTACCAAAAATTTGGAAAATTTTTAAATAATTTCACTGCTTTTAAAACAGAAAGTGATACCTCATAAACTATTTATTATTTAACATTCCCGATATGTCTACTTTATGTTGGCATCATTTTGTAAATGTCATTTTGTTTTTTAGGACGTTAGAAGGCTTAGAATTCAAGAAGCAATTCTTAAAACTTTTAAGAAAATTTCCAAAACCCACTTTTTAAGGACCAGTTGAGGTCTGAAGTCACTTTATGGGGCTTACATGGTGGAAACCCCCCATAAATGACCCCATTGTAGAAACTACACCTCTCAAGTTACAAAACTGATTTTGCAAACTTTGTTAACCCTTTAGGTGTTCCACAAGAAATAAAGGAAAATGGAGATGAAATTTCTAAATTTCACTTTTTGGCAGATTTTCCATTTTAATCCATTTTTTTTCTTTAGCACATTCAGGGTTAACAGCGAAACAAAACTCAATATTTATTACCCTGATTCTGCGGTTTACAGAAACATCCCACATGTGGTGGTAAACTGCTGTATGGGAACATGGCAGGGCACAGAAGAAAAGAAGCGCCATATGGTTTTTGGAAGGCAGATTTTGTTGGACTGTTTTTTAGATGCCATGTCCCATTTGAAGCCCACCTGATGCACCCTTACAGTAGAAACTCCCAAAAAGTGACCCCATTTTGGAAACTAGGGGATAAGGTGCCAGTTTTATTGGTACTATTTTGGGGTACATATGATTTTTAATTGCTCTATATTAAATTTTTTGTGAGGCAAGGTAACCAAAAAATGGCTATTTTGGCGCCATTTTATTTTTTACAACATTCATTTGACAGGGTAGATCATGTGCTATTTTTATAGAGCAGGTTGTTACGGACGCAATGATATCAAATATGTCTACTTTGTTTATTTGTTTCAGTTTTACATAATAAAGCATTTTTGAAAATGTGTTTTTGTGTCTCCATTTTCTGAATGCCTTATTTATTTAATTTTTTCTGCCGATCGTCTTGTGCAGGCGCTCGTTTTTTGCAGGAAGAGTTGTCGTTTTTATTGGTACCCTTTTTGGGTACATATGATTTTTTGATCATTTATTATTACACTTTATGGGGCAAGGTGACCAAAAAATTTGTTGTTTTAGCATAGTTTTTATTTATTTATTTTTATAGCGTTCACCTGAGGGGTTAGGTCATGTGACATTTTTATAGAGCAGATCGTTACAGACGTGTCAATACCTAATATGTATACTTTTCCATATTTATTTAAGTTTTACACAATAATAGCCGTTCCCTAATGATGCGACCTCGATGAGCTGGTGCATTGTTTTCCATGAAGATGAAATTAGGCCTGTGTTGTTCGTGCAGAGGCACAATGACTGGATTAATGATATTATTCAAGTAGTATGAGTTTGTCACTGTACCATTCACAAAGTGTAGGGCAGTTCTGTATTGACTAGACACACCTGCCCACACTGTAACACCAGTGGCTGATGCATAGTGCTCTTCTTGACATCTCCAGCATCGTTGGTGGCCATAATTTCTGCTCAGCATGATTTGACTTTAATCAGTCAACAGTAATGAGTCCCACTGGTCCCTCGTCCAGCGTGGATGCTCGCTGGCCAATGCAAGACGATGATGCCTATGGTCAGGTACCCTTGCAGGTCGTCTAGCATGCAGACCACACTGATGTAAACAGTTTTGAATGGTCTGACATGCCACTTGGGTGCCTCTCATCTCCATTAAATGTTCCTGGAGTTGTGTGGCATTCATCATCCGGTTCCGCAGGGCATTGTTCACCAGTGCAGTTTCTAGGTAAAATTTCTCTCAGGGCGAGTGTCAAAAAAACTCCCCCCCCCTCAAAACTGCTCGATGAAATAAGTGTCTCCCCATTGTAAAAAATGTGTCACCACATTGCACGGACGGTCACAGTGACGCACTGTCCCACAGTCTCAGGCTCTCACTCACAGCAGGCTTCTTTCTCAGCACTGCTCCGGGCGGGCGGTAACAGGCAGGCAGTGCGGGCGGCGGTGCTCACCTCACTACTGTACGTCACGCGGCGCCGCCCGCCCTGCCTGCCTGTGGGGGGACATTATTTTTAATAAGGATCACTATGGACATTATTTAGAATGGAGGCTGCTGTGGGTGTCATTATAACTGTATGATGTCTGATAGGCCTAGTCCTGAGTTATATTACCCTGCCCTGTATAATAATGTACCCTGATACCCCTTAGTTATATTACCCCAGCGGAGTAATATAACTAAGGGGTATCAGGGATGGGTACATTATTATACAGGGCATGGGCAGGGCAATATAACTCAGCTCAGGACTAGGCCTATCAGACATTATAGTTATAATGTCACCCACAGCAGCCTTCATTCTAAATAATGTCCATAGTGATCCTTATTAAAAATAATGTCCATAGTGATCCTTATTAAAAATAATGTCCCCCCACAGGCAGGCAGTGCGGGCGGCGGTGCTCACCTCACTACTGTACGTCACGCGGCGCGTGACGTACAGTGAGTGAGCGCCGCCGCCCGCACTGCCTGCCTGTGGGGGGACATTTTTTTTAATAAGGATCACTATGGACATTATTTTTAATAAGGATCACTATGGACATTATTTAGAATGGAGGCTGCTGTGGGTGTCATTATAACTGTGTAATGTCTGATAGGCCTAGTCCTGAGTTATATTACCCTGCCCTGTATAATAATGTACCCTGATACCCCTTAGTTATATTACCCCGCTGGGGATCAGGGATGGTTACATTATTATACAGGGCATGGGCAGGGCAATATAACTCAGCTCAGGACTAGGCCTATCAGACATTATAGTTATAATGTCACCCACAGCAGCCTTCATTCTAAATAATGTCCATAGTGATCCTTATTAAACTTAATGTCCCCCACAGTGACAGTGGCCCCCATTTTCATGTCTCCCACAGTGGCCCCCCCATTGTAATTAATGCCCCCCCATTGTAATTAATGTCCCCCCATTGTAGTTAATGCTCCCCCTCATTGTAATTAATGCCCCCCCCCCCCCCAGACCATCACTCACCTCACAGCAGGCATCAGCACTGCTCAGGGGCTCAGGGCGGGCGGTAACAGGCAGGCAGTGCGGCGCTCACTCACTCACTGTACGTCACGCGCCTGCGCCGCCTAGTGGGAGGAGCAGGCGCGTGACGTCAGTAAGTGCCACCCGCACTGTCTGAAGAGTGAGAGGACTCGGGCCGGCACTCGGGCGCAGGTCAGGCGAGATGTCAGAGGGAGGGAGGCAGGGCGCACGGCAGAGAAACGACAAAAGGGGGCCCCTGCTGGCGCCCCCCTTCTGACAGCGCCCAGGGCGGCCGCCCGTCCCGCCTGCCCCTAGAAACGGCACTGTTGTTCACAATGGGGTGGTCATCAGTGTGGGATGTGGCCAAAGGACGTCCACTTCTATATCTTTCTGTGACTGTTCCAGTCTCTCTGTATTTCTGTTGGAACCTGCTGATGACACTCTGTGACACTCTAAGCTCAGTGGCCACTTCCTTCTGAGAACACCCTGCTTGAAGCCTCGCAATGGCGAGATACTGTTGGTCAATTATTAGGTGTCGTCTTGGTCTCATGATGTCAAAATGTGAACAACATGATGAGGAGGACTGTTTAAATACCAATTCTAATTGAACCAGGAAATTTATTGGGCGATTCATGGATCAAACACACACGTTATGAATTTTGCCGTTAAGCTCCTCGTTAAAAAACAACAAGCTGTGCAAAAAGTACTGAAACATTAAACAGTTGGACATGTGCATTCAAAAATTTAGAGAAGGTCACATTAAGTTCAACTGTAAAGGTTAGAGTGCATTTTAGGATCATCCTGAAATTTCACCCACAATTCAAATATCCCTAACTTTTTGTGAATAGTGTGTGTGTGTGTGTGTGTGTATATATGTGTCTGGTGAATAAAGCTTTTCTACTATTTTACGCCTTGGAGGTGCCGTGGAATTTTTTCACTTATTATTTGGAGGGGGATCGCCTTCACAGCCGCTGGCACTCCGTCTGTACCTGACATACAGCTGTGCTGCCCAACTTTTCTATTTTTTCTATATATATATATATATATCTAGTGGGGTTTCGCTCTGGTAGATAGGGTAAGCGGGCACAGTACAGAGGCAAAATACAAGTTCTTAACTCAAAACATCAGTGTTTATTCACACGAGGCAATTGCAAAAAACAGCACATACCTTTGCAGTCTTGCTGTTAATTCACACACAATGGAAAGTTCATATAACACAAGTCACCTTGCTGGCAGTTCTGCCTCCAGTAGTCCACAGCAGGCTTTAGGGGGCCTGTTTCCCCAGCGTGCAGCTCTCAGCCCTCCAGCAAGGCACAAAGCCTCAGATCCCCAAAAAAGAGACACCTCTGCTGAGCCCAGCTGCCTATTTAAGGACAGCCAGGTGCTGCTAAAACCCGGACCGGCACTTATACTCCAGTCTGGTATTTGACCTCACCTGGCTCGAAACGAGGGAGGAAAAAAACTGCCTTGCCAGACACAACCCCTCACTATGTCACATACCCTCCCCCCCATCCCCTTTGTTCAACCCTGAGGGGGTGGACAGACACCAGAGAATGCACCCAGGATAGGGTATCCGCATTTCCCTGCAACCGGCCTGCTCTGTGTTCTACCAAGAACTTAAAGTTCGGCAGAGACAAAAATCATCTGGTGACCTGGGCATTCCTGTCTTTGGCCTGGCTCATCCACTTGAGAGGGGAGTGGTCGATCACCAGGCGGAACTTTCTCCCCAACAAATAGTAACAGAGAGACTCGAGTGACCTCACCTGGCTGGAAATCAGCCCAGCAGCACATGCTAGGAGGAAAATACCTGCCTTGCCAGACACAACCCCTCACTGTGTCCCAATATACAGTATATACAGTACAGACCAAAAGTTTGGCCACACCTTCTCATTCAAAGAGTTTTCTTTATTTTCATGACTATGAAAATTGTAGATTCACACTGAAGGCATCAAAACTATGAATTAACACATGTGGAATTATATACATAACAAACAAGTGTGAAACAACTGAAAATATGTCATATTCTAGGTTCTTCAAAGTAGCCACCTTTTGCTTTGATTACTGCTTTGCACACTCTTGGCATTCTCTTGATGAGCTTCAAGAGGTAGTCCCCTGAAATGGTTTTCACTTCACAGGTTTGCCCTGTCAGGTTTAATAAGTGGGATTTCTTGCCTTTATAAATGGGGTTGGGACCATCAGTTGCATTGAGGAGAAGTCAGGTGGATACACAGCTGATAGTCCTACTGAATAGACTGTTAGCTGCTTTTTTCTTGCCAGAATACAAATTCTAAGTAAAGAAAAACGAGTGGCCATCATTACTTTAAGAAATGAAGGTCAGTGTAACGGTCACGTCCACACACACACAGGGGGAAGGGTAGTGACCACTGCGCTCCACCCTCACCCCTGGCCCTGCCTACTTGCCTCACGAGTCCTGATGACAGGGGACAACTGGACGGCAATCCCTAACTTAGGATATGTGCAGGGAAGACAGACAAGACAAAATACGGAACATGAACGGACCGGGTCAGAACCAAGAGAGCTACGCAGTACAACGGATTAAGCAAAGAATGGTCAGGAGAAGCCGGGGTCAAATACCAGGAGAGTAGCGAAGTACAAGAGGAGTCCTAAGAGAGTAGTCAGGTGGGAGCCGAGGTCACAATACCAGGATGTATGCGCAGTACAGGAGGAGCAGGCAGAGGATCGTCAGGGAACAGGATCAGGTAAATATTCAGTAGTCCAACAAATAGCCAGGAACCTAGAAATTAACAGGCAACCTGTAGCCAGCAGGCTGCCTGTATTTATAGTGGGGAGTGAGGGTCATGTGACGTGGCCAGCATCACATGACCGACAGACCAACCAGTCGAGCACCGAGTGATCAGCTCGGCGCTCAAGGCAGACTAGGAGCAGGGAGCCACCCAGCTAGTAAAGCCGCCCTGGGAATGAGGTCAAACACAGAACCTCATTCCAAAAGCTAAGCAACAGTTCTGCGGGCAATGGGGGACCGAGTGCACCTTCGGAACCCCGTGACAGTCAGTCAGTCAGCCGAAAAATTGGGAAAACTTTGAAAGTAAGGGCTATTTGACCATGAAGGAGAGTGAAGGGGTGCTGCGCCAGATGACCTGGCCTCCACAGTCACCGGACCTGAACCCAATTGAGATGGTTTGGGGTGAGCTGGACCGCAGAGTGAAGGCAAAAGGGCCAACAAGTGCTAAGCATCTCTGGAAACTCCTTCAAGACTGTTGGAAGACCATTTCAGGGGACTACCTCTTGAAGCTCATCAAGAGAATGCCAAGAGTGTGCAAAGCAGTAATCAAAGCAAAAGGTGGCTCATTGAAGAACCTAGAATATGACATATTTTCAGTTGTTTCACACTTGTTTGTTATGTATATAATTCCACATGTGTTAATTCATAGTTTTGATGCCTTCATAGTCATGAAAATAAAGAAAACTCTTTGAATGAGAAGGTGTGTCCAAACTTTTGGTCTGTACTGTATATATATATATATATATATATATATAATATAAAAACATAGAAACATAGAATGTGTCGGCAGATAGGAACCATTTGGCCCATCTAGTCTGCCCAATATACTGAATACTATGAATAGCCCTTGGCCCTATCTTATATGAAGGCCTTATGCCTATCCCATGCATGCTTAAACTCCTTCACTGTATTTGCAGCTACCACTTCTGCAGGAAGGCTATTCCATGCATCCACTATTCTCTCAGTAAAGTAATACTTCCTGATATTACTTTTAAACCTTTGCCCCTCAAATTTAAAACTATGTCCTCTTGTAGCAGTTTTTCTTCTTTTAAATATTCTCTCCTCTTTTATCTTGCTGATTCCCTTTATGTATTTAAAAGTTTCTATCATATCCCCTCTGTCTCATCTTTCTTCCAAGCTATACTGTATTTTTCGCTTTATAAGACGCACCTGATGATAAAACGCACCTAGGTTTTTGAGGAGGAAAATAAGAAAAAAATATTTTGAACCAAAAGGTGTGCTTTTAGGGATCTGTGGATGATGCACTGTTATGGGGGATCTGTGGCTGACGCACTGTTATTGGGGGATCTGTGGATGATGCACTGTTATGGGGGGATCTGTGGATGACGCACTGTTATGGGGGGATCTGTGGATGACGCACTGTTATGGGGGGATCTGTGGATGATGCACTGTTATGGGGGGATCTGTGGATGACACTGATGGGGGATCTGTGGATGACACTGATGGGTGATCTGTGGATGACACTGATGGGGGATCTGTGGTTGACACTGATGGGGGATCTGTGGATTACACTGATGGGGGATCTTTGGATTACACAGATGGGGGATCTGTGGATTACACTGATGGGGGATCTGTGGATTACACTGATGGGGGATCTGTGGATTACACTGATGGGGGATCTGTGGATTACACTGATGGGGGATCTGTGGATGACACTTATGGGGATCTGTGGATGACACTTATGTGATCCACAGATCCCCATAAGTGTCATCTACAGATCCCCCATCAGATGCATCAGTGTGGAGGGAGGAGGCGGAGACACTCATGGCGGGGCCTGGTGTAGTGATTCTACTCTAATACACCGGGCCCCGTAGCTGTTAAGTACATTCAATCCGATCCATATCTTAATGTATACCGCACTGTCCTGTACTTACTGTAGTACCGTATGTATAGCATTAAGACGGCGCAGACCGGCAGCTCCCTCGGTCATGTGCCGCCTGCCGCAGCTCCCTCCTCATGTGCCGCCTGCCCGCCTGCCTGCTTATCTCACTTTATGAATGAACAGGCAGGCGGGGCAGGCGGCGCATGTGGAGTGAGCTGCGGCAGGCGGCGCATGACTGAGGGAGCTGCCGGTCTGCGCCGTCTTAATGCTATACATACGGTACTACAGTAAGTACAGAACAGTGTGCGGTATACATTAAGATATGGATCGGATTGAATGTACTTAACAGCTGCGGGGCCCGGTGTATTAGAGTAGAGTCACTGCACCGGGCCCCGCCATGAGTGTCCCCGCCTCCTCCCTCTACACTGATACTTCGCTGGCCGCCCTGTGCAGCATAGCGGCCAGCGAAGTATCCTCTTTATAAGACGCACGGCCATTTTCCCCCCACTTTTGGGGGCAAAAAAGTGCGCCTTATAAAGCGAAAAATACGGTACATGTTAAGGTCCTTTAATATTTCCTGGTAAGTTTTATCCTGCAATCCATGTACTAGTTTAGTAGCTCTTCTCTGAACTCTCTCCAAAGTATCAATATCCTTCTAGAGATATGGTCCCCAGTACTGCGCACAATACTCCAAATGAGGTCTCACTAGTGCTCTGTAGAGCAGCATGAGCACCTCCCTCTTTCTACTGGTAATGCCTCTCCCTATACACCCAAGCATTCTGCTAGCATTTCCTGCTGCTCTATGACATTGTCTGCCTACCTTTAAGTCTTCTGAAATAATGACCCCTAAATCCCTTTCCTCAGATACTGAGGTTAGGACTATATCACTGATTGTATATTCTGCTCTTGGGTTTTTACACCCCAGGTGCATTATCTTGCACTTATCAACATGACATTTTAGTTGCCAGATTTTTGACCATTCCTCTAGTTTTCCTAAATCCTTTTCCATTTGGTGTATCCCTCCAGGAACATCAACCCTGTTACAAATCTTTGTGTCATCAGCAAAAAGACACACCTTACCATCGAGGCCTTCTGCAATTTTGCTGATAAAGATATTAAACAATATGGGTCCCAGAACAGATCCCTGAGGTACCCCACTAGTAACAAGACCATGGTCTGAATATACTCCATTGACTACAACCTTCTGTTGTCTGTCCCTCAGCCACTGCCTAATCCATTCAACAATATGGGAGTCCACGCACAAAGACTGCAATTTATTGATAAGCTTTCTATGTGGGACAGTATCAAAAGCCTTACTAAAGTCCAGATAAGCGATGTCTACTGCACCTCTGCCATCTATTATTTTAGTCACCCAATCAAAAAAATCAATAAGATTAGTTTGACATGATCTCCCTGAAGTAAACCCATGCTGTTTTTCATCTTTCAATCCATGGGATTTTAGATGTTCCACAATCCTCTCCTTAAGTATGGTTTCCATTAATTTCCCCACTATTGATGTCAGGCTTACTGGCCTATAGTTTCCCGATTCCTCCCTACTACCTTTCTTGTGAATGGGCACAACATTTGCCAATTTCCAATCTTCTGGGACGACTCCTGTTGCCAGTGATTGATTAAATAAATCTGTTGATGGTTTTGCTAGTTCGCCGCTGAGCTCTTTTAATAGCTTTGGGTGTATCCCATAAGGCCCCTGTGACTAATTTTAGACAGCTGACTTAGAACCTCTTCCTCTGTAAAGACACATGCATCAAAAGATTCATTAGTCTTCTTTCCTAACTGAGGTCCTTTTCCTTCATTTTCCTTTGTAAAAACTGAACAGAAGTATTCATTGAGGCATTCAGCTAGTTCTTTATCTTCTTCCATATACCTTCCTTCTTTTGTTTTTAATTTGGCAATTCCTTGTTTTAGTTTCTTTTTTTCATTTATGTATCTGAAGAATGTCTTATCGCCTTTTTTCACTGACTGAGCTAATTTCTCTTCTGCCTGTGCTTTAGAAGCTCTTATAACTTGTTTGGCCTCTCTCTGCTTAATCTTATAAATTTGCCTGTCATCCTCGTTTTTTTTTATTTTTATAATTACTAAATGCTATCTTTTTGTTTTGAATGATTTTGGCCACTTCTGCTGAGTACCGCAGTGGTCTCTTCCTTTTTTTGCTTTTACTGACAAGCCTAATGCAATTTTCTGTTGCCTTCAATAGTGCCACTTTTAAGTAGTCCCATTTTCCTGGACTCCATTGAAACTGTTCCAATCTGTTAGGGACTCGTATACCACTAAACTTATTTTAGAAAAGTCAGATTTTCTAAAATCTAAAACTTTTGTTTTTGTGTGGTGTGACTCAGTCACTGTACTTATAGTAAACCCCACTGACTGGTGATAACTAGATCCCAAGCTTTCCCCTACAGTAATATCAGATACCAAACTCCCATTTGTGAATACTAAATCTAAAATGGCCTCCTTCCGGGTTGGTTCCTTACCTACTTGCTGTAGAGATAATCCCAGTAGGGAATTTAGAATATCTGTACTCCTGGCAAAACTAGCTATTTTGGTTTTCCAGTTTGCATCAGGAAGATTAAAGTCTACCATAATGATAACTTCCCCCTTCAATGTCATTTTAGCTATTTCCTCAACTAGTAGATCATCTAATTCTTTGACTTGGCTAGGTGGTCTATATATCACACCTACACGAGTTACCTTATGATTATCAAGCTGCAAGGTAACCCAAACTGACTCTAAATTGGTCTCGCTAACTTGTATCAAATTTGATTTCATGCTATCTTTCACATACAGGGCCACCCCTTCTTGCCTTCTCTGTCTTTCCTGTATAGAGAGAACCCTGGTATTGTTATATCCCAGTCATTACTCCCATTGAACCACGTCTCAGTAACAGCCACTAAATCTATATTCTCAGATGCCATTATAGCCTCAAGTTCATTGATCTTATTCCCTAAACTGCGAGCATTTGTAGACAAGAATCTGAGCTTGTCATTTCTTAACCTTTGTGCTACTGGCATCTTCTGGCATTGTTCCGGGGGGCAGTCGGACTGCTGGATTATCACTCTTTTGCCCCCCCTTTCCTAGTTTAACCCCTTAAGAACTCAGCCCTATTTCACCTTAAGGACTTGGCCATTTTTTGCAAATCTGACCAGTGTCACTTTAAGTGCTGATAACTTTAAAACGCTTTGACTTACCCAGGCCGTTCTGAGATTGTTTTTAGTCACATGTTTTACTTCATGACACTGCTAAAATTGGGTCAAAAAAGTTAATATTTTTGCATTAAAAAATACAAAATTTACCAAAAATTTGGAAAAATTAGCAAATTTCAAAGTTTCAGTTTCTCTACTTTTGTAATACATAATAATACTCCCAAAAATTGTGATGACTTTACATTCCCCATATGTCTACTTCATGTTTGTATCATTTTGGGAATGCCATTTTATTTTTTGGGGATGTTACATAGCTTAGAAGTTTAGAAGCAAATTTTTTAATTTTTCAGAAATTTTCCAAATCCCACTTTTTATGGACCAGTCCAGGTCTGAAGTCACTTTGTCAGGCTTACGTAATAGAAACCACCCAAAAATGACCCCATTTTAGAAACTACACCCCTCAAGGTATTCAAAACTGATTTTACAAACTTTGTTAACCCTTTAGGTTTTCCACAAGACTTCATGCAAATGGACATAAAATGTAAGAATTTCGATTTTGTGGAAAATTTTCCAATATAATCCATTTTTTCAGGAACAAAGCAAGGGTTAGCTGCCAAACAAAACACAATATGGGTTGCCCTGATTCTGTAGTTTGCAGAAACACCCCATATGTGGTCCTAAACTACTGTTTGGCCAAACGGGAGGACATAGAAGGAGGGGAACGCCATATGGGTTTTGGAAGGCAGATTTTGCAGGACTGGTTTTGTTTATACCATGTCCCATTTCAAGCCCCCCGTTGCACCCCTAGATCAGAAATTCCAAAAAAGTGACTCCATCTAAGAAAGTACACCCCTCAAGGTATTCAAAACTGGGTTTACAAACTTTGTTAACCCTTTAGGTGTTCCACAAGAGTTAATGGAAGATGGAGAAAAAAAATTGGAATTTCAATTTTTTTGAAGATTTTCCATTTTAATCCATTTTTTCCAGTAATAAAGTAAGGGTTAACTGCCAAACAAAACTCAATATGGGTTGCCCTGATTCTGTAGTTTTCAAAAACACCCCATATGTGGTCCTAAACTACTGTTTGGCCAAATGGGAGGACATAGAAGGAGGGGAATGCCATATGGGTTTTGGAAGGCAGATTTTGCAGGACTGGTTTTGTTTATATCATGTCCCATTTCAAGCCCCCCGTTGCACCCCTAGAATAGAAATTCCAAAAAAGTGACTCCATCTAAGAAAGTACACCCCTCAAGGTATTCAAAACTGGGTTTACAAACTTTGTTAAGCCTTTAGGTGTTCCACAAGAGTTAATGTCAGATGGAGAAACAATTTTGGAATTTCTATTTTCTGGAAAATTTTCAATTTTAACCCTTACTTTATTACTGGAAAAAATGGGTTAACAGCCAAACAAAACTCAATATGGGTTGCCCTGATTCTGTAGTTTGCAAAAACACCCCATATGTGGTCCTAAACTACTATTTGGCTAAATGGCAGGACATAGAAGAAGGGGTCATATAGTTTTTGGAAGGCAGATTTTGCTGGACTGGTTTATTTACACCATGTACCCTTTCAAGCCCCCCTGATGCACCCCTAGAGTAGAAACTCCATAAAAGTGACCCCATCTAGGAAACTACGGGATAAGGTGGTTGTTGTTTTGGGACTATTTTAGGGTAAATATGATTTTTGGTTGCTCTATATTACACTTTTTTGAAGCAAGGTAACAATAAATTTAAATTCTAAAATTGTTTCTACATTCGCTATTTAGTTTTGTGGAACACCTAAAGGGTTAACAAAGTTTGTAAAGTAACTTTTGAATACCTTGAGGGGTGTAGTTTTTTAGATGGGGTCACTTTTTTGGAGTTTCTAGTCTAGGCTACATCAGAGGGGCTAGTTCTAATGGGACATGGTGTAAATAAACCAGTTCATCAAAATCTGCCTTCCAGAAACCATATGGCGTTCCCTTCGTTCTATGCCCTGCCGTGTGGCTATATAGCCATTTACGACCACATATGGGGTGTTTATGCAAACTACAGAATCTGGGCAATAAATATTTAGTTTTGTTTGTCTGTTAACCCTTGCTTTATTACTGGAAAAAAAGAATTCAAATGGAAATTTTGCCAAAAAATGGATGTTTTGGCACCGTTTTTATTTTATATTTTTAACGCTGTTCATCCAAGGGGTTTGGTCAAATGTTATTTTTATAGGGCAGATTCTTACGGATGTGGCGATACATAATATGTCTACATTTTAAAATTTATTTAGATTTTACACTATATTAACATTTTAGGAACAAAAAATATATATTTTATTATCTCCATAGCCTGGGAGCTACAGTTTTTTTTTGTTGGGTGACTATCTAATGTAGGGGCTAATTTTTTGCAGGATGAGATGGCGGTTTTATTGGCACTATTTGGGGGTGCATACAACTTTTTGATCGCTCGCTTTTACACTTTTTGTGATGTTAGGTGACAAAAAATTGCTTTTTTCAACATGTTTATTTATTTATTTTTTAATGCTGTTCATCCGGAGGGGGGGGGGGATTGGGTTGAATGTTATTTTTATAGGGCAGATTCTTATGGACGCGGAGATACCTAATATGTCTACTTTTTTTGAATTTATTTAGATTTTACACTATATTGTCATTTGAGGAACAAAAAAAATTATTTTTGTATCTCCATAGCCTGGGAGCTACATTTTATTTTTTTTTGTTTGGCAACTATCTAATGTAGGGGCTCATTTTTTACAGGATGAGAGGGCGGTTTGATTGGCACTATTTGGGGGTGCATATGACTTTTTAATGGGTTGTTATTACACTTTTTGGGATCCAAGGTGACAATAAAAATGGCTTTTTTTTACATCGTTTTTATTAGATTTTTTTGACTGCGTTTATCGAGGGGCTAGTTTATGGGGTATTTTTATAGAGAAAATTTTTACAGATGCGGCAATGCCCAATATGTATGGCTCTCAGACTTTGGAGACACTAAGCAGGCATCCTCAAACTGCGGCCCTACAGATGTTGTAAAACTACAATTCCCACCATGCCCTGCTGATAGCTGTAGGTTGTCTGGCATTCTGGGAGTTATAGTTTTACAACATCTGGAGGGCCGCAGTTTGAGGATGACTGCACTAAAACGAATATTTTAGGGGAAAAAAAATTGTTTCCGTGTCTCCAAAGTCTGAGAGCCATAGTTTTTTATGTTCTCTAGGGGACTGTTGGAGATTATAAAAATTTTGTACTCCATGGAAGTGTGATACTCCCTGAAGCAATCGATAACGCAGAGGCCCGGATGATCGGGGCAAGTGTCACATTGAGTGGTGGTGTCCTTCCGTATCCCCCTCTTGTGACACACTGCATCTTTTTTGGGTTCGTCCCTTCTTTCCAGTATGGGGGACCACACCTGGAAAATGTTGGCCAGGGACGATCCGGGCGCCTCCAATTCCCGAGGTACTCCGGCCTGCTCTTTCCCGGTCTGAAAAAATCAGGTCCTTGAGGACTGCCTCATAGAATTGGAGGAATGTCCCTGTGGTGCCAGCACTTCGGGATAGTACAAAAGCGTTGTACAAGGCAACCTGTACCAAGTAGACCGCAACTTTTTTGTACCATGCCCGGGTTTTGTGCATGGCATTATATGGCTTGAGGACTTGATCAGAGAGATCAACTCCTCCCATATACCGATTGTAGTCGACGATACAATCGGGCTTGAAGACCGTTGCCGCTGTACCTCGCACAGGGACAGGGGTTATGCTGTTACCGTGGATTGTGGACAGTATAAGGACATCCCTCTTATCCTTATACTTGACCAGCAACAGGTTTCCACTGGTAAGGGCACGGGTCTCACCCCTGGGGATAGGTACCTGGAGGGGATGGGCAGGGAGGCCGCGCTGATTTTTCCACACGGTCCCACAAGCGGCCATGGATCTGGCGGCAAGGGACCTGAACAAGGGAATGCTAGTATAAAAGTTATCCACGTACAAGTGGTAACCCTTATCTAGCAGTGGGTGCATAAGGTCCCACACGAGTTTCCCGCTAACACCCAGAGTGGGGGGACATTCTGGGGGCTGAATACGGGAATCTCGCCCCTCGTACACACGAAATTTTAAGTGTACCCTTTTGTACATTTTCACGCCATACCTCGCCCGCTTAGTGGGAATATATTGGCGAAAACTGAGTCTCCCTTTGAACGCAACGAGAGACTCATCAACCGCGACCTCCCTTCCAGGTACGTAGGCCTGTACAAATTTGGCCCCGAAGTGATCGATGACCGGCCGTATCTTATACACACGGTCATAGGCAGGATCACCTCGGGGGGTGGGGGGGGGGCATGCTGCGTTATCTGAATAATGCAGACATTTCCGGATGGCCTCAAACCAGGGGCGTGTCATGGCCATACTGTACAGTGGGGTCTGGTAGAGGACGTCCCCACTCCAGTATTGCCTGACACTCAGTTTTTGCACTAGACCCATGTGCAAAATGTCCTCATCTCGGCTGCACTGACCGGCGTCAAGCCACTGGGTCTAGCCAAAAAGGAGCCCGGGTGCTGAGCAACGAACTGTTGGGTGTACAGGTTCGTCTGCTCCACCATCAGATTCACAAATGTGTCACTGAAAAAAAACCTAAAAAAGTCAATTTCAGTGAAGCCCACTGTAGGAATCTGGATTCCTGGATTGCCAACAAAATCCGGAATCTTGGGCTCAAAATCCACTGGGGGACACCAGCTAAGTTCACTGGTAGGGGGCTCCGGTGGGCTTATTTGGTGGGCCGGGAAAACCAGTACGAGCCCCAGGGCGGCTCGTACTGGTGTGGGCCACAGGGTCCCTAGCATGTGGGGCCTCTGGCTCCACCTGGCGGCATCTCCGCCGCCTTGGGGGCTCATTGTCATCAGATGATGATGAGGGGGATGCGGATGACAAGAGGAACGTGGGGTCATCCTCATCCTCACTGGGGCTCTCGGAATCGGAGGCAAGCTGGGCGTATGCCTCCTCCACCAAGAACATCCAGCGGGCCATGGGTATGTTTGTGTGCGTGTGTATGTGCGGGCGTGTAAAACTTTATTGTATGTGACTGTGTGTGGGGCAGTGGTGTTCACGTACTAAAAAGTAAAAAAAAAAAAATGGACAAGTGTTAGAAAAAAAATAAAAAAGTTCAAATTTTTTTTAGATTTTTTCCCTAACTAACTCTCCCTTCTATCCCTGCCTAATCATGCCTCTCCCTCACTGACCCTAACCTACCTGGAGGGTGATGGGTGCAGGAGGGTGATGGGTGCCGACGGGGGGATCGCAGGAGCTGGTGAGGACGGTGCTGGACGGTGCAGGTGCAGCAGCAGGAAGAGGAGGGGAGAGAAGAGCGCCGGGAGTTTGAATCTCCCGCCTCTCTCCAGCACCAAGGACAGCACCAATCAGCACCAAGGCCAGCATTGCCACCCCCAAATGCTCGGACTGTGATTGGTGGTGTGTAATCACACCACCGATCACCGTCCTTTTCCGGTTCATCGGGTCACCGGAGACCCGAATGGACCGGAAACGCAGCAAACCGCAGGTCTGAATTGACATGTGGTTTGCTGCGATCGCCGATACGGGGGGGGTCACATGACACATGACCCCCCCCCCCCGGCGTTGTGACAGGATGCCCGCTGAATGATTTCAGCGGACATCCTGTTCCAATTAACCCCCGCCGTGCCGCAATGTAGTTTTAAACCCATGACGTACCGGTACGTCATGGGTCCTTAAGGACTCGGGAACCATGCCGTACCGGTACGTCATGGGTCCCTAAGGGGTTAAATGCTCCTTAGCAAATACTTTGAACTTTTCACTGAGGACATTCATTCCCTTGAGAGAAAGATGCAAACCATCTTTCTTGTACAGTTCTTTTCCATTCCAACGAGAGCTAACATAATGCACAAAGCCAAACCCTTGGTTCAGACACCATTCACCAAGCCATACATTGAATTCCGTAATGCGCATCTTCCTGTCATGCTGAAGGTTATGCACAGGCAAAACTGCAGAGAATGAAACAGTTGATGCAACCTCCCGTATATCATTTCCAAGTGTGTGAAAAGCTTCCTTCACCTTTGAAACCTCATTGCAAGCCAGATCATTTGTCCCAAGATGGACAATAACATCCACCTCCCTTTCCTGCTTTGCTTGCCTAACAATATTAAGGATCTGTCGTCTATCCCTGCTAGCGGTAGCACCAGCGAGACATCTCACAACACCATTTTCCTCAAACTTCACACCTCTTATGATGGAATCACCCACCAACAGCTGCTTACTATCAGTCCTCACCTTCTCCTTTTTGTCTTTGGCTGCAGTCTTGCATACTTTAGGCATGGGAGATGATTGTTTCTCACCCACTGTGCTTGAGCCATCCTCCATGTTGCTCTTGCCCTCTGAAAGTGCTGCAAATGAATTATGGAGAGCCACAGACTGTGGGACATGTCTTTTATCCACAACTCTCAGTCTACCAGAACCTGTAGTCACCCATCTAACATTTCTAGGGGGCCTCTGTGGCAGTGGCAGTGGCATTGCAACATTCCCAGCCTGAGTTAATTACAAATCTCAGATTTCAAAAATGCAATTTCCTGCTGCATTACAGAGAGCTGTCTACAGATCAGACAGCATCCAAACCTCTTAAGAGAGGAACCTGAAATAAAAGCACAACAATTTCTGCACAGAACCAGGTCTGCCATTTTAAAGAGAGGAAAGATTATAAACAATCAAATCTTACTTGTTTAGATTGTATCCACCTCCAGATTACCTCCTGAATATCTCCAATGCACTTATAAAATCAGCACTTGGAAAAAGCAGCAAGCTATTACACACACATAATATTCTTTATATAATATTAGGAGGGCACCGGGACTTAGGCTAGGCTGGTGCCGGTGGTTTATTGGCCTAGTATAAGTGTTGCATGGGTCTCCCATGCAGCAAGGAACAGGAGCTCAGCTCTCTCATGACAGTTGGGCTCCTGCTTTAATGGCCTGGATCAGTTGATGTGCCAATCCCGGACGTTTAACCCCTTACAGGCAGAGCTCTCTCTCTGTCACTCAATGTCTTAACAAGGCAGCTGGGGGCCTACAAAAGGCCCTCAGGTTTGCCCTCAGAGTATGCCTTTTAGACCATGCCAGAGGCACAACCTAATAGATTGGCTGTCAGTATCTTACTATTACAAAAATAGTACAGTATATTATGTGAGCGATCAAAGGATCACATGTCAAAGTTCCTTTGTAGGACTTATAATTGGTGTAAATAAGAATTCAAGTTTTGTTAAAAAAATATCCAAATTAAACATATACACATTTTTCCATTGAAAAAATGTTTTTCAATGAAAAAATTTGAAACGGTAACAACCTAAACTATACAATTATCATTAGTTTATCCTGCATGGTGAAAGGCATACAAAAACAAAACTAAAAAAACTGCTTGCTTCTTATCAGTAATACAAAAAAAAATCATTACTGAGCCTGTAATCATAATGACCCAGAGAGCAAAACTTTTCATGCAGCAAAGTGAATGTCACAAAATTGTATTCTGTTTTTCTGATATGTTGCCCACATAACTGATGCATATGCTCCACCCACCTACAATCCTATACCAGTGCAGTATCTTGTTTTTTGTACATTAGACCTCCCTAGTGAAAGTCTCATTGTTGGCATTAGCCCAACCAGCAAGCATCATGACCATGCCTAATGCATACCTCCCAACGTTTGAAAATCACAAAGAGGGACAATATCTGCGGTGCACATAGCGGCAATTTTTTTTTATACTAGGCCACTCCTCTAACTTCACCCAAAGCATTATTACTGACTCCGTCAGAACTGCAGCAGTCGGGGATCGGTTAGGTGAGTGTAAGTTCCTTTATTGTTTTTGCAACATGGGGAGCCCCTGGGACAATTTTTTTTGTTGTGCTTCAATATCCATTTATATATTAGCATGTAAATCCTCGGATTATGGATATTTTAAGGTCCAAACTGCACCAAATAATGAAGTTCTGGTCTAATATACAGGTAGAAAACATACAGAGAGTTTGGTAAGGAGCAATTTAGTAAATTTATTAATGCACATTTAAGCATAAATTCCCCAGGTCCAAAAGAGGTACATTTAAGGATCTTAGAGGGATAGAGGGACTTAAATCAAAAAAAGGGACTGTCCCTACAAAAGAGGGACACTTGGGAAGCATGCTAATGGTTTGCTGACTCCACCTACTTGGCTTGGGGGCCACTTCTATGGTTTTTCCAGGACCACTGTGAGTTCCCAATCTGCCGATGGCTGCGTTCTAGCAGTGATCAAGCAGAAACAGGTTGCTTGCCTGCACAATCACCATGACGTAACTGACGTATATCTTGGCGGCTTAACGCAAGTCATTCTATGATGTTAGAGCGCTGCTGCCTTCTCAAACAGCTGATCAGCAGGGGTCCCAGGTGTTGGACCCCCACCAATCAGATGCTGATGATCTAGCAAAAGGATAGATCATCAGTAATCAAAAGGTGTAGAATACCTTTAAGTTAACCGTTAACCGCTTATGAAGTAATCAAAAGGTGTAGAATACCTTTAAGTTAACCGTTAACCGCTTATGAAGTTAACACTGTAAGATAGTCTTTGTGAGCTCTGCACAATTCTTAAGTTTTTATATTTTTTATAAGTTGTTGTACACCGCCACCTGGTGGACAATAGGCTGATATTCAGGCACATTTATGCATCATGCAGTATGGGTTCATAGTTCATGAATGGCCTAAAGCAAACAATTTAATGTAAAAAAATCTGAAGCATAATGATGTGTTTAATAGACATAAAAGTTTTATATTTTTATAGCAGCATAAAACTATATTTGATTCAGAAAATCAGTTTTCAGAAAATTTACACTGTGGTTAATTGTATCAAAATAACAAAAAAGAGTATCCCTGAACTAAAGGGCCGATTCATCAATATAGGTGTTATTAAGGGGTTATACCCCAATATAGGGGTTATATAAAAATATAGACAAATTGGTGCCCCTTTTTTATCATTGTGTTTGCCTATGGCCTCTTGCACACGAACGTATTTTCATTCTGTGTCCGTTCCGTTTTTTTTGCGGACCATATACTGAACCATTAATTTCAATGGTTCCTCAAAAAAACAGAAGGTACTCCGTGTGCATTCCGTTTCTGTAATTCCGTTCCGCAAAAAAATAGAACATGTCCTATTATTGTCCGCATTATGGACAAGAATAGTACTGTTCTATTAGTGGCCAGCTATTCCGTTCCGCAAAATAAGGAATGCACACGGATGTCATCCATATTTTTTGCCGATCAGTTTTTTGCGGACCGCAAAATACATACGGTCGTGTGCAAGAGGCCTATATGACATGAAAGCAATACCAATAATAATGTGGTATCTTTAATGCTGATTGTTGGTGCAGGTAGATCTCCCCTGAATCTCTTCAAAATTCTGGTGCAGTTTTATCATGCATGTTTTCAAACGCATCCCAAAAAGAAAGCGCAAATTCACTTGGTACAGAAATGCTGTAGGCTTATTGGCGGATATCCTCGAGTACAAGCTAAATAGAGGACGTGATAGCAAATCTCATTCATATACAACAGAAAAACGTTCATTCAGAAATTGACCTGTCGTGCTGATTTGTACACTCACATCATGTTCATTTCTGTCACGGAAGGATACACAAATTTGTTGTGGATTTTACCCATGAATTCAGAGTGAGAATATCAAATCAATCAAATCCTAGTGCTGTGGTTCCTGCAGGTGGTTCCCCTCCACCGCTCTTTGCTCACCAGACTCCAGTGATGATAAGTCTAAGGCCGAATGCACGCTGCTGTACAGTGATACAGTATAGATCATACGAGTGTATTACTGTAGTGCAGCGGCGGCATGAAGCGCACGGCGTCATAGCAACCAATGACGCCGTGCGCTCCTGCTCTCAGCAGGATGCCAGGCCAGGATACCACGGACCGCTAATGGCCGTGTTCCACGGCCGTGTGCATTCGGTCTTAGACTGTGACCAGGAAAGCATCACCGTAGAAGTACCAAGGGACTGCTGAGGTGAGAATACGGCTTTTTTTTTTTTTAGACAATCAGCTGTTATATTTCACAAAAGGGAAATCTGCAAAAAAATCAATTGAATGGGGCTACTTCTTGTGCAGATTTGCTCCACATCAAACTGCACATCCACAGCAGAAATACAAGTGTGAGCCAGGTGTGCAATGGGGCTAGATCCTCGTAGCCCACCCAGATCCTCGGGCAAGCGTTGGTTTCAACTTGGTACGCACGATCAGGATTCAGATCCACTTAAGAAACAGAACAAAAAGCCATTAGCTCCCTGGTCCGCCACTTACTCTGCTAAGCAACAGGCTGCTTTACGCCTGTTGTCTACCAGAGGACGTCAAGCAGTGTGATGACGTCATTACATCTTGCTGCCTGCACTGGGCACCATGAAAGAGGGGGTAAATAGCTATCCACTCCTCCTCCGCACCTTGTGGGAACACCGTTAGGTGAGTTTCCGTTTTTTATTTTAATTGGTGGAAAGTGTTCATGAATGGCAACAAAAGGGGGCATTAACTGGGTTTATTACTGTTGTAGGTGGGCACATTGCTATTGCATGGGGGTACATTATTATTTTATGGGGGTACGAATAGGGCAAAATATTATTTATATTATTGTTATATCAGAATGAGGGCTTAGTCTAAATATAATGTTTGCATTTATTGTGTTAGTGCATTATCTTCTGTGATTTTTCAAATCATTATTGTAACAGGGCACATTACGATGGTATGGGGGCACAGAGAGTGGATTCTATTACAGTCTGCGGCACTACTGGGGGAACATTATTACCATCTGAGCACTATGGATGACGAGTGTACAGGTAGGGAGAAGGTGGGGAGGATACGAGAAAGTCAACGATGTCTGTACATTACATTCTACAGGCACAAGTTGTCACTGAAAGAAATCTTCATGGTGGTCTGGGCCGCATGGAGAAGAATAGGGAGAGTGAAGGATTCCAATCAGATGTTGCCTGTAAGTCACTGGATATCACTGTACTGCAGTCACTTATATAGTCTGAAGGGTGCCTGTGTGGAGCTGGGATTTACCACTATATGGTCACTGTGGTGATCTTAGTGCAATGATTTTTTTATTTATCAGTATTGTGGTATTATCCGTCACTATGTGGTGGTAATTTGTTTTTATGGTCTATAATTCAATAGTGCAGGTGAAAATAGTGAACTCTAATATATTGTATTAAAGAAAAGTGCCCTTTTGTGCACTTTTTCCCTCCCCCTGCACTGATCACTGTCTCTGAACTCACTGAAAAAGTGACCTAAAAGTCTGTACACAGGAGAGACACACTTTCAGCAGACAGAGGCCATGGAGAGACCAGAACTGGCTGCAGCAGCTACTGAGACATTTATCTCAACCAAAAGCTGGATACTGTTTCATCTGACAATGCAGCTCTGGGGTCAGATAATTAATCAGTAGTAACTGCAGCCTTGTCTGGTCTCTCTTTCTGCTTTAGCAGCCCCACTATCAGCTTAGCAGTGCAGCCCGGCCCCTTCTGCTACTACTGTACAGCTGGGAAGGGCCTCTCTGGGCCCTTATGCAGTTGAATCGTCTGGACGGGTAGTATTTTTCTCCCCTTCATTTGTTTTTTATTCAGCCAATAGCTTGTGGCCAGCATGGGCCGTCTTATCTCTGGAGCCCTAAGGATTTGCTTGGTTTGTGTGGTGGTAATGTCCGCCACTGTCTTCCTGCCTCTCTATCCTCTCTCCATGGACTTCAATGGTTCAAGAACACTGATCAGTGTAGGAACATGTGGGAAGGAGTTAAAGGGGTTGTCCCACAAAAAATATTCTACAATTTTCAAACCAGCACCTGGATCTGAATACTTTTGTAATTGCATGTAATTAACCTCTTAA
Organism: Bufo bufo; assembly: GCF_905171765.1. NCBI lineage: Eukaryota > Metazoa > Chordata > Amphibia > Anura > Bufonidae > Bufo > Bufo bufo. The sequence continues at coordinate 247,252,828 of NC_053392.1, forward strand.
GGACACATGACGTACCGGTACGTCATGATGTCCTGGTACTTAAGGACACATGACGTACCGGTACGTCATGTGTTGTTCCGATCACTGCCGCCCGGCCGGCAGTGATCGGAACCCGGTGCCTGCTCAAATCATTGAGCAGGCACCTAGGCTAAATGCGCGGGGGGGTCCCGTGACCCCCCCATGTCGGCGATCGCGGCAAACCGCAGGTCAATTCAGACCTGCGGTTTGCTGCGATTTCTGCAGTTTCTGGTCTCCGCGGTCCCTGACCGCGGAGATCAGAAACGTTAGTATTCCTAAAATAGATCTGTATACCTCCCCCTGCACCCCCGAGCGATTTTAGCCCGGTGGGAGGTGCAGGGGGAGGGTTGCGGGCGGTGCGGGCGGTGCGGGAGGCGGGCGGTGCGGCAGGCGGGATCGCGATCCCCCGCCCGCCTCCCCTTGAAAATTCATTGGTGTTCAGTGGGTATACCAGGGTGCCAGCACATTGCTGGCACCCTGGTATAAACGGCTGACATCTGCGATGCGATGTCAGCCGTTTAACCCTTTCCATACAGCGGTCCGTACGGACCGCTGTATGGAAAAGGTTAACAGCGCAGGGAGCTCCCTCCCTCTCCCATCGGGGGGCTGCTGTGCCTTTGCAGCCCCCCGATGGAGAGGGAGAGAGCCCCCAGACAGCCCCCCGAGAGATCCCCTCCTTACCCTTCCCCGTCTGCGAAGTTCTGAGCAGACGGGGAAGGTTCCCATGGCAACAGGACGCCTCTCAGGCGTCCTGCTGTCCATGGTGCTGAACAGATCTATGCTGAAAGCATAGATCTGTTCAGTGTAAGTAAAATACAGTACAGAACAATATATATTGTTCTGTACTGTATTATACAGACATCAGACCCACTGGATCTTCAAGAACCAAGTGGGTCTGGGTCAAAAAAAAGTGAATAAAAGTGAAAAAAAAGTAAAAATCAAAAAACTTATTTATCACTGATAAAAAATGAAAAAAATAAAATTCCCTACACATGTTTGGTATCGCCGCGTCCGTAACGACCTGATCTATAAAACGGTCATGTTACTTTACCCGAACGGTGAACACCATAAAAATAAAAAATAAAAAACTATGATGAAATTGAAATTTTGCCCACCTTACTTCCCAAAAAAGGTAATAAAAGTGATCAAAAAAGTCGCATGTACGCCAAAATTGTAACAATCAAACCGTCATCTCATCCCGCAAAAATCATACCCTACCCAAGATAATCGCCCAAAAACTGAAAAAACTATGGCTCTTAGACTATGGAGACACTAAAACATAATTTTTTTTGTTTCAAAAATGAAATCATTGTGTAAAACTTACATAAATAAAAAAAAAGTATACATATTAGGTATCGCCGCGTCCGTATCGCCAGGCTCTATAAAAATATCACATGATCTAACCCTCAGATGACCACCGTAAAAAAATAAAAATAAAAACGGTGTAAAAAAAGCCATTTTTTTGTCATCTTACGTCACAAAAAGTGTAATAGCAAGCAATCAAAAAGTCATATGCACCCCAAAATAGATGCCAATCAAACCGTCATCTCATCCTGCAAAAAATGAGACCCTACTTAAGATAATAGCCTAAAAACTGAAAAAACTATGGCTCTTAGACTATGGAGACACTAAAACATTTTTTTGGTTTTAAAAATGAAATCATTGTGTAAAACTTACATAAATAAAAAAAATTGTATACATATTAGGTATCGCCGCGTCCGTGACAACCTGCTCTATAAAATTACCACATGATCTAACCTGTCAGATGAATGTTGTAAATAACAAAAAAAAAACGGTGCCAAAAAAGCTATTTCTTGTTACCTTGCCGCACAAAAAGTGTAATATAGAGCAACCAAAAATCATATGTACCCTAAACTAGTACCAACAAAACTGCCACCCTATCCCGTAGTTTCTAAAATGGGGTCACTTTTTTGGAGTTTCTACTCTAGGGGTGCATCAGGGGGGCTTCAAATGGGACATGGTGTAAAAAAAAAACAGTCCAGCAAAACCTGCCTTCCAAAAACCATATGGTGTTCCTTTCCTTCTGCGCCCTGCCGTGTGCCCGTACAGCGGTTTACGACCACATATGGGGTGTTTCTGTAAACTACAGAATTAGGGCCATAAATAATGAGTTTTGTTTGGCTGTTAACCCTTGCTTTGTAACTGGAAAAAAAATATTAAAATGGAAAATCTGCCAAAAAAGTGAAATTTTGAAATTGTATCTCTATTTTCCATTAAATCTTGTGCAACACCTAAAGGGTTAACAAAGTTTGTAAAATCTGTTTTGAATACCTTGAGGGGTGTAGTTTCTTAGATGGGGTCACTTTTATGGAGTTTATAATCTAGGGGTGCATCAGGGGGGCTTCAAATGGGACATGGTGCCAAAAAAACAGTCCAGCAAAATCAGCCCTCCAAAAACCAAACGGCGCACCTTTCACTCTACGCCCCGCTGTGTGCCCGTACAGTAGTTTACGGCCACATATTGGGTGTTTCTGTAAACAGCAGAGTCAGGGCAATAAAGATACAGTCTTGTTTGGCTGTTAACCCTTGCTTTGTTAGTGGAAAAAATGGGTTAAAATGGAAAATTAGGCAACAAAATGAAATTCTCAAATTTCATCGCCATTTGCCAATAACTCTTGTGCAACACCTAAAGGGTTAACGACGTATGTAAAATCAGTTTTGAATACCTTGAGGGGTGTAGTTTCTTAGATGGGGTCACTTTTAGGGAGTTTCTCCTCTAGGGGTGCATCAGGGGGGCTTCAAATGGGACATGGTGTAAATAAACCAGTCCATAAAAATCAGCCTTCCAAAAACCATACGGCGCACCTTTCCCTCTACGCCCCGCTGTGTGGCCGTACAGTAGTTTACGGCCACATATTGGGTGTTTCTGTAAACGGCAGAGTCAGGGCAATAAAGATACAGTCTTGTTTGGCTGTTAACCCTTGGTTTGTTAGTGGAAAAAATGGGTTAAAATGAAAAATTAGACAAAAAAATGAAATTCTCAAATTTGCTCCCCATTTGCCAATAACTCTTGTGCAACACCTAAAGGGTTAACAACGTATGCAAAATCAGTTTTGAATACCTTGAGGGGTGTAGTTTCTTAGATGGGGTCATTTTTGGGTGGTTTCTATAATGTAAGCCTCGCAAAGTGACTTGAGACCTGAACTGGTCCCTAAAAATTGAGTTTTTGTAATTTCTGAAAAATTTCAAGATTTGCTTCTAAACTTCTAAGCCTTATAACATCCCCAAAAAATAAAATATCATTCCCAAAACAATTCACACATGAAGTAGACATATGGGGAATGTAAAGTCATCACAATTTTTGGGGGTATTACTATGTATTACAGAAGTAGAGAAACTGAAACTTTGAAATTTGCTAAATTTTTCCAAATTTTTGTTAAATTAGGTATTTTTTGGTGCAAAAAAAAATAATTTTTTGACTTCATTTTACCAGTGTCATGAAGTACAATATGTGACGAAAAAACAATCTCAGAACGGCCTGGATAAGTCAAAGCGTTTTAAAGTTATCAGCACTTAAAGGGACTCTGGTCAGATTTGCAAAAAATGGCCTGGTCCTAAGGTGTAAAAAGGCTGTGTCCTTAAGGGGTTAAAATTTATTTTATTATTTCTTTGTGCTGTTCACTGAGATGGCCGCACATGATCAGTTTCATGTACTTTAATAAAATATATTACAGTTCACTATTTTCATTTACACTATTGAATCATCAAATAATAATAATAAAAAACCTTGCAGGATAATAGGCTGAACTGGATGGACAGATGTCTTTTTTCAGCCTTATAAACTACTAGTAGAAGGACCCGGCTTCGCTCGGGTATATTTAATCCATTTCATTTAATGTTTGTGTGTGTCTTTAAAAGATATCAACACTATCCACTATAACAGTGACATCTACAGCACCCCGCCCCCAAAACAGTGACCTCCACAGCTCCCCACCCCTTAAAGGGGTATTCCCATCTTGCTTTTTCAATCTTACCAGCAGTAGATGTCCTGTTAACTTCCTGGTTTCGCTCAGGCAGTTGAGTGAAGGCCGGCCACGCCTCCTCATGACTCACCCTGAGAGCTCAGTCCTTGCGTGCTGTTCATGTGGATGAGTCATCATTCTGGCAGCCTGCAGAGTATGTAAAGCCCATCCCCCTGCTTATGGGGGGGGGGCATCTGTGAATGGCACTTATGGGGTGGGGGCATCTGTGGATGGCACTTATGGGTGGGGGGGCATCTGTGGATGGCACTTATTGGGGGGGGCATCTGTGGATTGCCGCCTGGACTCCTTCTGGGCACCAGAGAGCACGGCGTCCTCGGTTGCTATGAAGCCGTACGCTCCCTCCTGCTGCCGGAAAACAGTAATACACTGCTATGATCTAAGAGTGTATCACTGTATTCCGGCGGCAGGAGGGAGCGCACGGCTTCATAGCAACCGAGGACGCCGTGTGCTCCGGCGCCCAGAAGGAGTCGGCCCGGGACTAATAGGGGAGCATATCAATCACTAAACTCTGCCACTGTGGTCTTCCAGGGCCCTCCTTCCTCCTCTAGCATCTGCAGGACAGCAGCATGGCAGGCAGACCGTTTCTCTCCCCGGCACTATCTCCAGCATGCAGGGTCAGACACGGCTGTTTTACAAGTGATCTCTTTGGGCATGCGTGCGCGTTCTCGAGCGGCCGGCTGGGGAGAAGGTAGGACATTGTGCGCAGGCGCGGCACATACAAGCCCCGCAAGTATGTGGCCGTAACCAGAGGATACAGGTAGACAACACAGGCGCAGATGATGGGATTTTTCAGGAGAACGGTGCAAGTTAGGAAATAGAAGTTATTTAGAAGATTATTCAAGGACACTTGGGGAAACTGATTAACAGGAATTAATGAAATGGGAATACCCCTTTAACACTGACCCCCCACAGTGCCCCGTCCCTTAAAATTGAACCTCCACAGCAGCTCACCCACTTAACTTTGACCTTTACAGCAGCCTTCCCCTATACAAAGTGACTTTCACAGCATACCACCCCCTTGGCAGTGACCTCCACAGGGGCCCGCCCCCTTAACTGTCGCCTTTAATTGATCGGGGGCATGTCCTTTTGAACAGCTCACTCTAAGACAGCAGCACTGTACTGTCCGAGTGTAAGCTGCAGGGAGAAAGTCACTCTCCCTTCCACCCCTTTAGCTGACAGAAGTTGATTTTTTACATTCATTTTTTCAATCCCTGTCGGCTCAGGAGTGGGAGGGGACGTGGCTTAACCAGTTCAGGGGTGCGGCTTAGCTGGACCTAGGGGTGGGGTTTTAAGTTTTTTGAGGGTGGACACATTGTGGCAGGGGGCGTGTCTGGGCTCCTTCCTGCAAGAGTGACGCCCCTCTGGGCACCTTACTGGCTCATTTGCATACCAAATAAACTGGATTTTCAGAGGATAAAACATTTATTGCTGGAACAAAGGCACATCTTGAAATAAGGTACTAAGTGCTATTAGGCCATGGCTTTACTTCAATAGCGATTATCCTGGTGACAGATTACCTGTAAAGCTCTCCTACAGCAGTGAAGATAAATGGCTGGGTTGTTATGGAAACCTGGAGTAAAACTATGTATGTGGAGGCTGGAGGACCTGCAAGCTTCTATTGGCTGATAAGGGTCATGTGACCAAGCTTCTATTGGCCAATGCATTTTTTTTTGGAATATCTCAGAGAGCTGAGACCTGGTCTAAGACCTTCCCGGACATCTGATGTACCTGTGTGCCAAATTTCGTGATTGTAAATGCGACTGTGTGGATTCCTTTAGCGGACATACACACACACACACACACACACTTAGCTTTATATATTAGATGTTACTATGTTACTACTAAAAAGTTTAGCTATGCTTTAATTAGCACGATTTGTTTGTGTGTCTTCAGATATATTGTTACTCTTAGGGTATTTTTACACTTGCGGCAGAGGATCCGGCAATCCGGACGCAAACTGATGGCATTTGTTAGACGGATCCGAATGCGGATCCATCTGAGAAATGCATTGCAATACCGGATCCGTCTCTCCGGTGTTATCTGGAAAAACGGATGCTGTATTAATTTTTTTTTTGCATTTTTAAAGATCTGCGCATGCGCAGACTGAAAAGCAGGATCCGTCTTGCCGGAACACTTAATGCCAGATCCGGCACTTATATACTTCAATGTAAATTAATGCAGATTCGGCATTCGGCAAGTGTTCATTTTTTGGCCGGAGATAAAACTGCAGCATGCTGCGGTATTTTCTCCAGGGCCGGATTAACATAGGGGCGGATGGAGCTGCAGCTCCAGGCCCCTGTGTGAAAATAGGCCCAGCAGGCAGCAGATGCAATATCCCCCCTCCCCGAGCTGGCGGCGCGGCCGGGCCTGGACCCTGTCCCTGCTGTCCCCCTAAACTTAAATTAGGGGGCTGCGTGCCGGCACAGGGAGATGAGCGCTTCCATTGTGGATGCGCTCATCTCCATCTGTGTCACTGTCCTCAGGACAGCGATACAGATGACTGTGCTGCGGCAGGGCAGGAGAGAGGCGTGTCCCTCCCCTGTGTCTCTGACTAGTGCCTGCAGCCTATCAGAGGTCGGCGCAGGCGGCGGGATGACGTAATCGCGCCGCCTGATGACGTAATCGCGCCGCCTGAGTAGTACAGCGCGGGACACAGGTCAGAAGAGGCCTGCAACGCATCGCTGCCATGGAGGTAAGTATAAGTGTTTTTTTATTTTATATAGATGTATTACAATACTTTTACTGGCACATGATAGGGGAGCCCTCTTGTTACTGGCACATGATGGGGCATGGGGGGGGGGCCCTCTTGATACTGGCACATGATGGAGGGGGCCCTCCTGTTACTGGCACATGATGGGGCATGGGGGGCCCCTCTTGTTACTGGCACATGATGGAGGGGGCCCTCCTGTTACTGGCACATGATGGGGCATGGGGGGGGGCCCTCTTGTTACTGGCACATGATGGGCACATGTTACTGGCACATGTTTTTATTTTTATTTATATAGATGTATTACAATACTTTTAGGAAAAGTCTTTTACTGGCACATGATGGGGGGGCCCTCTTGTTACTGACACATGATGGGGCATGGGGGGCACTCTTGTTACTGGCACATGATGGAGGAGGGCCTCTTGTTACTGGCACATGATGGGGCATAGGGGGCCCTCTTGTTACTGGCACATGATGGAGGAGGGCCTCTTGTTACTGACACATGATGGGGCATGGGGGGGCCCTCTTGTTACTGGCACATGATGGAGGAGGGCCTCTTGTTACTGGCACATGATGGGGGGCCCTCCTGTTACTGGCATATGATGGGGCATGGGGGGGGGCTATTGTTACTGGCACATGATGGGGGGCCCTCCTGTTACTGGCACATGATGGGGCATGGTGGGGCTTCTTGTTACTGTCACATGATGGGGCATAGGGGGGCCCTCTTGTTACTGGCACATGATGGGGGGCCCTCCTGTTACTGGAACATGATGGGGCATGGGTGGGGCCTCTTGTTACTGGCACATGATGTGGCATAGGGGGGCCTCTTGTTACTGGCACATGTTGGAGGAGCCCTCTTGTTACTGGCACATGATGGGGTATAGGGGGCCTCTTGTTACTGGCACAAGATGGGGGAGCCCTCTTGTTACTGGCACATGATGGGGGGCCTCCTGTTACTGGCATATGAAGGGGCATGGGGGCCTCTTGTTACTGGCACATGATGGGGCATAGGGGGGGCCCTCTAGTTACTGGCACATGATGGGGGGCCCTCCTGTTACTGGCACATGATGGGGCATGGGGGGGCTTCTTGTTACTGTCACATGATGGGGCATAGGGGGGCCCTCTTGTTACTAGCACATGATGGGGGGGCTCTCCTGTTACTGGAACATGAAGGGGCATAGAGGGGGGCTCTTGTTACTGGCACATGATGGGGGGGCCTCTTGTTACTGGCACTGATGCGGCAATAGGGGGGGCTCTGGTTACTGGCACTTAATGGGGGGGGCCCTCTTGTTACTGGAACATGATGGGGAGGCCCTCCTGTTACTGGGGCATAGGGGGGGCCTCTTGTTACTGGCCCATGATGGGGGGCCCTCTTGTTACTGGCACATGATGGGGGTGCATCTATGGGGGCACATTTACTGGCACATTTTTGGGGGGCAACTTGGTGGGCACTTATTACTGCACAATATTGGGGGCTTTTTTACTGGCACATTCTGGTGGGCCTATAGGGGCATCTACTGAGGCTACAAAGAAGGGGAATTTATATGGGGGGGCTCTGTACAGTAGCATTTTATCCTGGGGCACATTATGGTGGGTACTGTTGGGAGAGGAGTACTAGGGGTCCATCTACAGGGGCACTAAGAAGGGGTATTTTATACTTGCAATTATGGGTGACACTGAGGGCATCTACTGGGCATTTTTATACTGGGCAAATTATGGGGGGGCACTAGTAGTAAGGGGAAGAGGAGCACTATGGGGGCATTTACTGGGGGCACTATATAGGGGTATTTTATACTGGCACATTATGGGGGCACTATAGGGACATTAGCTCAACTGGTGGCATTACAAGGGGGTATTTTTTGCACTGACACATTATAAGGATAATTATTTTTATTGGGGGGGGGGGTGCATTATGGTGGGCTTTATTACTCCCCCATGGTATGACCCCCTAGTAGCAGCATCATCCTCACAATATACAGTATACCTCTACACTGTGTAGTCTGTTCTATAAGTACCATTGTTTTGTGGCGGCGGACAGAAAATAATCTGGAAGCGACCCTCCCGAGACCAGGCTCTGGATCCGCCACTGCCTCAGCCTCGCTGAAGTCGCCTGGCGGCTGCCTTGCTATCCAGTTAGAAGGACCGGGCCGACTGTCAGATGATGACAGGCCCAGCGCCGCAAGGAGTAATCTCCCAGGTCGGCCTTTTACAGAACTCACCAGGACAGTGACAGGTCAGACTTCTCCCCTGGGTCCTGGGCCCTGCCGTAAAGTGGAAGACCGTGAGTTTCGTTTTAATTTCCTTTAAAAAAAGGCCCATTAAAATCTTCATCACCAGGCTCATCATGCGCTTAATCCGGCCCTGATTTTCTCCATCCAAAAAATGTAAAAGGGACTAAACTGATGCATCCTGATGCATACTGAACGGATTGCTCTCCATTCAGAATGCATTAGGATAAAACTGATCCGTTTTTTTTCCAGTATTGAGCTCCTGTGAAGGAACTCAATACCGGAAAACAAAAACGCTAGTGTGAAAGTAGCCTTAGTTAGCTTTTGAGGTCTATGGGGCCTCAGTTGAGACTGCTACCTCTGTATCCCTCATAGGCACACTATTGTCAGTTATAATACTAATTCAGTTCCTTTTAAATGCCTCTTAATAACAATAACACATAAACCAACACATATTTATATACCGTAGTTTCTCTCTACATTAATGTTTCTTTCTACACTTATCCACTATCGCCACCTAGTGTCCATCTTTAGTATTAGGTTTCATTAAATTCATTTTCTAATAGTAGATTTAGACTAGATTTGATAATCGTATAGGCGATTAACGACACAATTGCATTTAGCGATCCACAGCTGATGACAGACAAGCATTTTCATGTACATATTTCATGTACAAATGTGTTCACAATTTGTTTACTCACTTAACCGAGGATCATTCAGTGTATTTAGACAGCAACATTTTACATAAAAGGCGCCTGTTTTTGCAGTGTTCACCGAAAGATCACACAATGCACCTTACATACCACAATTCAATAACAACAAGGTAATTTATTTTTTCACAGTGAACATTTTAACAAGCAATGAAAGAGCTTTTTCAGCACAATCGTTCAGTCATTGCATACATTTACTTTACACGATTATTGTCCAATATGAGATGTAATTGTAGCCATTATCTGCTGATCTAAATCTGCCATTAGCCTAGCAGGTTATGACATATTTATCAAGGGAGATAGTGGAATGGTTTAAAACCCTGTCTAGTAACATAGTACATAAGGCCGAAAAAAGACATTTGTCCATCCAGTTCAGCCTGTTAGGGTCCATTCACACGGACATCGGCGATGTGCGTTCCGCATTTTGCAAACCGCACATCGCCGGCGCTTAATTGAAAATGCCTATTCTTGTCCGCAATTGCGGTCAAGAATAGGACATGTTCTATTTTTTTCGGGATCGGAATTGCGGACCCGGAAGTGCGGATCCGCAATTCTGGATCCGGGGCAGCACATCGAGCTGCCCCATAGAAATGAATGAGTCTGCAATTCCGTTCTGCAAAATGTGGAACGAAATTGCGGACGTGTGAATGGACCCTTATCCTGCAAGTTGATCCAGAGGAAGGCAAAAAGACACTGTGAGGTAGAAGCCAATTTTCCCCACTTAAGGGAAGAATAAAAAATTCCTTCCAACTCCAATCAGGCAATCAGAATAACTCCCTGGATCAACGACCCCTCTCTAGTAGCTATAGCCTGTAATAATATACACTCCAGAAATACATCCAGGCCCCTCTTGAATTCCCTTATTGTACTCGCCATTACCACCTCCTCAGGCAGAGAGTTCCATAGTCTCACTGCTCTTACCGTAAAGAATCCTTTTCTATGTTTGTGTACAAACCTTCTTTCCTTTAGATGCAGAGGATGTCCCCCGTCACAGTCACAGTCCCTGGGGATAAATAGATGATGGGATAGATCTCTGTACTGACTCCTGATATATTTATACATAGTTATTAGATCTCCCCTCAGTCGTCTTTTTTTCTAAAGTTAATAACCCTAATTTTGATCTTTCAGGGTACTGTAGTTGCCCCATTCCAGTTATTACTTTAGTTGCTCTCCTCTGAACCCCTCTCCAGCTCTGCTATGTCTGCCTTGTTCACAGGAGCCCAGAACTGTACACAGTGCTCCATGTGTGGTCTGACTAATGATTTGTAAAGTGGTAGGACTATGTTCTCATCACGGGCATCTATTCCCCTTTTGATGCAACCCATTATCTTATTGGCCTTGTCAGCAGCTGTCTGACACTGGTTTCTACAGCTTAGTTTGCTGTTCACCAAAATTCCTAGGTCCTTTTCCATGTCAGTGTTTACCCAGTGTTTTACCATGTAGTATGTACAGTCGTAGCCAAAAGTTTTGAGAATTACATAAATATTGGAAATTGGAAAAGTTGCTGCTTAAGTTTTTATAATAGCAATTTGCATATACTCCAGAATGTTATGAAGAGTGATCAGATGATCACTCTTCATAACATTCTGGAGTATATGCAAATTGCTATTATAAAAAAAGAATTGCATAGTCCTTCTTTGCCATGAAAATTAACTTAATCCCCAAAAAACCTTTCCACTGCATTTCATTGCTGTCATTAAAGGACCTGCTGAGATCATTTCAGTAATCGTCTTGTTAACTCAGGTGAGAATGTTGACGAGCACAAGGCTGGAGATCATTATGTCAGACTGATTGGGTTAAAATGGCAGACTTGACATGTTAAAAGGAGGGTGATGCTTGAAATCATTGTTCTTCCATTGTTAACCATGGTGACCTACAAAGAAATGCGTGCAGCCATCATTGCGTTGCATAAAAATGGCTTCACAGGCAAGGATATTGTGGCTACTAAGATTGCACCTCAATCCACAATTTATAGGATCATCAAGAACTTCAAGGAAAGAGGTTAAATTCTTGTTAAGAAGGCTTTAGGGGGTCCAAGAAAGTCCAGCAAGCGCCAGGATCGTCTCCTAAAGAGGATTCAGCTGCGGGATCGGAGTGCCACCAGTGCAGAGCTTGCTCAGGAATGGCAGCAGGCAGGTGTGAGCGCATCTGCACGCACAGTGAGGCAAAGACTTTTGGAAGATGGCCTGGTGTCAAGAAGGGCAGCAAAGAAGCCACTTCTCTCCAAAAAAAACATCAGGGACAGCTTGATCTTCTGCAGAAAGTATGGTGAATGGACTGCTGAGGACTGGGGCAAAGTCATATTCTCCGATGAAGCCTCTTTCCGATTGTTTGGGGCATCTGGAAAAAGGCTTGTCGGAGAAGAAAAGGTGAGCTCTACATCAGTCTTGTGTCATGCCAACAGTAAAGCATCCTGAGACCATTCATGTGTAGGGTTGCTTCTCATCCAAGGGAGTGGGCTCACTCACAATTTTACCCAAAAACACAGCCAAGAATAAAGAATGGTACCAAAACACCCTCCAACAGCAACTTCTTCCAACAATCCAAAACAGTTTGGTGAAGAACAATGCATTTTCCAGCATGATGGAGCACTGTGCCATAAGGCAAAAGTGATAACTAAGTGGCTCGGGGGCCAAAACGTTGACATTTTGGGTCCATGGCCTGGAAACTCCCCAGATCTTAATCCCATTGAGAACTTGTGGTCAATCCTCAGTAGGCGGGTGGACAAACAAAAACCCACTAATTCTGACAAACTCCAAGAAGTGATTATGAAAGAATGGGTTGCTATCAGTCACGAATTGGCCCAGAAGTTGATTGAGAGCATGCCCAGTCGAATTGCAGAGGTCCTGAAAAAGAAGGGCCAACACTGCAAATACTGACTCTTTGCATAAATGTCATGTAATTGTCGATAAAAGCCTTTGAAACGTATGAAGTGCGTGTAATTATATTTCACTACATCACAGAAACAACTGAAACAAAGATCTAAAAGCAGTTTAGCAGCAAACTTTGTGAAAACTAATATTTGTGTCATTCTCAAACTTTTGGCCACGACTGTACACGTGACTTGCATTATTCCTTCCCATTTTTTTTTGAGGACTTTTGTCCCAGTTACTTAGGCCCTATGGCCTCTCTTAGTTGGCTAAATTTAGCTTTTTTGAAAGTTTGGTATTTTTGTTCCTCCCTGTAGAAACGCTCTTTTGAATGATAATTGGAAGGTTAGTACTTTCTGGTCACTATTTCCCAGGTGTCCCCCGACCTGCACGTCTGTTGTTCTGTCAGGTCTATTGGTTAATACTAAGACCAGTATGGCCGTCTCTCTAGTCAGGTCCTGAACCAGTTGGAAAAGTAATTGTCTTTGGTTTCCTTTATGAGCTATATAGGTTTCAGTTTCCAGTCTATATTGGGTAGTTTGAAGTCCCCCATACTAACGACCTCATTATGATTTGCCGCCTCGTCTATCTCCTTTTAGGCCTCATGCACACGGCCGTTGTTTTGGCGGCTTGGATGCGGACCCATTCACTTCAATGGGGCTGCAAACGATGCGGACAGCACTCCGTGTGCTGTCCGCATCCGTTGCTCCATTCCGTGGCCCCGCTAAAAAAATATAACATGTCCTATTCTTGTCCGTGCTTTGCGGACAAGAATAGGCATTTATATTAAAGGCTGTCCGTGCCGTTCCGCAAATTGCGGAACGTGCACGGACGCCATCCGTGTTTTGCGGATCCACGATTTTGCGGACCGCAAAACACACCACGGTCGTGTGCATGAGGCCTTAGTAGTAGATTTTCTGTGGACTCTGGTATATTAGGGGGTTTATAATACACTCCTATTAGTAATTTATTATTGTTTTTGTCTCCATATATTTCTACCCACAGTGACTCCAGTTTTATTAGTCAGGCTTCTGGCATTAGTATACATACAATTAAGAGGTTTGCAATAAATTTTATGTTTTCGTTGTGAATAAATACGTAGGGATCATTTACATGACTGTAAGGGCTCCATGCCTGTGCTGCGGACTGCAAATAGAGGTCCGCAATGCACGGACACCGGCTGCGTGAATCCCGTATTGCGGTGTGGACCCATTGACTTAAATAGATCCACGATCTGCAAAATATGGCAAAAGATAAGACATATTCTATCTTTTGCGGTGCGGTAGTGCGCACCCGAAAGCCCACAAAAGCCCTTTGTAGTGTTTCCATGGGCTTCCGATCCATTCCTCTACTCTGCAAAAGATAGGACATGCAGATCGTGGACCCATTCAAGTCAATGGGTCCGCAGCATGAAGTGCACACTGCCAGTGCCCGTATATTGTGGACCTGCCATTTTCAGTCCGCAATAGGGGCACGGAGTCCTTACGGTCGTGTGAATGGGTCTTTAGAGTGTGCTGTGATTTAGGTTAAACCTACAGCATGCAAAAAAATCTCTGACTTTCATCATTTAAAAATATTCTACAAAAACAGCACTTATGAACTGTTACTGTTGTACATATCACCACTCCTGACATGTCTTTTTTCCCTAAATAATTGTATTCTCCATGAAATTACAATTCTGGACTCTGGGCTGTGTGCCTTTCCTATAAATCCTGCTAGAAGTTTATAAGTAAAGGTACAACTGGGGGAGGAGGTCGTTGCACAGGCTGACACTGTTCGTCGGTGCTGCAAGCGACAGACTATGCTGAGACACATCCTCAACTCTTGACACCCAGTTGTACTGATTCATAAACTTCTAACAGGAATAATAGAGGAATGCCACAATATACAGTTATAAGAAAAGGTGCTCCAGATTTGTTATTACATTGAGAAAACAAGCAGTTACCAAAGCGGACATGTCAGGAGAAGTGACAGTTCATCTTAGGCCCCTTTCACACGGGCGAGTATTCCGCGCGGATGCGATGCGTGAGTTGAACGCATTGTACCCACACTGAATCCTGACCCATTCATTTCTATGGGGCTGTGCACACGAGCAGTGATTTTCACGCATCACTTGTGCGTTGCGTGAAAATCGCAACATGCTCCTCTTTGTGCGTTTTTCACGTAACGCAGGCCCTATAGAAATGAATGGGGTTGCGTGAAAATCGCAAGCATCCGCAAGCAAGTGCGGATGCGGTGCGATTTTCACTCACGGTTGCTAGGAGACTATCGGGATGGGGACCCGATCATTATTATTTTCCCTTATAACATGGTTATAAGGGAAAATAATAGCATCCTGAATACAGAATGCATAGTAAAATAGGGCTGGAGGGGTTAAAATTATTATTATTTTTTTAATTAAACTCACCTTAATCCACTTGCACGCGCAGCCTGGCTTCTCTTCTGTCTTCTTTTTTGCTGTGTGCAGGAAAAGGACCTGTGGTGACATCACACCGATCATCACATGGTCCGTCACATGATCTTTTACCATGGTGATGGATCATGTGATGACCGGAGTGACGTCACCACAGGTCCTTTTCCTGCACACAGCAAAAAAGAAGACAGAAGAGATGCCGGGCTGCGCGAGCAAGTGGATTAAGGTTAGTTTAATTTTTTTAAAAAATTTTTTTTAACCCCTCCAGCGCTATTTTACTAAGCATTCTGTATTAAGAATGCTATTATTTTCCCTTATAACCATGTTATAAGTGAAAATAATAAAATCTACAGAACACTGATCCCAAGCCCGAACTTCTGTGAAGAAGTTCGGGTTTGGGTACCAAACATGCGTGATTTTTCTCACGCGAGTGCAAAATGCATTACAATGTTTTGCACTCGCACGGAAAAATCGTGCATGTTCCCGCAACGCACCCGCACCTTTTCCCGCAACGCCCATGTGAAAGAGGACTTAGACTAAATATATCAGTTTAAATTGTGGCCAATGATGGAGTGAATTCAAGTTTAGCCTTAAAACCTTATGACAACTTCTATTGAAGCAATCATAGTGGGAGATATAGACAGAAAAACAGTAACAGTAAATTCACAGCTTAAATATTACAGGCTCACCTCACTGTTTCCACAGAGAGATGGGACTATGTTCTTGCCCTAGCTGGACGCGCTGCTGGAAATTGCCGAGCCGCCTGGAGCTCCACTGTTTCCATTAGGCCTCTTTCACACGATTGTATGGCTTTTTCAGTGTTTTGCGGTCTGTTTTTAAACGGATCCGTTGTTCCATTTTTTGTTTCCGTTGTGTTTTGTTTCCGTTCCGTTTTTCTGTTCCGTTTTTCCATATGGCATATACAGTATACAGTAATTACATAGAAAAAATTGGGCTGGGCATAAAATTTTCAATAGATGGTTCCGCAAAAACGAAACAGATACGGAAGACATACGTATGTATTCCATTTTTTTTGCGGACCTATTGACTTGAATGGAGCCACGAAATGTGATTTGCGGGCAATAATAGGACATGTTCTATCTTTCAACGGAATGGAAAAACGGAAATATGGAAACGGAATGCATATGGAGTACATTCCATTTTTTTTTTTTGTGGAACCATTGAAATGAATGGTTCCGTATACGGAACGTATACGGAACGCAAAAAACGGCCCGTAAACGAAAAAAAAAAAACGGTCGTGTGAAAGAGGCCTTACTCCCATTGCAGTGACTGGAGCTAAGCTAGTAGTAGAGCAAGCAAATCCGAGAGTTACAGAAAAAGTGTGGCTTGTTCTGCTACGCCGTTTGTGAAGCTCCCATTCATTATAGTGGGAGTGACAAAAACAACAGAGCTCCAGCCCACTTGGCTGTTTCCGTAAACCAGGCCACCTGGGGCGAGTGCTCAGTAACATCTCACTGTGGAAATGGTCAGATGGGACAACCCCCTAAATGACACATAAATAACACAAAGGTAAAAATAAGTACCACAATGCAAAACAGGAGCGGGTCATCAAATATCATCCATAATAACAGAAATGACATGAACCGCGCATAGAAAGAAATATAAAGCAGCATTCAAGTTCTTGGTATAGCAATTAATCAGGCATTTTTCCATATTCTTCTCTGTAGGAAATAAACCACGATTGAATTAAACATGTGTTGAAAATGTATGACAAAAAAGCCACCAAAAACAAATAAAAAATGATGACATTAAATTCATGGGGGAGATTTATCAAAACTGGTGTAAAGGAAAACTAGCTTAGTTGCCCATAGCAACCAGAATCCACCTTTCATTTTCCAACGAAGCTATGGGCAACTAAGCCAGATTTCCTTTACACCAGTTTTGATACGTCTCTCACCTATGGTGTTTTTTCAAAAGTCCCTTAAGGAGATTTTCCAATATTTCAATATACAAAATGATGAAAATAAATTAATGGGGAGAAATTTATCAAAACAGGTGTAAAGGAAAACTGGCTCAGTTGCCCACAGCAACCAGTCAGATTTCACCTTTCATTTTTCACAGCTCCTTTGAAAAACAAAGGGTGGAATCTGATTGGTTGCTTTCGGCAACTCAAGCAGATTTTAATAAACCTCCCCCATGGAACTTTTTCAAAAGCCCCCCCCCCCCAAAAAAACGAAACTAAATTACAAAAAAGTGTGTGTGTTTGAAGGAAGCCTTAGGCTACATGCACACGACCGTATTGCGGATCCGCAAAAAAGACGGATGATGTTCCGTATCGCATCCGTTTTTTTTTGCGGATCCGTAGCGCTCCGAGGGATCTATGAAGATAGATTCTAAGTATAAGCGAAAGGACTACACTGTTATACCCCTGGATAGGAATTTCCAAGTCCCTAGGCATGCGTACTGACTTACTTGCAAACATAGTATGCCAAAACTTAAGTTTAGGCACAGGCGCCGTACCGTCATATCTCGATGAAAAAGTTAAAGTCTTCACGCATGCGAAGTCGCATGCCTGCAAATGAACGATGCGTTTTTAAAAAAAATGTCTAAGTATGGACGTATGCTCAGTATCGCTACACTTTCAAGTAAAAACGTAAAGTTCATACGCATGTGCAGTACACATTCGCATACCTTAAACGAACGATGCGATGCTTTTTAATAAAAGTTTAAGTATGGGAGCATGCTCCAGTATTGCTACACTTCCGGGAAAAATTTCAAAGTCCTCACGCATGCGCAGTACACAAGTATGAACGTAAGACGAAATGTCTAAGTGTAGACGCATGCTCAGTAGTGTCACACTTTCGATTAAACAATCTAAGTTCTCACGCATGCGCAGTACGCAAATATGAACGCAAGGCGCGATTATATGACGAAAATACAACAATGAAGGTGTTTGATTGGGCCACTAGACTGTCAATCAAGATGCTCAGCAGCGATTGGCTGCAGAATACCTAATGGTCCACCTACAGAGTTTAAAAGAGCTCTTTTGAAAAGCATTCTTGTTGATAGTAGCTCCATTCCCCTGAGAAGCCACTTTTAGTGGTGAAACATGTTGGGGGAGCTTTTGTCTTAGATTTTAGATTAGGTTCAGGCAGGACCAAGTGTCACGACGAGGAGTAACTGCAAACTCCTCTGAGTGGTGGAGAGCCGCGCTAAAGATATATAGATACGGAAAGCAAATGATTTAAAGCGACTGAATAGGTGACTTCCTAACATAAGTTCCATCAAGGCAAATAAAGTGTATCGCCAAACGGAAAGCAAAAGGCGAATGGACGCTTGTTATGGAGGCAGAATATATGGGTGAAGTAACCCTTATCTCTGCCCATAGAGTCCTGCTGCACCTAGAATTTTAAAGTTTCCTTAGTTCTCCCGTTTTATATTATTCTTAATAAATAAAATAAATGTTATGTTTTAAGCTGACCTGAAACGGGAGTTTATTAGTCTAGGAAACTAGGCTATTTGAACTATATAAACTGTCAATCTGCAGTCGGTGGGCGCGGGAGAGTCAGGAGCTCATGAATATTCATGATCATCGTTATCAGCTGGAGCTTTTCAATACAAGATGTTGGCAGATTGACTGGGTCAATTAAAGAAAGTGACCCAGCATTGTGCTAAGAGAATCAGTCACTTATTTATGTTGCCCTTAGTTAGGACACCATACAACTGGTGACAGGTTCCCTTTAAGGAGATTTTCCAATATTTCAATATACAAAATGATGAAAATAAATTCATGGGGAGAAATTTATCAAAACAGGTGTAAAGGAAAACTGGCTCAGTTGCCCACAGCAACCAGTCAGATTTCACCTTTCATTTTTCACAGCTCCTTTGAAAAACGAAGGGTGGAATCTGATTGGTTGCTTTCGGCAACTCAAGCAGATTTTAATAAACCTCCCCCATGGAGCTTTTTCAAAAGCCCCCCCTCCCCCCCAAAAAAACCTAAAAATAAATTACAAAAAAGTGTGTGTGTTTGAAGGAAGCCTTAGGCTACATGCACACAACCGTATGTGTTTTGCGGTCCGCAAATTGCGGATCCGCAAAAAAGACGGATGATGTTCCGTATGGCATCCGTTTTTTTTGCGGATCCATTGTAATAATGCCTATCCTTGTCCGCAAACTAGAAAAAAATAGGACATGCACTATTTTTTTTGCGGAGCAAACAGAACGGACATACTGATGCGGACAGCACACGGTGTGCTGTCCGCGTTTTTTGCAGACCCATTGAAATGAATGGGTCCGCATCCTATCCGCAAAAAAACGGAACAGACACGGAAACAAAATACGGTCGTGTGCAGGAGGCCTTAGGCCTCCTGCACACGACCGTATGGCTTTTTCAGTGTTTTGCAGTTCGTTTTTTTACGGATCCGTTGTTCCATTTTTTGTTTCCTTTGTGTTTTTGTTTCCGTTCCGTTTTTCTGTTCCGTTTTTCCGTATAGCATATACAGTATACAGTAATTACGGAGAAGAGATTGGGCTGGGCATAACATTTCCAATACGCCGACATGTCAGGAGAGGTTAGAGGTCCTCTTTAAATGAACAGGACAGAGATGCATGTAGTACCATGACCAGCTGCTCCAGGATGTATAGCGCTGTGCCTATTAATGAAACAAATTACTGGCTCCAAGCATATAAGTCAGTGTGTGGTTCCAAACAAATAGTATACACCAATAATATACCAGCACACCAGATAACCAATCTGAAATAATCCACTGGAACGCACGCCTCACAAACGGAGCAGAGACATGGGGGTCCATATATAGCCATTTATCCCCATTTGATTTTAATTTGAGGTCATTCATCAAGATTGTATTGTTCAATTTATTGAAAAACTCAATAAAAAATATTTTAAAAAAAACCAGGATATAAATATGTTAGTAGCTAGTAGTGTGTTATCCCCTGAACGTACGTCGGGGTTGGAGCCACACTGGTCTGTATTTTCATGATATACTCTCTATGGGCTAGGTTTAGATCTTGTACCATCTGATTCTAATTTTGGTCTATATTTAGAGGTTGCTTTTTACCTTCTATTGATGTGTTCTACCATCTCATTATTACTTATCTTTTTGGGATTGCACTAAGCACTCTATTCACATGAATTATATGAGTTAGGTTGATAGGATAAGGCGCTGTATCATGATGTACTAAGCCCACATGCGATATGAAGTTTTTATTACTACATGTCCAGTGTATCTTCTTGTTTTCTGTATATGTATGCCTCAGTTGTGATTCATTTTAAGATGATATAACATGTATTAATAAAGTTCTTTGATTATTTCGGATTGGTTATCTGGTGTGCTGGTATATTATTGGTGTATACTAATAATGAAGAGGTCACAGCACTTGCCTGAGCGCCGCAGCACCTTCACACAGCGGATAGTGGGGGTGTTGGGATTTGGACCCCCACTAATCTAATATTTATGGCCTATCTTAGGAATCTGTAACTCTGCCTACAGGGATGCCATATGCCCCCATATAGGGTCCACGCGTGTAGTTTTGCATTGTGCATGAGCCCTAATGGCCACCAGTGGATCAGATATAACCTTGTGTAGTCTAAAATTGTCTGCATGTGACCCAAACTACTACAGTAAGGTTACTGATACAAGTGTCAGAAGTGAACATATTACATGTAACATTTGTAATGTAAAATACTATAAAGATGACGGAAAGTACAACTAAACAGACAGCACAAAGCCCGCTATCGGTGTGCTCATGTAGATAAGGGCAGGGAGGATCCAGTGGTTCTTATCTGCTCTAACACTGTGCTTTCTAATCCGCAAAGTGTGCTGAGCAAGGGGATTGTTACACAAGTGAAGCCACTTTAAATATCTTGTTGAGGATTGTATTAGGAACAGCTATAATGTCATAGAACAGCTCCTTTTACATATAGGACCTATCACGATCATAAACCGCAATGCTGCAGAGACATATTCTGTGGGAGCTGTCAGCAGAATATAGGTGCTGTTTAGGACATCTGTATCCTGTAAATGGTTCACAAAAACAGACACTACAAGGAACACTAAGAGAACCTAAATGAAGAGCTTGAAGACAGCTCTGGATAATCCCTATTTGTTAGAAGGGTCCCTTGAAAATAAGCTGATGACAAACTGTCCCTCTGCTGGGACCCAGAGTGCTCCATGTCCCCATAGCTGTAATCTGTGGGGAATCCTGGCAGTAAGTATTCTCTCTCTCTCTCAGGGGAAATTAAACATGACACAGTGCTCATTGACTAGCTATGGGTTTTCTGATCTAAAGAAGACAGTACAGGTCCTCAGAGTGAGACGCTCTTTGTAAATGCTCTCTGCTCTGGCCAAGTGGTAAGGATCCTGAATCAAACTCTATAAACGTAGAGATCCCTAATAGGGTACATGAAAAACATAGTTTTTTTTTTCTAAACTAGACACCCTTTTAATATGCTCATAAAGTGGGCTGCCCTGTGGAACGATGTGGACCTTCTGCATTTGAACAAAACTTGTATTTATCTTCTGAACAGTGTGGTCCTTACAGAGTCTTCACAATGGGTTGTGCCAAAACTGCTGTCGGCTATTGTAGAAATATTTGAGAGATCCGTCTTTTTTTTACATTTTATTTCCAATTCTTTATTAGTAGACATAAAAGATCAATAAAAATAGACCAGGTCCAGGAAGCAAACCTACGCGTTCCACACACTCAGTGCTTACTCTTGGTATACAACCATAGCCAGACAGCTGACATTTAAAATCACATTGGACCAATGAGAATGGACACAGAATTCCAAATGTGCTGCTCTGGGTCTCTGAAAGGTGACTCCAGGCTACCCATCGTTCTTGCCATTCATGTGGTTGCACTAGTCACTGTGTTGGATGCAGATTTGCTCCTACTTTGATCCGTTGTTGCTATCCCATTAACTTTTATGGACACCTGCCTACCCAAAACTGCGAATATGCGACCTTACCGTGCACATCACACAATACTCTGCACGCACTAGAGATAGGTCCAGTCCAAGTCCTTAGTAGAAATGATCTGCGCCGTCTATCCTGACAAGAGGTGTGGCTTAACAGATCCACCCACGGATTTAGTGCAATTTAATGGGGCTAATCCACGAGCAGCCACCGCGACAAGAATGAGCATGTCAATTGTTTTATTTCTGCATCATGAACTTCAAGTGTACACCATATGTGGAATCTGCACCGAAATCCTTCTGAAAAAAAAAAATTCCTTGTGAAGGTACCTTCAGGAGACAAACCACCTTTTTTAAGGTGATTTATTTCGAGGTGCTTGCTGCAGAGGTGCACCATCCATCAAGGGGAGAACTTCACCTTTAGGGCTCTTGCACACAAACGTATTTTCTTTCCATGTCTGTTCCGTATGCGGAATCATTCATTTCAATGGGTCTGCAAAAAAAACCCCAGAAGTTATTATTATCACCTAAATATGGTCTCTTAACCACAATAGGACTCAACAGTATGTCAATGTGAGTGTGTGTCCAAAATGGTATTAAAAAAACAAGGGCAGAGGGCCTCATAGGATAGTATGTACTATCAAATTAGGGAAGCAGAAGGAAATGCACTCCCCCTCAACAGTTGTGTAGGAACACACAACCGAGTCCAAGAAGTACAATCAAGGTTGCTTTTTTGACAGTTTATAATGATATATTGATATATATATATATGATATGATGACAGTTAATAATTTGTTTTGAGGCTAAGGGCTCATGCACACGACAGTATTTTAGGTTCAGTATACTGGCCGTTTTTTTAGTTGAATATGCGGTACATATACTGAACCATTCATTTCAATGGTTCAGCAAAAAAAAAATGAAGTGTCTACGTGTGCATTCCGTTTCAGTATTTCAGTATTTCCGTACCGTGAAAAGATAGAACATGTCCTATTGTCATCAAAATCACGGTGCTTGGCTCCATTCAAGTCAATGGGTCCGCAAAAAAAACAGAACACATACAGAAATGCATCCGTATATCTTCCGTACCTGTTCCGTTTTTGCTGAACCATCTATTGAAAATGTTATGCCCAGCCCAATTTTTTCTATGTAATTACTGTATACTGTACATGGCATACGGAAAAACGGAACGGAAAAACGGAAAGGAAACGGAACAACGGATCCGTGAAAAACAGACCGCAAAACACTGAAAAAGCCATACGGTCGTGTGCATGAGCCCTAAAACTGCATGCTGTTCAGATAACTGGGATTGCCTGGTCCAGGTTTTCCTGCTTGTATTTACTACACCATGTGATTGTGTGGGCATGAAAGCGAATGCGGCACCAGGGCCTGGTTGGGATTGACTGTTAATAGAGAACATGGTATCCAAACAAGGTTTAATAGATTGCTCATCAGTGATACCATAAGCATGGACTAATACACTGACAAGCAATAATGCTTTGGAGCAGGGGCATCAGCAAGATTTTCTCAAGGTGGTAGGAGGGTAACAATAAATTCATTATTAAGCTTTGGCCAGACTACAGCAGGCTGAGCAGAAGATGCAGCTGCTGGTGATAAGGAAGATATGGAGAGGAGACTGGAAACCTAAGAAGCCGCCAGGAGCCTCGATCACTGGCAGCATCTGCTCAAGTCTGGAGTGCTGTACAGCCTGCCGGGAGAGGACACTTGATAACAGTAGTACTAGTCAGCAACTGTTCTCTCTCAGTGCTAGGACAGGTAAGGCACCATACACATGTAATAAAGTCTTATAGTCACCATATAATACCACTACACAACAATACCTCCACATCGTTACCTCAACATAGTGAATACTACCATCATACAGTCACCAAATAATACCTCTATACCAGGACCACCACATCGATAAAATGCGTCCCCTTATATAACAGGAAGCTGATATTGGAAGGGGCACAAGGGGTGGTTTTAACTGTATACGCAACCCCTTGCGTACTCCCCTGCTTTGGAGTATTCCAAACTATTATATAAGTGATCAAACTATTGTAGCTTAAAATCCCCTAGTGAAACAAAAAAATTAATAAAAAGTAAACATTTAAAAACAAATTTTTTCAAGCTAATATGCAAATGGCATAAAAAGCATACCCAAACAAACAAATTTCCCATTACTTTGGGGACACAAATTACAACTTTTCCTGCCATAAAAACAAGTTATCATACAGCTCTCTTGACTGAAAAATAAAGAGTCATGATAGCAATGAAAAAACAAATAAAGAAATGACTGTGCCCCAATCAACCCAAAACAGGCCAGTCCTTGAGTGGGTTATAAAAATATAGGGGGTCATTTATCAAACTGGTGTAAAGTAGAACTGGCTCAGTTGCCCATAGCAACCAATCAGATTCCTCCTTTCCTTTTCCAAAGGATTGAAAGGTGGAATCTGATTGGTTGCTATGAACAGTTCTACTTTACACCAGTTCGATAAATGACCTCCATAATGTGTAGTTTAAGCAAGGGGGCCATGAGAAAGGGTCCACATTTTTGTGATCCGAAACGCGTAGACATGTATGTATCGTATGTCAGCTTTTAACCACCTGCCATCTGGGCCATTTGCCCCCTTCCTGACCAGGCCAAATTTTGCAAAACTGACATATCTCACTTTATGTGGTAATAACTTTGGAACGCCTTTATTTATCCAAGTCATTCAGAGATTGTTTTCTCGTGACACATTGTACTTCATGATAGTCATAAATTTGAGTCAAAATATTTCACCTTTATTTATGAAAAAATCCCAAATTTACCCAAAAATTCGAAAAATTCGCAATTTTCTAAATTTCAATTTCTCTGATTTTAAAACAGAAAATGATACCTCATAAAATATTTATTATTTAACATTCCCCATATGTCTACTTTATGTTGGCATCATTTTGGAAATGTCATTTTATTTTTTTAGGACGTTAGAAGGCTTAGAAGTTTAGAAGCAATTCTTCAAATTTTTAAGAAAATTGCCAAAACCCACTTTTTAAGGACCAGTTCAGGTCTGAAGTCACTTTGTGGGGCCTACATAGTGGATACCCCCATAAATGACCCCATTGTAGAAACTACACCCCTCAAGGTATTCAAAACCGATTTTACAAACTTTGTTAACCCTTTAGGCGTTCCACAAGAATTAAAGGAAAATGGAGATTAAATTTTTAAATTTCACTTTTTTGGCAGATTTTCCATTTTAATCAATTTTTTTCTTTAACACATCGATGGTTAACAGCCAAACAAAACTCAATATTTATTACCCAGATTCTGAGGTTTACAGAAACACCCCACATGTGGTCATAAACTGCTGTATGGGCACACGGCAGGGCGCAGAAGAAAAGGAACTCCACATGGTTTTTAGATGCCATGTCCCATTTGAAGCCCCCTGATGCACCCTTACAGTAGAAACTCCAAGAAGTGACCCCATTTTGGAAACTAGGGGATAAGGTGCCAGTTTTATTAGTACTATTTTTGGGTACATATGATTTTTTGATCATTCATTATAACACTTTATGGGGCAAGGTGACCAAAAAATTGGTTGTTTTAGCACAGTTTCTATTTATTTATTTTTACAGCGTTCACCTGAGGGGTTCAGTCAAGTGACATTTTTATAGAGAAGATTGTTACGGACGTGGCGATACCTAATATGTATACTTTTTCTCATTTATTAAAGTTTTACACAATAATAGCATTTTTGAAACAAAAAAATTATGTTTTAATGTGTCCATGTTCTGAGAGCTATAGTTTTTTTATTTTTTGAGAGATTTTCTTATGTAGGGGCTCATTTTTTGCGGGATGAGGTGACAGTTTTATTGGTACTATTTTGTGGGACATACGCGTTTTTGATCACTTGGTGTTGCACCTTTTGTGATGCAAGGTGACAAAAATTGCTTGTTTTGACACAGTTTTTTTTTTTTACGGTGTTCACCCGAGGGGTTAGGTCATGTGATATTTTTATAGAGCTGGTTTTTACGGACGCGGCAATACCTAATATGTATACTTTTTTTTATTTTTTCTATTTTTAACTTTTTCTTTTCATTCCTTACTTGGGGACTTTTTTTTTTTACATGTGAAACTTTTTTTAATTTTTTTATTTTCAACCTTTTATTTTTATTTTTTTTATTTTACACTTTTCGTCCCCCATAAGGTCATACAAGACCTCTGGGGGACATTTGCTTCACTTTTTTTTTTTTTTTTCACTGTTGATTTCTCCTGTAACTGGGGCTGACATAGTAGCCCCAGTTACAGGACAAATACACCCCTAGAGAGGCTGTACAGCAGCAATCCAGCGCTGTACAGCCTCAGAGCAGGGCTGATCGAGGTCTCTGAGAGACCTCACACAGCTCCTGCACACTCTGGTCACGGCGGTCACATGACCGCCGGGCCGGAACAGGAAGCGCACAGCGCTTCCTTCTCTGCAGACACAGCGCTCGGTGAGCGCTGTGTCTGCAGCGATCCGGAAGGCAGGGACACCTGGGCACTGTCCCTGCCTTGTCTTAGGGTTGCCCTGCTGTCACTGACAGCGGGCAACCCGATCAGCAGCTGCACGATTAGCGTGCAGCTGCTATTTCTGAAAGGACGTTCTAAAACGTGCTTTCAGAAATAGACGTCCACCCATAGGACGTTTATATCCTATGGGCGGACGTAAAGCGGTTAAGGCACATATGTATTAAAGATTATCACTTTTCTTAGGAAGCTGGATTTTTCTTCTGTTTGATTTTTTCACTATGATGGCAGTACATCTATTACACCAGAACTGAACCTGCTAAATGTTTCCAGGCATACCATAAAACATAACAGGGACCATATGTAGTGTTCCACTAGGTAATTGTGGGCACTACACAAGGGCTAATATGACCATTGTAATTTATATGATGTTTTATGTACATTTTCCTGCTTTAAATGTGTATCAGGCCTGTTAGGGTGTAGTTCCTCCTCCTAGACAGTAGAGGGAGCTAGGGAACACCCAATATATATAGTTAGGCCCAGACAGGAAGAGGGTAGTGTAGTCCAGGAGGCTAGTGAGTGCAGTCTAGCCTGCCTGAGGTTCTTGAGCCAGAGTTAGCTCAGAAGTTTGTTACCAGGGTAAGAGTTACCTCCTGAGAAACCTGCAGTTCCTACAAAGTACAGTACAGAGCAGAGCAGAAGTGTTCCCAGCCAGACAAGTGAGCTGAAGGGCAGAAGGATCTATCTAATGCAAGGAGATATATACCTGAGGAAGTTTCTTTACCAAGGATAAAGCCACCAATAGGGCATATGGGCCTTGGGATCAAGACAGACAGGAGTTCTGAGGAATAGTGCACAGGATTTCTGAGGAAAAGGTGCAGCCTGATCTGTGAGTGTATTTAACCCTCTGAGTATCTTGCAAGAACATTGTTAACTGCCATTTATAAAAGCCTGCTTGTGATTTGCTTCTGTCATATGGAACTGAACCTAAAAGAACTGTAAATAGTTAACTGTTCCAGTAAAGAATGTTTTGGTTCACTACAAACTGTGTTCCTCAATTATTCCTATTACAAATCGGTGTGCCACCGTTACCGGCACTGGCGTCACGAACTTAAAGGGATCTTGCCACCAGCACATTAAACCTACAACACCCAGGGCACCTCACCTACCACTGGCCTGGTCCCTATACATTGAGAGTGCCCCAGAGGACTTCTGTGCCAGCCTCTCCATCACTGCTGTACGCCTGCCCAGGGTCATCCTATAAACTGTGAGTTACCCAGAGCAACCCTCGTTTGCCTAAGTTACCGTGACCTCACTATCGCAATACCCTGCAGGGCTGCGTACTGCACATATAGGTTACAGTAGTGAGCCTACTCAACAGCAATGTATTTTGGGCAGGTAATAGATGAAAATGAAATCTGTGAAGCCTTGTCTGTTGCTAGGCTCTTTGCTTCTGCAGTGGTGAGAAAGCTCAGCATTTGAGATAATAGTTGTTTTTTTCATTCACGTATACATCTACATGTAGCCCTGTCTGATGTAAATACCCAAAGAAGCGTGACTCCTACAAGATGTTCTCTATGAAAGCATACAGCTCGCAGCTAGTAATTTTATTCATTTAATTTTAAAGGAGACTGCCAGGACAGGGCAGCCTCACTCTCATTGCCCAGTACAGGAGAGGGCAGCCTCACTCTCATTGCCCAGCACAGGAGAGGGCAGCCTCACTCTCATTGCCCAGTACAGGAGAGGGCAGCCTCACTCTCATTGCCCAGCACAGGAGAGGGCAGCCTCACTGTCATTGCCCAGTACAGGAGAGGGCAGCCTCACTCTCATTGCCCAGTACAGGAGAGGGCAGCCTCACTCTCATTGCCCAGTACAGGAGAGGGCAGCCTCACTCTCATTGCCCAGTACAGGAGAGGGCAGCCTCACTCTCATTGCCCAGTACAGGAGAGGGCAGCCTCACTCTCATTGCCCAGTACAGGATAGGGCAGCCTCACTCTCATTGCCCAGTACAGGAGAGGGCAGCCTCACTGTCATTGCCCAGTACAGGAGAGGGCAGCCTCACTCTCATTGCCCAGTACAGGAGAGGGCAGCCTCACTCTCATTGCCCAGTACAGGAGAGAGGCAGCATGACAACATGGAGAAGTAAGCTGAAACTGGTTCTGTGGTGGAAACCAATATCTGCTTGTGCTGTGCAGTCACCAGATAGTGCAGGCATTATTTATATGGACAAGGTGTAGAATTTTGGGCACTGTTATTATGCACAATGGGCACCATGGGACACATTTTTTAAAACCCCCATGCCAAGTTGCAAAGAGCAAGACACGCTTTCGCAAATAAGTGTGACTTTTTGGGGGAGGGTTTGCAACACTCTCACCACTTTTTAAAAGAGTGGCCGATGTGGGTTAGGGCCTAGACTGGCCAGCACATTGGTGTATTGTTCGCTTAGCAACTTCCTAATTTCGAGTTGTTAAGGAAATGTTGTCTTCAGCTTGTGCTGGAAGCAGACTCTTGTCAGCCTGTCTCTTCTCTCTCTGCCCCAGCTGCTGCCTTTCTACATCTTTATGCATATCTCGCTTTTACAAAAAAAAATTAAAATAAGCCTTCTGCCTTTTGTCTAACATTTACTGTCAGGACTGATTGCTGGCTCCCTTGATTGCTGACATGTTGGGGCGAATTTTCACGCCCTGTACAGTAAAGTGCTGGGTTCAAGTTCTGGCTTCAAATTAGGGATTTGCGATTTTTTTTTTTTGGGGGGGAGGGGGTTAATTGCCAAAACGTTTTGTGTCTTTTTGCATTTTTTTACCACTCACTACAGTGTCCGTTTTGCAGTCTGCAAAAACATGGATCCTGGACATGTGCATGGTTTGTCATTTATTTGTGAAGTTTACAGATTGCATCATGATACAGATGTGAAATAGGAGTCCGTCTTATTAATGAGCTGCGTGCTCCTTTCGGTTATCCATCAATAGTGGGCAGCTTTCTCTATCTATTACTGTCCATAAGTTTCACACTACAAAATTACACTATAGTGACATACATTATAGGGGAACATAATCAGGGGTACATATTTAAAATTGATTATGAATAGTGTGTCTATAATTGCTAGGAACTTGGCATGTGATAAAAGGGGCAACTGTCGGAAGTGACAGTAAGGGTCCTTTTACTAATAATAAAAACATTTAACACCATAACGACCAAGCGCCGTACATGTACGGTGCTTGGTGCTGGGCTTTAATCCAGAGCACAGTACATGTACGGGGCCAGGGTAGAGCTCCTGCTCCTAAAATCTAGCAGGAACAAGTCGGGAGGACAAGACAGAAGCAGTTTATTACTGCTTCTGCACAGGAGAGCTGCAGGGTCTTAGCTGACCATGATCAACTCTGCCTGTGTACAATGGCCCCCAGAGGAGGTTTTCCCCTGTAACCAGGGCTCCTTTGGGTGAAAAAGTGCAAAGAAAAAAAGAAAAGTGAACTCCACTCAAAGTGCAGTACGCCAGACCTGCAGGGTAATGCGATTGTGAGGTCATGGTTAATGGCAAGCGAGGGTTACTCACAGTTCTGTAGGGAACCCTGGGCAGGCATACGGCAGTGAAGGAGAGGCTGGCACAGGAGTCCTCTGGGGCACACTCTGTATTTAGGGACCAGGCCTGGTGGTGGATGAGGTGCCCTGGATGTTGCAGGTGTTTTATGTGCCTGGGGCAAGGTCCCTTTAAGGTACGTGACGCCAGTGCCTGGATCGGTGGCACACCGGTTGGTAGTATTAATAAGTGAGGTACACAGATGGTATGGTGAACCAAACTTTGCTTTACTGTGATCAATTCAACTTTATACAGTTGGATGTCAAACTCAGTTCCACATATCAAGTACACTTCGCAAGCAGGTTTTCACAATTATGGCAGGTATACTGTTTCCTGACAAGATACACAGAGGGTAAACATCCACATGCGCAGAATCAGGCTGTACAGACTCCTCGGAGATAGTGTACACCGTTCATTAGAACTCCTGTCTGGCTTTGATCCCAAGCAGGGCCGATCCTACACGGGGTGCAGTGGGTGCCCCGCACCCCAGCGCTGTCACCCGAAAGGCGCCGAGCGAGCCGCCGGGACTTTTTTTTTTTTGACTTTTTTTAAATTTTATTTTATAATGCCCGCTCACTCAGCTGTGCCGGCCCCCAGCTGATTCCCCCGCTGTTTTGCTGGCTGACGCCGCCCGCCGCCCAGTCAGTTCATTTACAATACCTGGCTGTGGGCTGCCGGTGGGCGGTGGCTAGTATTCAAATAGGGGGGCGGAGTTTTGGACCCGCCGGAGGCAGAGAGGGAGTGCGTGCTGTGCGGCGCAGGCTGAGGTCACGTCACGTCATGTCACGTTACGCTACATCTGAGTACCCTGCGCGCCTGGCCGCCTGCTAGCTGGTGAGGTGAGGGCATATAAAAAAAGAAGTATGTACCCCCCCCTGTCCCACAGTGCTACGAATCCTCTGTTGTCCCCTGTATTACCCTGATACCCATCAGTTATATAATATATAATCTGAGGGGTATCAGGGTAAATTATACAGGGGGTAATATAACTAGGGGTATCAGGGTACATGAGGGGTAATATAACTGAGGAGGGCTAGGCTACTATCAGACATTATACAGGGGTAATATAACTTATCTTACCCCTCACCCCTGTATTATGTCCCTGATATAGCCCTCCTCACTTATATTACCCCTGTATAATGTACCCTGATAGATAACCCCTTAGTTATATTACCTCTGTATAATGTACCCTGATACCCCTCAGTTATATAATATAACTGAGGGGTATCAGGTTAAAATATACAGGGCGGGGTAATATAACTAAGGGGTATCAGTGTACATTATTATACAGGGGTAATATAACTAAGGGGTATCAGGGGACATTATTATACAGGGGTAATATAACTTATATTACCCCTGTATAGTGTACCCTGATACCCCTTAGTTATATTACCCCCTGTATAATTTACCTGATACCCCTCAGTTATATTACCCCTGTATAATGGCCCCCATAACAGTGTGTGTTATCCACAGGTCCCCCATAACAATGTGTCATCCACAGATCTCCCATAACAATGTGTCATCCACAGATCCCCCAAATTATTTTAAAAACCTGCTGTTTCTCTAGATGACCTTATGTTTATGGTAGTGGTAATAGAGTCTCAATGGTCTATGTAAGGAAAATTTACTCTCTTGCCTCACGGTGTATCCCTGACACATGATTTCAGTGGCCAGCTTGAATTAAGCCTTACCGGTACCGGGAGAATGAAGAAGATAGACCACATGAACACATGTCTATTTCCAATCCATTCTGGTTTATTCACAGCTGGCAAACAGTTTTAATAGAGGGGGTTGAGCTTCCTTTACATCCAATCATATGTTAGCATTAGTATTTGACCTATGGTATGGTCACACATAAGCTCTGCATTAACATAATAGCTGACTCATAGTAACAGCATTTGACCAATCAGGTATATACACATGGGCTAGCATACAGTTGAGCCAGATGACCTTATATGGCTTGGACTGTTCATACTTTCAAACTAAGGTATGTATGGATTTCTTGAAACAGTTTAAGGAAGTGTCTCACATTCATAGGGGGAAGGGAGGTTTTGTAGTGCACTAACCAAATGTAATACACGTGGCTAAATGAGACAAAATGGAGTCACATATATCCCATCAAATCCCCTCTTAGAACCTTATATATATACCTTATACTATATGGTTCTTTCTCTGCTCTTCCTTGGTTTGCTTATAAGCCTTTAGGTATTCCATGTACCCTTCAGGAGTATAATCCTCAGGCTTTGTTGAGGTTGTGTTTACCTCTTCTACCTCTACCGGTGTATAGAGGAATGTTGAGTGTACCCCTCTTTCGGCCACCTTTTGACATATGGCTAGAAGGGAGGGCACACACTGCAGACAACAGCAGAGACACACTATTGCAGCGATCACGGCGAGTGCCACTCCTAAAACATATCTTATTTGACCAAAGTCAGGTATCCAGCCAAAAAGCCAGTCCCACCAACCTTGGTCAACATCCTGTTTTATATGTTTTCTCATCTCCTCTAATTGGCCTATTTTATCTTTTATTCCACGGGAGTGATCTAATAAATTGAAACAACACATCCCTGCGAACGCTGAGCATCCTACACCATGCTGGAGCAATAAATAGTCAATAGTTGCCCTATTCTGCAAGATAGCCTTTTCATACGATTGTATATCCAGCAGCATATCTTGCAGAACTGCACTAGTGACATTTATCTGTTTTATCATAAAACAGGCAAGTTTTGATATTGTCCTGTGGTTATATATGGCCAACCCTGGTACTCCTATCAAAGATACCCCTAAACTCATATATTCTGATCTAGAGAGGAGATTCACATTATAATCACAATTTTCTGGTAACTGTAGGGAAGTGTCTCTCGTGTGTCGTATCTGCATTGCTGGGAATAGTGGTATCATTGCTAATGTCAACCTAGCTATTGTACAGGGTCCCTCTGTAATATTGGCCGGTATGTATGTGTAACTAGTATTCCCACAGGCCAATACCCATCCTGCTGGTAGAGGTACATGTTTGTCTAGGGATGGTACTGTTTTTGTAATATTACATTGCATATTCTTTCCTGATATTATCTTTTTACAATTACCTAAATCTCTATCACAAATATTTGGCTTAATCTTATTCTGCATTTTTGCTTGTATGCAGGGAGGCAATAGTGTCTCATCACAGGTGAAGTTATAACATATTTCTGCTGCTGTGACAAGACCTGTAATTACTTCTATCATATTACTCTGCAGATTCTCATATGTAGGACAGTCATAACAAGCATGATAAGGATTTACATATCCATATTTAACATCATGATCCTCCATATCTGCGTCATTCCATTGGGAACGTAGGAGCTCCGTCCATACGTCTAGTGGGGTGGGGACTGCTACCAGACATGTCTCCAAAATGTTAGATGCCGATAAAGTGGTTTGGAGACAAAAGTCAGTTAAGTTCAGCGTTTTGGCCAAGTACAGCCATAAGTTCTCCTTTGTCTTGCATAGACTGTCTTCCCCTCTGCATTCTGTTTTCAGGTATATCTGTCTGTTCCACAGCCATGGGACAGTAAGTAGGAGACACAAAATTACAATTATTAAGGCACTACATCTCAGCCATCTCGAGGAATTTCCCGACTGCGTCATCTTGTTGGGGGTCAAGGCTGTCTGCCTCCGTTAGTACCCCTTCTGTATCTTCTTCGAGGTCAAGGCTGTCTGCCTCCGTTAGTACCTCTGGGCCTCGTTGGAGGTCAGGGCTGTCTGCCCCCGTTAGTACCTCTCTTTTCTTCACCACCTTAATCCTTTTGGCGTGGATCCACGTGGGCAATTGTTCAGTGAGGACTGCTGTTCTGGTGATCACGACTACCTCGGTGGGTTGTCCGTAGGTGAAACTTCCTGGTTCCTTTCCCTTCTTTAAGATCGTGATCATCACCTGGTCGCCTATCCGGACTGGACGGGTTGATTCCTGTGAAAGAGAAGGAGACTTACAAGCAACTTATTCTTCAGTTTTACTGAGGACTTTGATCAGATTAGTAACATACTCCTCCCTGATCAGGTCCAAGTCCCCTTCCTGTACTACCAGCGGGCGTCTTGCCCATGGTGTGGGGAAAGGCCTACCCATAAGTATCTCAATGCTGTTTATGTCCTACTCTGTGGAAATGTGCTACTTAAGATGGAAGCACTGTATTGGGGGAATGCATAACCTCCCCTCTTTGCAGACTAATTCTAATCCTGTTTTAGGATTTTTCTGCAATACTGGATAACACCAGTCTTGCTGTTCCTGTTCAGTGGCATACCACTGAAGATCAGTAAGCATTTGCAACATCTCAGGGGTTGGAGGTGCCAAACATGGCATCTCCCAATGGTTATACAAACCTGTGAGGTTGCTTTTGGCCACTCATTTCGCCATCTTAACTGCCAGCACATTGCCCTGTGAGACATGATCCTTACCATCTGCTGCCGTAAATCCTCTCCTCTGCCAGATCATACTATGGTCCCACACTACCCCATGTGTGTACCTACTCTCAGTATGAATGGTGACAGGTCTATCAGCATGTAGAATACATGTCCTAGTGAGTGCAATAAGCTCAGCTGCCTGCTGTGTTGAGTGCGGATGTCCTTGAGTAGGCCTACAATATCATGAGTGGTGTGCAAAATGGTGTAATGTCACATTGTGAAAGAATTTGCCGACTCTACCATCATAGCACAGGCTGCAAGAGAACACAGACATGCCGGCATCCCCTGGACAGAGGTGGGCATTACCTTTGAGAAAAACACACAAGGACGCAACTTGCCTCCGTTTTCTTGTGTCAGTATACCCGCCATGGTTTTACAATTTTGGCGTGCAAACATGTGGAAGGGCATATTATAGTCAGGGAGGCCCAGCCCTGGACTCGACATGAGCGAACATTTCAGATAATCAAATGCATTGTACATTTCAGAAGACCATTTAATCAAATCTGGATTTCCATCCAGAGTGGCTTGCCTCAAAACATTGTCAATAGTGGGAGCAATCAGTAATCCATTGTCTACCGTTTATCATACCAAGAAAAGATAACATTTCTTTCTTGGTGTGCGGGGCGACCAAACCCGCAATAGACTGGACTCTTTCTGTGCTGATTCTCCGTTCACCTTTTGTGAGGACAAAGCCCAAGTATTCAACCTGCATTTTACACCATTGCATTTGCTTAAGTGTCACTTTGTGACCACATCCTGACAATCATTATAACAGTGATAAACCATCCTGAATGCTGGCCTCCGCTGACATGCTACACAGTAATAAATCATCGACATATTGCAGCAGCACAGAACCTTGGGGGGATGTACCATGACTCTAACATCGCTCGGAGGACTATGCTGTACACTACAGGTGAATCAGCATATCCCTGGGGCATCTCGGCACCAGGTCAGTTGGCGTCTGTCAAAGGAAAAAGCAAAAAGTAGTCTGGTTATCTTATCAACTGGGATAGAAAAGAAAGCATTTTTCAGATCTATCACACTGAACCAAACAGCGTCTGCTGGAATGGCAGATAATAATTGAGTGACATCAGGTACAACAGGGGCTATAGGCACAATGATGTTGTTGATGGCCCTTAAATCCTGTACAAAGCGGGTAGCACCATCTGCCTTTGTCACTGGATTCACGGGCGTGCTGTAGGGTGAAATCACCTCTGCCAGGATTCCCTTTTGTAGGAATTCTTCTATCATTGGTCTAAGTCCATCAAGTTTCTCTTTTTACAGCAGGTATTGTTTCTGGAACACTGAGATGACACCTGGTTTCACAGTAGCTGTGTAATGTGTGCAATCTATGAATCCTGTGTCATATTCATTTGAGGACCATAATGCAGGGTTAATGTTATTCTGGGTGGTCCTGTATGTTTGCAAGAATCAGTGGCACTGGTGTAGAGACTGGAATGAGACCTGAGTGTACTCTTATGTCCTGATTCTTTGCTGATACCTGCAAGTCAAGCTTAATGAACAAATCTCTCCCTAATAGGCTGACTGGGCAATCTAGTATAATGCTAAATACATGACATGATGTATTCCCTGTCCATGGTTTCTACTGGTAAGGAATCTGTTCTGTATGTCCTTGTCAGTACCCCATTTATTCCCATAGAGGGCTCACATTTCCTTCCTGACACTCTGAGTCACCTAAGTCCACCCCTTTTGGTGGACGCTTTGGTCTGTCCTCTGTTCTGCCATTAGTATCTTAGCTGTCCATACGAGCAGAGCTCTGATGTTAAGCACAACACTGAACATGTAACATGTAACTGCAAACATTGAAACAAACAGATCTGACAATACAGACATGAACACACAAAGGGCCCATAAAAACTTTTCATTGAAATAAAAATGTACAGCTTGATCAATGCTGTTGGTACCAATAAAAAAACAAAAAACTTCCAAGAAAATAAAATAAAATTCTTAATGCGCATATTTAAAAACAAATACCGTATTCCATACGCATTCATATACATTTTCATGTACTCATCTTCACAAACCAGCTCATAACCACGCCCTTATACATAAAATATGAATTGCACACACAGCTCTGCTAGTACATACAACTCAGAGCCACACCCATTCACATTCCACTGAATCATGTATCTTTCACCCAATCACACAATTTCTTTGTTACATTCCAAGATTTGCAGCACAGACAAACACAGCTTTCCTGGAAACAGGTAGCCACACCACACCCAGAATTGCTGATGGTCTGTCACTGTAAAACAATATACATGTTAATCATACAGTCATTTTGTTAAAATTAACAAATCATCTTATATGCCATGTAGTTTTTTTTTTTTGTTTTTTTTGTTTAGTGTTACACACATCGCCCCCCACCGTACACAACCATGCCTTCTACTTCCTCTTGTCTTGCGTCTCCCATTTCAGGAGTGTTCAAACAGGGGAAGTAAAGCAATACATCAAGACGCTCAGCTGTACCACATGTTCCTCAAACTTTTACTCACATCTGAATAAGGACTTATTGGGTGCAACCTTAGATTGATACGAGTGGACACTTCCAATTAGCATCATCACTGCAGGCACATTTTAAACCATCGGAACATACAATTTGGAAAGATACAATCAATACTGGAGCCCTGTCTGGAAGATCTTATAGATAACACAGGTTAGTATCTTCACATTGCTGCTTATGCATTACCAATTAGCAGCCCCCCTCCCCCCCTCAACCCCCATATGAAATTCCTGAGCAGAGTAGGGGGGTGAGATGGGAGGGGTCTCTCTCTGAAAACACATCCCAGACAGAACAAGAAGAAGTTCTTGTAGGACTACAAGTGACATTTTGGAATGTGGTGGGGGGGAGGGATGCCTCATGGCAACCTTTGTTCTCTATAGGATTCAAAATCCTCCATCTTGAAATAAGAAATGCTGCTCATTTCATTTCTCTAACTTCAATTATCAATACACTTATGCATTAACTGTCCATCTTTTAGTGCTGTAATCTCTAATTCCAGGGCTATAAATCGTCACTATTTAAACACACACAGATCATTAGGGCAACAAAACTTAACCAGTTCATTTCTGAACGTTTAACACAAGCCCTTTCTAATTGCAAACACTGAAACACTTTTTCCCTTGCCATGAATTAACTTCCTGACTCTGCTGTGTCTTGTCACTCACCCTAGCCCAATTGTCTACTCATGTGTTAACTAGGAAATAATTTGTGGGACTAGACCGTGCAACAAAGTTTACATGTTGGCAGTGATAGAAACAGAATGATTTCAAAGCGGGATGCGACCGTAAACTTACCACCCGGCCAACATCTCACACAGACAGATAATCTTAATACTTCTAAAATACTCATACTATATATACATAAGAGTTAATTCAAGCTTGTATCCTTCTGTTCCCGGAACAGATATCCTTATATAGTGCACTATCTAACGATACGGACCCAAATGAGCCTCTTACAATCAACATTTTATACCTAACGAT
The DNA here is from genome assembly GCF_905171765.1 of Bufo bufo. NCBI lineage: Eukaryota > Metazoa > Chordata > Amphibia > Anura > Bufonidae > Bufo > Bufo bufo. The sequence continues at coordinate 247,290,677 of NC_053392.1, forward strand.
ATGGACTCAATGATATGAGACGCTTAAAATCAACATTTGCGTGTCCCAGACAACGCATCACTGAAATCATAAATAGATGGTTCGACTTACTTGAATGGGATTTTTGGTCATTGCTCCAGGTCCAAGAGGACAAAAATTGATGTCCTTCACTGTAGACCTGAAGAGGACCCTCCCAATCCCGGAAACCGAGCCCCCAGAAATGTTAGGAAAATTTACTCTCTTTTACCTAACTTGTCCCTGTCTTCAGATTTCGGCGATCAGCTTGAATTAAGTCTAACCGGTACCGGGAGAATGAACTAGATTGACCAGATGAACACGTGTCTATTTCCAATCCATTCTGGTTTATTCACAGCTGGCAAACAGTTTTAATAGAGGGGGTTGAGCTTCCTTTACATCCAATCATATGTTAGCATTAGTATTTGACCTATGGTATGGTCACACATAAGCTCTGCATTAACATAATAGCTGACTCATAGTAACAGCATTTGACCAATCAGGTATATACACATGGGCTAGCATACAGTTGAGCCAGATGACCTTATATGGCTTGGACTGTTCATACTTTCAAACTAAGGTATGTATGGATTTCTTGAAACAGTTTAAGGAAGTGTCTCACATTCATAGGGGGAAGGGAGGTTTTGTAGTGCACTAACCAAATGTAATACACGTGGCTAAATGAGACAAAATGGAGTCACATATATCCCATCAGTCTATAAAAGCAGCTACACTATTTTTACAGACCTTTGAGACTCTATTAACACTACTATTAACTATTAACATAAGGTCATCTAGACTAGAAAAAGCAGGTTTTTAAAATTCTTATTTTTCCCATTTAGGTGTTAGAGCAATCTAATTAAAGTTATGTTTTAACACCTAAAGAGAAAGAAAAAATAAATAAAAACCTACGGTTTCTCTAGATGACCTTATGTTGATAGTAGTGTTAATAGAGTTTCAATGCTTTGTAAAAATAGTGTAGCTGCTTTTATAGACCCTTGAGACTCTATTACCACTACATTGTAAAGGGGAGGAGTTAGTAAGATAACCACGCCCATGTGGGGGCGCCAGAAATATTTCTGCACCCAGGCGCCTGTGACCCTAGGATCGGCCCTGATCCCAAGGCCCAGATACCTTATTATCCTTGGTAAATAATCCTCCTCAGGTACTCCTTCTTGCCTTACATTTCTACTCTTTCTGCCCTTCAGCTTACTTGTTTTAGCTGGACATGTTGACTCTGCTTGGCTTGATGGGAACTACAGGGTTGCTCTCCCAGGAGGTAAACTCTTCCCTTGGGGTAGATCTTCTGAGCTAACCATGGCTCTCTTGATCAGAAGGTAGACTAGGATCCCTCTACTAGTCTCCTGGTAGCAACTAGAAGCCTGGGCTGTCTAGTTGCATGTCAGGAGAAGGCTCTGGCTTGTGCCTCCTAGCTTGTCTCTGCAGACTCCTGACCTTCAACTCCCCTTCCCTGTCTGGGCCTGAATATATATACCAGGGGTTCTCTAATTCCCTCTAACGTCTGGGATGACTAACTGCAGCTAACTAGGCCTGATGTTACATATTACAGGGGAACATTGCATGCAAACAATACCTTATAAAATACATAAGATGCACAATTAAAGATAACATTCCTGTCCCTAGTGAGGAGGAGTAACGCACACACCAATTGACCCTTGTGTAGTGCCCACGCTTATCTAGTGGGGACACTACATACCACCATGCTTTAACGTTGCCCGACCTCGGCGCAACATGGAGGGGCCCTGCCCAGCTGGATACTGCACCTGAAAAAGAGACAAAAATGCAAAGCAGGAAGAACACATCTACATTTGCAGAAGCACATTACATGCATAAATCAGGCAGTCCACTGGCTTAGGAACAAGTAACGGTGAAAAGGGGCGTCGTTCTCTTCTCTCAGGATCATGTGAGGGAACAGGGGCGCTGACCTGGCGCAGCGTAACATTATTACCAGGATAGTCCATATGTGCAAATTGTCCTTAATAGAACAGCAGGAAAATGTAAACAATTTAAAAGTTCTTGGAGGCTCAAGGAACAAATATGAGTCCGTACCCAGGTTCCTTTCTTATTTAGAGTGAGTGCTTTTCACCAGCAAGGTAGGGTAGCCAATCACAGAGGCTCAGGTACTTTTGAGTCTATCACTGGGCACGTATCCTTAGAATTCAGTTGCACAATAAAATGACAGCACATAAAATAGCCCACATTTTTCAAATGGCATAATATAAAAACAAGTGCTGTAATACCCTTAATCAACCTGAAAAGGGGGTTAAAGGGTTTAAAGGTGCAACGTAGGAACAGGCACAACTTGGTGTGAGATCGTAGAAGCAGGCAGGAGGTCCTGTAAACAAGATGGTTTTGCTGACATTTTTATTTCAGTGGGTGACCACTACCACTGAGCCGTGGGTAACTGGTAGCAGCAACAAAGGACCATAACAAAGGACTCCTGTCCTGAAAGAGTTAAATCTACTAGAAATAAATCCCTTGGCAAAGCAAATAAATCAAGGGCCTAGCAGGCCAATTCACAGGGGCATATCATAATCACCTGGTACTTCAGTGGTGCTCCCTGGCTCTGCTGGCAAATGAGGCCTGTAATAATCCTCCACAGGCGGATGTGCCCACAACACAGTATTAGGGGGCAGCTGCAGCACGAAGGGACCCCTAATAGGTATTGGCCCCATAGGCCTAGGGGTGATGACAGCTGCAGACCGCACCGGTGCAGGGATGACAATCGCAGGTGGCGCTTGCCTAGATACCGCCGCCGCAAGCGGTCCGGTGGGCGCTGGAACAACTGGCTCTGCGCAGCAAGTCACAGGGTGAGAGGGCCTTCTTGGGGGCCTCAACGTAGCTGTGGTAGCAGAAGGTGGTCGACGGGTGGGGACAGGCACCCTTACCTCTTCCTTCTTAGGCGGCGTCTGGATCCTGGCGGTGGCAATCTTACGCAACTCCCGCAACTTTTCCTCCAGTCGGACGATCTGGTCGTCGAGGCTCTCGTTCTCAGGATCGCTGTCTTCCGCTGTCGCCGCCGGCACAGGTACAGCATAGGATGCATCGGACGCGGCCGCTGCAGGCTCCGGTGGCGCATCAGGTCTCCTACCCTTCCGGATATTCTCCAGGGTGACGCGGAGTCCTTTTAACTTTTCCATTTCTTGGATGGTTTTCTCCCGGCGAGGCAGCTCGGGGGATGGATAGGGACTCACCCATTTCTCTAACACGGTTGGCTGCCAAAATACGTTAGGGCCAATGAAAGAGCCCCGCTCTTGGAATGCGTGATGGGCCGGTTCTGGAGAGCGCACAGGTTTGCACTCGCAGCCAGAGTAGTCCTCATCTGCCTCCCAGTCCTCCGGTTCTTTCTTGGGACGGGTCACGGCAGTAGCATATGGGCCTCGCAGGCTCTCGGCAGGGGTGAATTCCACTTCCTCTCCCTCGCGGAGGTTATGCAGATGCTCGGGGAGGTAACCCCGCTTGACGGATCTCCGGTTTACGTATAAGTCTCTGCCGGTAATATAGTCTTGTATGAACCCGTAGCCACGGTTCTTATCAAAAGACACAACCAACCCCTTTCTCATTTCCAGGCGGGGTTGGGCGTTAGTGTGACGCTCGTGAACGGTCTTTGCCAGTTCTTCGTAGTATATCTTAGTCTTGGTATTTTTCTTTATGGCGGCCTCCCGGATCTCTGCCATTAACGTTGACCACTTGAACGAGGGCTGAAAGAAATCCCTCCAGGAGCCATAGTAGTTCTCCGGTTGCGTCCCCAGTGGCGGGCAGGCGGGCTTCTCCGGTCCCGGAGAGTAGGCCGGTGGAGCGTCCTCTGGCTCTACACCAACATCATCTATTTCCAGCAAATCAGGCGCAGACATCCCAGCAGAGCAGTCTTCACTCTGCAACATGCTCGATCCTTCTCTGGAGAGCGACAGGGTGGCGCCAATAAGTTCAGACAGATCCTCCCATTGCCCTGGGAGGCCGCCCCCCAGGTACTCCAGTATGGGGGAGGCGGAGTCCATTTCTGCAGACATGCAAATGTCCAGACAGGCGGTGGCGCCAACTTTGAGCTTTTTCCCGCTCTTCTCAGCAAAAAGGCGCCAACTTTTACCGCCAATTCAGGATGAAGATGACGCAGCAGCAAACTCAGCGGCCATCTTTAGTAGAAACGCTGTCTATTCACTGACAGCAAGCGGTGGCTTATACAAGCAGCAAACAGTCCAGAAAACACTATTTTCACACCGCTACTTAGGACAGTCCTTTAGACCCAGCAATTTTCAATAAAAACAATTAGGGCTTGTCACTTTAAGGTAGTCTTCAGCACACAGTTTGAAATCCACAATGGCGCAGGAATGTTCCGTATCCTGTTCGTGACGCCAATTTATGCGGTACGCCAGACCTGCAGGGTAATGCGATTGTGAGGTCACGGTTAATGGCAAGCGAGGGTTACTCACAGTTCTGTAGGGAACCCTGGGCAGGCATACGGCAGTGAAGGAGAGGCTGGCACAGGAGTCCTCTGGGGCACACTCTGTATTTAGGGACCAGGCCTGGTGGTGGATGAGGTGCCCTGGATGTTGCAGGTGTTTTATGTACCTGGGGCAAGGTCCCTTTAAGGTACGTGACGCCAGTGCCTGGATCGGTGGCACACCGGTTGGTAGTATTAATAAGTGAGGTACACAGATGGTATGGTGAACCAAACTTTGCTTTACTGTGATCAATTCAACTTTATACAGTTGGATGTCAAACTCAGTTCCACATATCAAGTACACTTCGCAAGCAGGTTTTCACAATTATGGCAGGTATACTGTTTCCTGACAAGATACACAGAGGGTAAACATCCACATGCGCAGAATCAGGCTGTACAGACTCCTCGGAGATAGTGTACACCGTTCATTAGAACTCCTGTCTGGCTTTGATCCCAAGGCCCAGATACCTTATTGTAGGCTTTTATCCTTGGTAAATAATCCTCCTCAGGTACTCCTTCTTGCCTTACATTTCTACTCTTTCTGCCCTTCAGCTTACTTGTTTTAGCTGGACATGTTGACTCTGCTTGGCTTGATGGGAACTACAGGGTTGCTCTCCCAGGAGGTAAACTCTTCCCTTGGGGTAGATCTTCTGAGCTAACCATGGCTCTCTTGATCAGCAGGTAGACTAGGATCCCTCTACTAGTCTCCTGGTAGCAACTAGAAGCCTGGGCTGTCTAGTTGCATGTCAGGAGAAGGCTCTGGCTTGTGCCTCCTAGCTTGTCTCTGCAGACTCCTGACCTTCAACTCCCCTTCCCTGTCTGGGCCTGAATATATATACCAGGGGTTCTCTAACTCCCTCTAACGTCTGGGATGACTAACTGCAGCTAACTAGGCCTGATGTTACATATTACAGGGGAACATTGCATGCAAACAATACCTTATAAAATACATAAGATGCACAATTAAAGATAACATTCCTGTCCCTAGTGAGGAGGAGTAACGCACACACCAATTGACCCTTGTGTAGTGCCCACGCTTATCTAGTGGGGACACTACAAAAGGCCTCATGCACACGACCATTGTTTTATTCCGTGTCCGTTGTTCCGTTTTTCGTGATTTTCTGCGGACCGATTGATTTTCAATGGGTCCGTGGAAAACTCGGCTAATGCACCGTTTGCCACCCGCGTCCGTGATCCGTGGTTCCAGTCCGTCAAAAAAATATAACCTGTCCTATTTTTTCGCGGAAAACGGTTTGCGGACCCATTCAAGTCAATGGGTCCGCAAAAAGTGCAGATGCACAACCGTATGTCATCCGCGTCCGCGTCCGATTTTTTACATTCTTTGGCATGGCAAACTGTCTGCCAGAATTGAGCCAAATAAAATAAAATAAAAATGGATTTGAATACAGGAAGGAAGCTCAAGGTCACAGGTTATCTGATAGCTGATTGCTAGGCACCTGTGGCAAAAGTGTGGTGGTTTGATTTGTGGTGGATTTTCAGTGTTCTGACAAAAAAAAATGCCTTGCTGGAACGTAGAGAAATTAATTACTCTGGTTCAGGAGAGGCCTGAATTATGGGACAGCAGGCTGAATATATACCAGGACCGAGTACGCAAGGAGGTGGCATGGGAGAAAGTTGCCCGTTCCCTGAGGCGGTCGGAATGGCAAAAAGCAGATGGCAGAGGCCGGGCTGATTTAGGTAAGTGCCAGCAATGTCGTTGCACTGTCCTGGCCCTGTCTTGTCACTATTGAACTAGCTATTAATTCCATGATGTCATAATAACTGCACACGACCGTGGAACACGGAGGTGAGCGTTCCACGGCATCCCAGCCTGCCATCCTCTTTGGTTTGCTATGATGCGGTGTGCTTTGTGGCGACGCTGAAGTACAGTCAGACACTCGTATAGATCATACGAGTGTATTACTGTACTGCAGTGGCGGCACTAAGCGCACAGCGTTCTAGCAACCAATGATGCCATGAGCTCCTGCTCTCAGCAGGATGCTAGGCCGGGATACCGCGGAACGCTCACCTCCGTGTTCATAAACTGTATATTTTGGTGGCCTGCCTTATTTTATATAGGCCTATATATGATTTTTATGGAACAATCGTGCAATATATACCATACTCCTGCCTTTTGGTGTTTTTTAAATGCCTGGCCCTACCTATGCTACTGCAAACTGTAGTAATGGATAAAATGCATGTGCACGTTCTATTTTGTGACACGTTTTCCTGTTGTAATTGAGCATACAATAGTTGTCAGTTTATCCCATATTTCTAAAAATATTAATATACAAATGGATAGCACGAATAATCACTGGCTTCATGTACGTATTTAATTAGTATATCCACACCTGCACTACTGTACCATGTGGTGTCTATTCGTGCATTATCGGACATTTATCTTCAGATGGCCGCTTCATTTTGGAGAAATGTTTGCTTTGCTATTAGTCCTCTTATTATTGCATATTTCTTTGTGCTATTTATATGATTTTTATGGTTTAATTTCTTAACAGTGAAACAGACGAAGACCCGGTGGAATAGTTGCCGGGATTAATTCCGCTGGGAGCAAAATGAAAGAGGGCGTAGTGGCGAGCCCGAAAAAGGCCATATATATACACTGCACATTTACAATTTCTAAAGCCGGTCATGGATTTGAGGCCGTAAGTATGTTTGTGATGGCGTTTGACTATTGATGACCTATCCTCTGTGTAGGTGATAATTTTCATTTTTTAGGCTTGGAAAACACCGGTCAACAACGCTGTTCAGCAGTATGACGAGACAACACGTGCACAGCGCACATGCACTGCCGTCTCTCTTCTTCCTGTGTGGCACTTTTTGCTAGATCAAATCACAGATATCTGCAGTGCTGGAATAGAGAAGGGAGATGGCACCTGCGCATTTTCTCATCATACAGCTGATTGTCATATTTTGCCAGGTGTTGGCCCACCGCCAATATGATAATGTGTACCTATCCTTTGGATCGGTCCCAAATATGAAAATGCTGGTCCAAGGCCTTTGCAGTTTTAGGTGCCTGAATAGTGTTAGGAACACAAAGAACCAAACGAAAATCCTATGTTTGTGTACATACATGCCAATTGTTGTATTATTAATTTTTTTTTTGTTGGTATGTAACCCTTCATTACAGTAATTTCCTTTAACATATTTTGCATGTTGGGTTACAAGCCCAAAAATGGATTTTATTAGGTTAAAATAAAAGGCACAATACATATTACTATTATATTGAGTATTGATGCTGCAACTGCGTTCCTCTAGCTGATTTAGAAATCCAACTACCACCATGGCCTTGTGATGCCTGATACATGTTTTTGTTCTGGTGTATTTTGCTTATTATTCAACAAAAATGAGGGTGCCATGGTAGAAACAGGTCCGATGCAGATGCACAGAATCTCAGCACTTGGTTAGGTCTTCCTGATTTTGGGCTGGACATCCCCAAACTACAAACAATGTTAAGAAAAATAGTTTCCCATTTAGTGTTTAGGCTCTCTAAAAGAAACATCAGTGAATTTTTGTTGGTGGATGTGTGAAATTAACATCTAAAGTGGAAATAACACATTCCAAAACAATATGTCTTCTATGCAGGATCAACGTCTATAGTACACACAAATTTTTCCCCCGGTTACAATCATTAGGTAAAACTGAAATGTTGTACTCAAATGATTTCATATATGTTTTTTTCGTATTTTTCTATACAGTACTGTGGACAGTTTGGATGACCCGGAGGAGTCGGATTTTGGGGGAAGTGAGACTCCAGCCACTTTCTCCCCAGAAAGTAGTCCGACTCCAACACTGGCGGAGGAGACGGAACACCAGTCCGTGGAGCCACCCACCGTTTCCCAGGGGAGCCCCGAAAGGACACAGCAGCCTCAGCGAAATGTGCCCCAGTCTTCCTCTGCGCAAGAGACTCAGGAGCAAATTGACTCCAGAGTCATAGAATTCCTTGCCAAGAGGAGGAGTGAGGGCCCAGAGGAAGCGGTGGTGAGGGGGCTGGTGCCATTACTGAGGGGGGTCCCTGCCAACAAGTTTAGTCCATATATGGCGGGACTGGCCATGGTAATTGAAATGTTTTCTTCCCCATACCAGGGAGACATTGTTTCTGAACTTAACACAGTCCGGTGCAAAATCCTCTCTGCAGGCTCACAGCATGCTCCTATGCCCAGCCGACCACATCCCCATGGCCCACCTTTACCTGTGCCACGTTACCAGGTGGTACAAGACCCAAGCCGCCCCCCTTCCCATTATTTGAGTCAGGCTGCCACGTATTCCACTGTGCCACAGCAACCTAACCAGGTTAGGCCGGGAACCTCTTTTCCTCCTGGTCCCTTCAGCAGGGAATTATTTGATTTGTAAAACTGTGTCAATACTAATGTTGTATACAGTAGATCTTCTCTGTCATCATCTTCTCCATTTGGTCCAGACACTTCTTTCAGCCGCTCCTCGTCTCTGCAGAGGGTGACACACAGACATCTTAGTGTCCTCACTTTTCTATCATCATCCCCCAACCTGGAGTCCACACGCTGTTATCCTGCTGCTCACTGTGCCTCGGCCCCAATACCACAAATATTATCCTGAAGAAATAATAGTGCCCCATAGTAATAGTGCTCCTCCTTGTCCCACCAATAGTAATTCCCTTCTAGAATGCCCTCATTAGTAATACTGCCCCCTACACTGCCCCACATTAAGTAATATGCCCCCCTACACTGCCCCACATTAAGTAATATGCCCCCCACACTGCCCCACATTATGTAATTTGCCCCCACACTGCATCACATTATGTAATTTGCCCCCCACACTGCCCCACATCATGTAATTTGCCCCCCACACTGCCTCACATTATGTAATTTGCCCCCACACTGCCCCACATTATATGATTTGCCCCCCCACACTGCTCCACATTAAGTAATTTGCCCCCCACAGTGCCCCACAGTAAGTAATTTGCCCCCACACTGCCTCACATTATGTAATTTGCCCCCACACTGCCTCACATTATGTAATTTGCCCCCACACTTCCCCACATTATATGATTTGCACCCCCACACTGCCCCACATTAAGTAATTTGCCCCCACACTGCCTCACATTATGAAATTTGCCCCCCCACCCTACCCCACATTATGTAATTCCCCCCTGCCCCACATTAATAAATTTGCCCTCCACACTAACTCACGTTATGTAATTTTCCCCCACACTGACCCACATTAAGTAATTTGCCCCCACACTGCCTCACATTAAGTAATTTGCCCCCCACATTATGTTATTTGCCCCCACACTGCCCTCCATTATGTAATCCCCCCAATAGGTATTTTGCCCCCCACACTAAGTAAATTTGCCCCTACACAAGTTAACTTTGCCCCCAGACTGCCCTCTATTACGTAGTCCCCCCCCCCGTACTTGTGACGCTGATCCTGTACAGACTGTACTTGCCGGCTGTGCGAGCATGAGTTCAGTTAAATTCAGTGTCTTTGGCGCGCAATCCCATCCTGCTGCGCGTGATCCTGTGAGACCCACCGCGAGATTGCGCGCCGAAGTGACTGAACTCATGCCCGCGCAGCCGGCAAGTAGAGGATCAGAAAAGTGACACAAGTACAAGTGGGCGGGTGCTAGTGGTGTTGGGAACTTGGGTCCGGCGGTGACACCCCATCAGACTGGTGTCACCCGGTGTGGCCCGCACCCCCCTCACAACGGCACTGTGTATCCCCTATATAAAAATGACTGAAATTGAAATGGAACTTAACCTCTTACGGACACAGGGCGTACCTGTATGCCTTGTGTATTTCCAATCACCACCGCGCGGTGGGCGGTGATCGGACCTGGATGCCTGCTGAAATTAATCTGCCCCTCCCTCTGTGATCCCGTCAAAGGGGGAAAAAGAAAAAATAGTCTGTTTTCACGTTTTTTAATTCAATATGACAAATGTCATATATCATGTAAACAAAATTAATGAAAGGCACTTACTAATGTATTGTGATTGTCTATATTGCTTCCTTTGCTGGCTTGATTCAATTTTCAATCACATTATACACTGCTCATATCCAGGCGTCATGACCACCCTGCAATTCAACAGCGGTGGTCGTGCTTGCACACCATAGGAAAAAGTGTCAGCCTCTCTGGTGGTTGGGACCGTGGGAATACTTACAGAAACACTTAAGAAAATATGAAAACAGACTATTTTTTCTTTTTTCCCAAAAACAAAAATAATAAATATATCAGGGGGAGAAAACAGAACTGGATCGCACATCCACAATGCTATGCTTTGATCTAAATAAACTCGCTACTCAGCACCATATTGAAGTGTACAGCCCCCATACTACATGCTGCACAAGAGGCATTAGTGTACATTTTGATCAAAAAGCATAAGCCCACTCACCACACCAAGGTCGCCTCTTTGAGTGGGAACTACTCTGACAAAAAGGCGCAGCATAATGCGTGACAAAGTGGCACTGCCCTAGTAGGGGGCGGGACCCAGGAGTCAAACAAAGAAATGTGTCAGCCTCTCTGGTGGTTGGGACCGTGGGAATACTTACTGAAACACTTAAAGGGGTTATCCCACTTCGCCTTTTCATACTTACCTGCTGGCACCGCGCCGTTCACTTCCTGGATTCTGGCTGGGGGCGGGCTTCAAGTTGATTGAAGTCTTCTCCTGGCCGCGCCGCGCGCTGGACTGAACGCGCACGCTGCCGTGCATGCGCCATGTGACTTATTTCTGGCCAGTATAGTACAGAGCCGGCGTGCGCGTTCGCAGCTCTGTACTATTCTGGCCGGCAAGAAGTCACCGTCGCGCATGCGCGGCAGCGTGCGCGTTCAGTCCAGCGAGCAGCCCTGCCGGGAGAAAAGGAGTCGTCTTCTGAGCAAGCGCGACTGGAGAAGAGCGGTGGCCGTAACCAGGGGAGAACGAGTGACAACAATAAGGTAAGTGGGAATGAATTTTATCCTAAACGGTGGGAATTTTTTAATCAAGTATATTTACAAAAATGATCACTGTCAAATCATTAACTGATTTAACAGTGATCATTATGATGGGATAACCCCTTTAAGGAAATATGAAAAAAAAAAAATTCTTTCTTCATTTTCCCAAAAACAAAAAATAATAAAAATGACATAAAATGTCTCACATATCACAAAAAACAAAAAACACAGACATTATCTAAATGACCAAATAGGAAAAGAAAAGTTATGGCATTTAAAGACACATGTACTAAATAATTGGAAGATGTGTCTGTTAGGGAGGGGGGGGGGGATAAATGGTCTTGAATTTGTCAATAATTATTGTCATTTACTTAGAGAAGATTAAAAACTAAAGAAAAAAAAAAAAACTAAGCAGAAGGAGCTGTTCCCTGACTATAAACTTCAAGCACATTTGGCCACAGGACAGCAGAACCATCGTTCTTCCAATAGTTTTCAATATTGATTTGTGTAGTAACATGCCTAGAGATGCGTGTCTGCCCTGTCGCCCTCATCCAAGACTCCAGAATCATAATTAGGCTTTCCTTCACAAAGATTCAGTTCACTGCATAGCCCCGTACCTAAATTCCCAGGCTTGATGGGGCCCAACCTTGGCACCTAACACAGGGGCCCACTCCCTGCCAGCATTCCATCCTCTTACTCAGTGTATCACAACTGATAGGTGTTACACGCTGCAGTTCGTTCTTCCTGACTAGCAAACTAAACTGGCATCAGAACGTTGTATTTGGGCCTGGAATTCCCGTTTTTCTGGAGTAGCAAGGAAACCTGGCATCAGGACATTGTATTAGGGCTTGGGACTCCCCTCTAAGAGCTAAAACTGAAAGCTGCTTTGTATGAGCATCCCTGACTCAGTCAGACTTAGGTAACCCTTCTATTACAGGGACAGCCATTCATCTGAAATGAAATACCTGGCTGGACGTGGATGGTCGAGGCTTCCCCCAGCAAAATCAGCTGTTTTCTGGAGATGTTGAGAGAACATCAGCTGATGACTCCAGCGGCCACATTTTCAGTGAACAAGGAGTGAAGGAGTGACAGCTCCTTTAACTTAGGGGTTTTCTACGAGGTCTGAAAAAATTTAACGTTCTGGTCAGAGGTTAGAATAAATTTTTTGGCTTGGTTTGGGTCTGAATTAATTCAGAGGTCAGGTCTGGGGTCTCAATTACATATACAGCAAGCTGTAATGCACAGTGTGCTCTGACAGCTTTTTCCTGCTTCCAGTACATCAACTTCAGGAACTGAATGTTCACTTGTCACCTTATATGTGTAATCCACAATTGATATTGACACAATATAATGTTATTCAGTTCACCTACGGTATGTGGTTCCAATGTTAGGGCTGATCGGTGTGTAATGTACTGTACACCGCAGTTGGGCAGCCATATAGCAGGGCAAGTTTTCATTGCAACTTTAATTCTGATGTCCTTTCCTTTGGTGAGGCCATCAGTGCTTGATTTCTTGCAGTCTGCCATGTCCCCTTCATAGTATACACAGGCACAATGCACAGCCCCTTTCTGCAGACCATGCCCAATTCTAATAGGCCACACATCCTTTTTATGACATGGCACTGCCCCCTCGGTGTACATTTGGGTGCCAGAGCTGCATCTGATCCCACACACAGGTTCATGGAGGACTGTAGTACGGGAAGTGCCAGAAGTCTTCCGTGATGCCCAGGAGATTTGCCAACTCATGAAATAGATCTCTCCATTTTTCAGGAGCCTCCTGAATATTCTCCTTTTTTCTTTTCTTTTTTCTTTTTATCTCAAATACAGAATTAAACTAAACATATCGCAAAAAAAGTTAAATACAAAAGCAGAGAAATAAAAATTTTGAAAAATTAGAAAAAGAGTCTCTTAATGGCTTGGATAATTAAAGCATCCCAAAGTTACAGATTTTTGAAACTAGGCTCTGCCAGGAAGGTGAAAAATAACAGGAACGGGATGAAATCCATCTAGTGGGATTAATAATAATGCTTATTTACGGCATAGTGAAATAAAAAAAATGTTTTCCTTTAACCATATGTACCTTGCTATAAACAAAAAAGTTGAAGTATTTCAGGGGAAAAAGAGCAAAAGTATGGACACTAATGAGAAATGTAATTTGCATCAACCCTACCAACACTTTGCTATGGGGGTAATAATTGGTCCACCTCACAGTCGCACACATCAGTTGTACTGCACTCAGGGCTCGGGCTGTTGTGTGGTCCTCCAGTCCCAGGCTGTAGAGAACAGAGAGCTGCTGATTGGTGGATTAGAATCTGATCAACCAATCAGCACTTCCCCTCAGAAACATGAATGATAATTGCTGTTACCAACTGTCATTCCTGGTTGCCGCCTGCAGGAGGAAGAAGATGTCTCCCAGCTTTGCTGCATCACCCCCTCTGTCTGCAAGAGAGAAGCATCCGTGTGTCTGTAGTGAAGTCTGCGACCCCTCTTTAGATCATGGTAAGTTCTCAGTCAGACATTGCAGGAGGGGGATCATTACTGTACCAGGGAACTGTATGGGATGATTTATGTGTATGAAGAGGTTCATCTAAACCACTGCATAAGACGAGCGGAGCTTGTTCATAGCAGCCAATAAGGTTCCAGATTTCAGACCATTTGGAAAGTGCCTTTGGTTCATCTATTCACTGCCCCCTTTATCGTACTGGTCACTTCCCACCCTAATTTACAGATCACTGCCTTATCTTACAATTCACTTCCATATATTACTGGTCACTGTCCTAACTTACTGGTTATTACCCTACCTTACTGGTCTCTATCCGCCCTATTTTACTGCTAACTGTCCTATCTTCAATTCACTGAGAATAATGATATAGAACACCAAAGAAGATATGTTGGGAATTATGGGTTATCTCAATGTCCTCTTTTTGGGTATGGTCATGAATCAGTAAAATCTGTTTTTTGATACTACAATTTGGGTTATGGATGATATTTATTGTGGGTGACTCTCACAATTTACCCATTATTAATTACTCTATCGCCCATTATCGTATGTATCAGTGATCTTAATAGTCTGACATTTCCACTGTCCTGTCTTACTGGTCATTACCCTATCTTACTGGTCTCTGTCCTATCTTACTGCTTATGATCTCCCCTATCTTCCTGGATGCTGCTCTATCTTACTGGTTAATGTTCCAACTATTTCACTGGTCACTGTCACTGGTCACACAAACAATAGCAACCATAATAATACCAAGGTAAGGAGAGGCGATGATTAAGGCTACTTTCACACTGGCGTTTTGGCTTTCCGTTTGTGAGATCCGTTCAGGGCTCTCACAAGCGGTCCAAAACTGATCAGTTTTGCCCTAATGCATTCTGAATGGAAAAGGACTCGATCAGAATGCACCAGTTTTCCTTCGTTCCATCTCCATTCTGCTTTGGTGTCCGTCTGACGAAACTGAGCCACAATGTAAGTCAATGGGGACGGATCCATTTTCTATGACACAATCTGGCACAATAGAAAATGGATCCGTCCTCCATTGACTTTCAATGGTGTTCAAGACGGATCCGTCTTGGCTATGTTAAAGATAATACAAACGGATCCGTTCAGAACGGATGCAGACGGTTGTATTATCTGAATGGATCCATCTGTGCAGATCCACCCCTCAGGATGAGTCACGTAGGGGACGTTCATCAAGCTCCGCCCTGCTGCAGCCGCGCCACTGACGTCCCTTCACGTCCTTTACTGAGCCTGCCGACCGACCGACCCAAGAGGTAACGGGAGGTGGGTGGATGGGGGGGTTGGATAGTAAACAGACCGCCAGAGGTGGGATTAAAATTTTTAAGAACAGGTTCCCTACTCAACGGCGGATGCGCGACGTCACGACACATACACCATATATATCCAACACACATAAATACACTATATACAGTTGCAAGAAAAAGTATGTGAACCCTTTGGAATGATATGGATCTCTGCATAAATTGGTCATAAAATGTGAACTGATCTTCATCTAAGTCACAACAATAGACAATCACAGTCTGCTTAAACTAATAACACACAAAGAATTAAATGTTACCATGTTTTTATTGAACACACCATGTAAACATTCACAGTGCAGGTGGAAAAAGTATGTGAACCCTTGGATTTAATAACTGGTTGAACCTCCTTTGGGAGCAATAACTTCAACCAAACGTTTCCTGTAGTTGCAGATCAGACGTGCACAACGGTCAGGAGTAATTCTTGACCATTCCTCTTTACAGAACTGTTTCAGTTCAGCAATATTCTTGGGAGGTCTAGCGTGAATCGCTTTCTTGAGGTCATGCCACAGCATCTCAATCGGGTTGAGGTCAGGACTCTGACTGGGCCACTCCAGAAGGTGTATTTTCTTTTGTTTAAGCCATTCTGTTGTTGATTTACTTCCATGCTTTGGGTCGTTGTCCTGTTGCAACACCCATCTTCTGTTGAGCTTCAGCTGGTGGACAGATGGCCTTAAGTTCTCCTGCAAAATGTCTTGATAAACTTGGGAATTAATTTTTCCTTCGATGATAGCAATCCGTCCAGGCCCTGACGCAGCAAAGCAGCCCCAAACCATAATGCCTCCACCACCATACTTCACAGTTGGGATGAGGTTTTGATGTTGGTGTGCTGTGCCTCTTTTTCTCCACACATAGTGTTGTGTGTTTCTTCCAAACAACTCAACTTTGGTTTCATCTGTCCACAGAATATTTTGCCAGCACTGCTGTTGAACATCCAGGTGCTCTTGTGAAAACTGTAAACGTGCAGCAATGTTTTTTTGGGACAGCAGCGGCTTCCTCTGTGGTATCCTCCCATGAAATCCATTCTTGTTTAGTGTTTGACGTATCGTAGATTCGCTAACAGGGATGTTAGCATATGCCAGAGACTTTCGTAAGTCTTAAGCTGACACTCTAGGATTCTTCTTCACCTCATTGAACAGTCTGCGCTGTGCTCTTGCAGTCATCTTTACACGACGGCCACTCCTAGGGAGTGTCACGGCCTATGGTGTGTGCTGTGACACTGTTGCTACACTTGCGTTTGCCCGCGGCAACGTGTTGCGGTGTCAGAGGGTAAAGGGGATCAGCCTGGACAAAAGGAGTAATAAGGAAGCAGGTCACCTCCTACTGCGTCCCTAATCCTCTCCCTGACTTCTCACCGTATGAGCGGACCCTGATGGTAGGACGACTCATACTCAGGATTCCTAGAGACCCTAAGTCGCCCTGGTAATCCCTCACTTAGGAGCAGGGGAGAGACAACCTGTTCATCCCAGTCATGGAGGAACAGGAGTCTCTATCTGAGGCCAGGCTGCAAGGAGAGGGGAACACATACAGCTATAGAGATGGCAGGTAAGCGAGACCAATAACACACTTACCTGCCACAGACACACTGACTGGAACCCGTGCACAAGTGCTGGTGTCCACACCAACATTAAAAGGACATAGCACACACACCACAAACCACACATTAGTCTAGAGGTTCACATACTTTTTCCACCTGCACTGTGAATGTTTACATGGTGTGTTCAATAAAAACATGGTAACATTTAATTATTTGTGTGTTATTAGTTTAAGCAGACTGTGATTGTCTATTGTTGTGACTTAGATGAAGATCAGATCACATTTTATGACCAATTTGTGCAGAAATCCATATCATTCCAAAGGGTTCACATACTTTTTCTTGCAACTGTACATGGTACACATGCATAAATACAGTATATATACAGCCCCAATGAATATGGCCCAATTTTCTAAGTCCCCGCCCCCCTCCCCCCACATTTTGCTGTACTTCTCACATCCAGGGCCTCCCAGGTGACGTCTCCTCCAATGTAGATCTTCTCTGTCATCATCTTCTCCATTTGATCCAGACACTTCTTTCAGCCGCTCCTCGTCTCTGCAGAGTGTGACACACAGACATCTTAGTGTCCTCACTTTTCTATCATCATCCCCCAACCTGGAGTCCCCACAGTGTTATCCTGCTGCTCACTGTGCCTCGGCCCCAATACCACAAATACTATCCTGAAGAAATAATAGTGCCCCATAGTAATAGTGCTCCTCCTTGTCCCACCAATAGTAATTCCCTTCTAGAATGCCCTCATTAGTAATACTGCCCCCTACACTGCCCCACATTAAGTAATATGCCCCCACACTGCCCCACATTATGTAATTTGCCCCCACACTGCCTCACATTATGTTATTTGCCCCCCACAATGCCCCACATCATGTAATTTGCCCCCCACACTGCCTCACATTATGTAATTTGCCCCCACACTGCCCCACATTATATGATTTGCCCCCACACACTGCCCCACATTAAGTAATTTGCCCCCGCAGTGCCCCACATTAAGTAATTTGCCCCCCACACTGCCTCACATTAAGTAATTTGCCCCCACACTGCCTCACATTATGTAATTTGCCCCCACACTGCCCACATTATATGATTTGCACCCCCACACTGCCCCACATTAAGTAATTTGCCCCCCACACTGCCCCACATTAAGTAATTTGCCCCCAAACTGCCCTCCATTATGTAGTCCCCCCCACATGCTTGTGACGCTGATCCTGTACAGTCTGTACTTGCTAGTGGTGTTGGGAACTTGGGTCCGGCGGGTGATTCCCCATCAGACTGGTTTCACCTGGTGCGGCCTGCACCCCCCTCACAACGCCACTGTGTATCCCCTATATAAAAATGACTGAATTTGAAATGGGACTTAACCTTTTACGGACACAGGGCGTACCTGTACGCCCTGTGTATTTCCGATCACCGCCGCGAGGTGGGCGGTGATCGGACCTGGATGCCTGCTGAAATTAATCAGCAGGCACCCTGGGACAATGCCGAGGGGGGTTCTGTGACCCCCCCATATCGGCGATCGATGCAAACCGCAGGTCAATTCAGACCTGCGGTTTGCAGCGCTCTCAGAAGTTTCTCATCTCCGCGGTCCGTGACCGCGGGGATCAGAAACTTCAAAATGACTGTACTGTATTATACGGGTGATGGGGAGGGAGGGGGCCCCCTCCCTCTGTGATCCTGTCAAAGGGGGAAAAAGTCTGTTTTCAAGTTTTTTTATTCAATATGACAAATGTCATATATCACGTAAACAAAATTAATGAAAGGCACTTACTAATGTATTGTGATTGTCTATATTGCTTCCTTTGCTGGCTTGAATCCATTTTCAATCACATTATACACTGCTCATATCCAGGCGTCATGACCACCCTGCAATTCATCAGCGGTGGTCATGCTTGCACACCATAGGAAAAAGTGTCAGCCTCTCTGGTGGTTGGGACCGTGGGAATACTTACAGAAACACTTAAGAAAATATGAAAAGAGACTATTTTTTCTTTTTTCATTTTCCTAAAAAAATAATATATATATATATATATCAGGGGGAGAAAACAGAACTGGATCGCACATCCACAATGCTATGCTTTGATCTAAATAAACTCGCTACTCAGCGCCATATTGAAGTGTACAGCCCCCATACTACATGCTGTACAAGAGGCATTAGTGTACATTTTGATCAAAAAGCATAAGCCCACTCACCACACCAAGGTCGCCTCTTTGAGTGGGAACTACTCTGACAAAAAGGCTTAGCACAATGCGTGACAAAGTGGCACTTCCCTAGTAGGCGGCGGGACCCAGGAGTCAAACAAAGAAATGTGTCAGCCTCTCTGGTGGTTGGGACCGTGGGAATACTTACAGAAACACTTAAAGGGGTTGTCCCACTTCATTAAATAGGGTTACATTAAATCATTGCCCCCCACTGAACATTTCTTATAATACATGTAATTAAAAAAAACATACGATTCAGCCTAAAAATGCTCCTTTCACTCCCCTTTGTTTGTGCTGGTATCCCATGGATACGGCCACATCTCGCCGGCCGCATCCATGCCGCACTTGCGCACTGGTTTCTATTGCGATCCTGCAGCCGGCCTCTCACTCACACTGTGAGCGCGCACGTCGCATAGTTTTGCGCATGCGCAGGCGCCCGATCATAGCAGTGTATTATTGTTTTCTGGAAGCAGGAGGGAGCGCACGGCGTCATAGCAACCGAGGACGCCGTGCGCTCCCTCCTGCCGCCGGAATACAGTGATACTCTCTTATAGATCATAGCAGTGTATTACTGTTTTCCGGCAGCAGGAGGGAGCGTACGGCGTCATAGCAACCGAGGACGCCGTGCGCTCCCTCCTGCCGCCGGAATACAGTGATACTCTCTTATAGATCATAGCAGTGTATTACTGTTTTCCGGCAGCAGGAGGGAGCGCACGGCGTCATAGCAACCGAGGACGCCGTGCTCTCTGGTGCCCAGAAGGAGTCCAGGCGGCAATCCACAGATGCCCCCCACCCCATAAGTGCCATCTACAGATCCCCCCACCCCATAAGTGCCATCCACAGATCCCCCACCCCATAAGTGCCATCCACAGATCCCCCCACCCCATAAGTGCCATCCACAGATCCCCCCACCCCATAAGTGCCATCCACAGATCCCCCCACCCCATAAGTGCCATCCACAGATCCCCCCACCCCATAAGTGCCATTCACAGATCCCCCCACCCCATAAGTGCCATCCACAGATGCCCCCCACCCCATAAGTGCCATCCACAGATCCCCCCACCCCATAAGTGCCATCCACAGATCCCCCCACCCCATAAGTGCCATCCACATATGCCCCCCACCCCATAAGTGCCATACACAGATCCCCCCACCCCATAAGTGCCATACACAGATGCCCCCCACCCCATAAGTGCCATCCACAGATGCTCCCCCCCATAAGTGCCATCCACAGATGCCCCCCCATAAGTGCTATCCACAGATGCCCCCCCCATAAGTGCCATCCACAGATGCCCCCCCGCATAAGCTGGGTAATAGGTCAGTGATAATATCAGACACCGGGAAAGCTGGGTAATAAGTCTGTAATAATATTGTACACCGGGAAAGCTGGGTAATAAGTCAGTGATAATATCTGATACCGGGAAAGCTGGGTAATAAGTCAGTGATAATATTGTACACCGGGAAAGCTGGGTAATAAGTCAGTGATAATATCTGATACCGGGAAAGCTGGGTAATAAGTCAGTGATAATATTGTACACCGGGAAAGCTGGGTAATAAGTCAGTGATAATATTGTACACTGGGAAAGCTGGGTAATAAGTCAGTGATAATATCAGACACCGGGAAAGCTGGGTAATAAGTCTGTAATAATATTGTACACCGGGAAAGCTGGGTAATAAGTCAGTGATAATATCTGATACCGGGAAAGCTGGGTAATAAGTCAGTGATAATATTGTACACCAGGAAAGCTGGGTAATAAGTCAGTGATAATATCTGATACCGGGAAAGCTGGGTAATAAGTCTGTAATAATATTGTACACCGGGAAAGCTGGGTAATAGGTCAGTGATAATATCAGACACCGGGAAAGCTGGGTAATAAGTCTGTAATCATATTGTACACCGGGAAAGCTGGGTAATAAGTCAGTGATAATATCTGATACCGGGAAAGCTGGGTAATAAGTCAGTGATAATATCTGATACCGGGAAAGCTGGGTAATAAGTCAGTGATAATATTGTACACCGGGAAAGCTGGGTAATAGGTCAGTGATAATATCAGACACCGGGAAAGCTGGGTAATAAGTCTGTAATAATATTGTACACCGGGAAAGCTGGGTAATAAGTCAGTGATAATATCTGATACTGGGAAAGCTGGGTAATAAGTCAGTGATAATATCTGATACCGGGAAAGCTGGGTAATAAGTCAGTGATAATATTGTACACCGGGAAAGCTGGGTAATAAGTCAGTGATAATATCAGACACCGGGAAAGCTGGGTAATAAGTCTGTAATAATATTGTACACCGGGAAAGCTGGGTAATAAGTCAGTGATAATATCTGATACCGGGAAAGCTGGGTAATAAGTCAGTGATAATATTGTACACCGGGAAAGCTGGGTAATAAGTCAGTGATAATACTAGACACCGGGAAAGCTGGGTAATAAGTCAGTGATAATATCAGACATCGGGAAAGCTGGGTAATAAGTCTGTAATAATATTGTACACCGGGAAAGCTGGGTAATAAGTCAGTGATAATATCTGATACCGGGAAAGCTGGGTAATAAGTCTGTAATAATATTGTACACCGGGAAAGCTGGGTAATAAGTCAGTGATAATACTAGACACCGGGAAAGCTGGGTAATAAGTCAGTGATAATATCAGACATCGGGAAAGCTGGGTAATAAGTCAGTGAATATATCTATCTATATCTAGCACAGATCATATGGCTACTAGCTAACATGCATTTGGGCTGTAGTGATTTATTGTTTTTGCTGCACAGAATGGGTTTGTAACACAGGTTTTATGTGTAAAAGTGTATTAGAATGCAGGACAGCCACAAGTTACTACATTAGTTCACTAGCATTGGTCAGTGGTTACTGAGTGATTCCCCAGCAGGGGGATGGGCTTTACATACTCTGCAGGCTCCAGAAGGATGACTCATCCACATGAACGAGCACGCAAGGACTGAGCTCTCAGGGTGAGTCATGAGGAGGCGTGGCCGGCCTTCACTCAACTGCCTGAGCCAAACCAGGAAGTTATCAGGACATTTACTGCTGGTAAGATTGAAAAAGCAAAGTGGGACAACCCCTTTAAGAAAATATGAAAACAGACTATTTTTTTATTTCTTCATTTTCCCAAAAACATAAAATTATAAAAAATGACATAAAATGTCTCACTTATCACAAAAAACAAAAAACATAAAAAAAAAAAAAAAGCAGACATTATCTAAATGACCAAATAGGAAAAGAAAAGTTATGGCATTTAAAGACACATGTACTAAATAATTGAAAGATGTGTCTGTTAGGGAAGGGGGGGGGGGGGGCGGGATAAATGGTCTTGAATTAGTCAATAATTATTGTCATTTACTTAGAGAAGATTAAAAACTAAAGAAAATGGCATTTCTCTGTAAGCAGAAGGAGCTGTTCCCTGACTATAAACTTCAAGCACATTTGGCCACAGGACAGCAGAACCATCGTTCTACCAATAGTTTTCAATATTGATTTGTGTAGTAACATGCCTAGAGATGCGTGTCTGCCCTGTCGCCCTCATCCAAGACTCCAGAATCATAATTAGGCTTTCCTTCACAAAGTTTCAGTTCAATGCATAGCCCTGTACCTAAATTCCCAGGCTTGATGGGGCCCATCCTTGGCACCTAACACAGGGGCCCACTCCCTGCCAGCATTCCATCCTCTTACTCAGTGTCTCACAACTGATAGGTGTTACACGCTGCAGTTCGTTCTTCCTGACTAGCAAAAGAAACTGGCATCAGAACGTTGTATTTGGGCCTGGAATTCCCGTTTTTCTGGAGTAGCAAGGAAACCTGGCATCAGGACATTGTATTAGGGCTTGGGACTCCCCTCTAAGAGCTAAAACTGAGAGCCGCTTTGTATGAGCATCCCTGACTTAGGTCACCCTTTTATTACAGGGACAGCCATTCATCTGAAATGAAATACCTGGCTGGATGTGGATGGTCGAGGCTTCCCCCAGCAAAATCAGCTGTTTTCTGGAGATGTTGAGAGAACATCAGCTGATGACTCCAGCGGCCACATTTTCAGTGAACAAGGAGTGAAGGAGTGACAGCTCCTTTAACTTAGGTGTTTGCTTCGAGGTCTGAAATAATTTAGGGTTCTGGTCAGAGGTTAGAATACATTTTTTGGCTTGGTTTGGGTCTGAATTAATTCAGAGGTCAGGTCTGGGGTCTCAATTACATATACAGCAAGCTGTAATGCACAGTGTGCTCTGACTGCTTTTTCCTGCTTCCAGTACATCAACTTCAGGAACTGAATGTTCACTTGTCACCTTATAAGTGTAATCCACAATTGATATTGACAAAATATAATGTTATTCAGTTCACCTACGGTATGTGGTTCCAATGTTATGGCTGATCGGTGTGTAATGTACTGTATACCGCAGTTGGGCAGCCATATAGCAGGGCAAGTTTTCATTGCAACTTTAATTCTGATGCCCTTTCCTTAGGTGAGGCCATCAGTGCTTGATTTCTTGCAGTCTGCCATGTCCCCCTTCATAGTATACATAGGCACAATGCACAGCCCCTTTCTGCAGACCATGCCCAATTCTAATAGGCCACACATCCTTTTCATGACATGGCACTGCCCCCTCGGTGTACATTTGGGTGCCAGAGCTGCATCTGATCCCACACACAGGTTCATGGAGGACTGTAGTACGGGAAGTGCCAGAAGTCTTCCGTGATGCCCAGGATATTTTGCCAACTCATGCAATAGATCTCTCCATTTTTCAGGAGCCTCCTGGATATTCTCCTTTTTTCTTTTCTTTTTTCTTTTTATCTCAAATACAGAATTAAATTAAACATATCGCAAAAAAGTTAAATACAAAAGCAGAGAAATAAAAAATTTTAAAAATTAGAAAAAGAGTCTCTTAATGGCTTGGATAATTAAAGCATCCCAAAGTTACAGATTTTTGAAACTAGGCTCTGCCAGGAAGGTGAAAAATAACAGGAACGGGATGAAATCCATCTAGTGGGATTAATAATAATGCTTATTTACGGCATACTGAAATTAAAAAAAATGTTTTCCTTTAACCATATGTACCCTGCTATACACAAAAAAGTTGAAGTATTTCAGGGGAAAAAGAGCAAAAGTATGGACACTAATGAGAAATGTAATTTGCATCAACCCTACCAACACTTTGCTATGGGGGTAATAATTGGTCCACCTCACAGTCGCACACATCAGTTGTACTGCACTCAGGGCTCGGGCTGTTGTGTGGTCCTCCAGTCCCAGGCTGTAGAGAACAGAGAGCTGCTGATTGGTGGATTAGAATCTGATCAACCAATCAGCACTTCCCCTCAGAAACATGAATGATAATTGCTGTTACCAACTGTCATTCCTGGTTGCCGCCTGCAGGAGGAAGAAGATGTCTCCCAGCTTTGCTGCATCACCCCCTCTGTCTGCAAGAGAGAAGCATCCGTGTGTCTGTAGTGAAGTCTGCGACCCCTCTTTAGATCATGGTAAGTTCTCAGTCAGACATTGCAGGAGGGGGATCATTACTGTACCAGGGAACTGTATGGGATGATTTATGTGTATGAAGAGGTTCATCTAAACCACTGCATAAGACGAGCGGAGCTTGTTCATAGCAGCCAATAAGGTTCCAGCTTTCAGACCATTTGGAAAGTGCCTTTGGTTCATCTATTCACTGCCCCCTTCATCGTACTGGTCACTTCCCACCCTAATTTACAGATCACTGCCTTATCTTACAATTCACTTCCATATATTACTGGTCACTGTCCTAACTTACTGGTTATTACCCTACCTTACTGGTCTCTATCCGCCCTATTTTACTGCTAACTGTCCTATCTTCAATTCACTGAGATTAATGATATAGAACACCAAAGAAGATATGTTGGGAATTATGGGTTATCTCAATGTCCTGTTTTTGGGTATGGTCATGAATCAGTAAAATCTGTTTTTTGATACTACAATTTGGGTTATGGATGATATTTATTGTGGGTGACTCTCACAATTTACCCATTATTAATTACTCTATCGCCCATTATCGTATGTATCAGTGGTCTTAATAGTCTGACATTTCCACTGTCCTGTCTTACTGGTCATTACCCTATCTTACTGGTCTCTGTCCTATCTTACTGCTTATGATCTCCCCTATCTTCCTGGATGCTGCTCTATCTTACTGGTTAATGTTCCAACTATTTCACTGGTCACACAAACAATAGCAACCATGATAATACCAAGGTAAGGAGAGGCGATGATTAAGGCTACTTTCAAACTGGTGTTTTGGCTTTCCGTTTGTGAGATCCGTTCAGGGCTCTCACAAGCGGTCCAAAACGGATCAGTTTTGCCCTAATGCATTCTGAATGGAAAAGGACTCGATCAGAATGCATCAGTTTTCCTTCGTTCCGTCTCCATTCTGCTTTGGTGTCCGTCTGACGAAACTGAGCCACAATGTAAGTCAATGGGGACGGAACCGTTTTCTATGACACAATCTGGCACAATAGAAAATGGATCCGTCCTCTATTGACTTTCAATGGTGTTCAAGACGGATCCGTCTTGGCTATGTTAAAGATAATACAAACGGATCCGTTCAGAACGGATGCAGACGGTTGTATTATCTGAATGGATCCACCTGTGCAGATCCACCCCTCAGGATGAGTCACGTAGGGGACGTTCATCAAGCTCCGCCCTGCCGCCTCCGCGCCACTGACGTCCCTTCACGTCCTTTACTGAGCCTGCCGACCGACCGACCCAAGAGGTAACGGGATTAAATTTTTAAGAACAGGTTCCCTACTCAATGGCGGATGCGCGACGTCACGACACATACACCATATATATCCAACACACATAAATACACTATATACAGTTGCAAGAAAAAGTATGTGAACCCTTTGGAATGATATGGATCTCTGCATAAATTGGTCATAAAATGTGATCTGATCTTCATCTAAGTCACAACAATAGACAATCACAGTCTGCTTAAACTAATAACACACAAAGAATTAAATGTTACCATGTTTTTATTGAACACACCATGTAAACATTCACAGTGCAGGTGGAAAAAGTATGTGAACCCTTGGATTTAATAACTGGTTGAACCTCCTTTGGCAGCAATAACTTCAACCAAACGTTTCCTGTAGTTGCAGATCAGACGTGCACAACGGTCAGGAGTAATTCTTGACCATTCCTCTTTACAGAACTGTTTCAGTTCAGCAATATTCTTGGGAGGTCTAGCGTGAATCGCTTTCTTGAGGTCATGCCACAGCATCTCAATCGGGTTGAGGTCAGGACTCTGACTGGGCCACTCCAGAAGGTGTATTTTCTTCTGTTTAAGCCATTCTGTTGTTGATTTACTTCCATGCTTTGGGTCGTTGTCCTGTTGCAACACCCATCTTCTGTTGAGCTTCAGCTGGTGGACAGATGGCCTTAAGTTCTCCTGCAAAATGTCTTGATAAACTTGGGAATTAATTTTTCCTTCGATGATAGCAATCCGTCCAGGCCCTGACGCAGCAAAGCAGCCCCAAACCATAATGCCTCCACCACCATACTTCACAGTTGGGATGAGGTTTTGATGTTGGTGTGCTGTGCCTCTTTTTATCCACACATAGTGTTGTGTGTTTCTTCCAAACAACTCAACTTTGGTTTCATCTGTCCACAGAATATTTTGCCAATACTGCTGTGGAACATCCAGGTGCTCTTGTGCAAACTGTAAATGTGCAGCAATGTTTTTTTGGGACAGCAGTGGCTTCCACTGTGGTATCCTCCCATGAAATCCATTCTTGTTTAGTGTTTGACGTATTGTGGATTCGCTAACAGAGATGTTAGCATATGCCAGAGACTTTCGTAAGTCTTAAGCTGACACTCTAGGATTCTTCTTCACCTCATTGAACAGTCTGCGCTGTGCTCTTGCAGTCATCTTTACACGACGGCCACTCCTAGGGAGTGTCACGGCCTATGGTGTGTGCTGTGACACTGTTGCTACACTTGCGTTTGCCCGCGGCAACGTGTTGCTGTGTGTGCATGCGGTGGCAGTGTCTCGGCCTTCTGGGTGATTGCCGTGACATGGTTGCCACGTATGTTGTTGCCTGCGGCAACGTGTAGATTTCTATGCTTGTGTGTGCACTTCCCCTTTAAGTGGCTTCCTTCCCTTGTCTGGTGTTGGAAGGGTTAACTCCCTTCCTAGTGTTTTGTTAACACTGGGTTTATGTGGGTGTGGGTGTGGGTGTGGCTGCTTGGGCTATTTAGCCTCTGCTGGATGCCTGAAGCTGGGGGGTACTCCAGCCTTGGTGTATGCTGGAGCTATCCTCCTGGTCTTCATATTCCATCTGTCCAGTGAGGGCCACCCTTGTGGTCATTAATGTTCTTATGGTGTCTTTATTGCAGCTATGGGTGTCCTGGGTCCCTGTGTGGTTTGTGGTGTGTGCTGTGTCCTTTTAAATCATACTGTCACGGCGGGGAGTGGGGGAAACCCCCCACCGTGCGGTGTCAAAGGGTAAAGGGGATCAGCCTGGACAAAAGGAGTAATAAGGGAGCAGGTCACCTCTTACCGCGTCCCTAATCCTCTCCCTGACTCCTCCCTGTATGAGCGGACCCCGATGGTAGGACGACTCATACTCAGGATTCCTAGAAACCCTAAGTCGCCCTGGTAATCCCTCACTTAGGAGCAGGGGAGAGACAACCTGTTCATCCCAGTCATGGAGGAACAGGAGTCTCTATCTGAGGCCAGGCTGCAAGGAGAGGGGAACACATACAGCTATAGAGATGGCAGGTAAGCGAGACCAATAACACACTTACCTGCCACAGACACACTGACTGGAACCCGTGCACAAGTGCTGGTGTCCACACCAACATTAAAAGGACACAGCACACACCACAAACCACACATTAGTCTAGAGGTTCACATACTTTTTCCACCTGCACTGTGAATGTTTACATGGTGTGTTCAATAAAAACATGGTAACATTTAATTATTTGTGTGTGTTATTAGTTTAAAGGGGTTGTACCACTTCATTAAACAGGGTTACATTAATTAATTGCCCCCACTGAACATTTCTTATAATACATCTAATTTAAAAAAACATAGCATTCAGCCTAAAAATGCTCCTTTCACTTGCCTTTGTTTGTGTTGGTATCCCATGGATACGGCCACATCTCGCCGGCCGCATCCATGCCGCACCTGCGCACTGGTATCTATTGCGATTCTGCAGCCGGCCTCTCACTGACACTGTGAGCGCGCACGTCGCATAGTTTTGCGCATGCACGGGCGCCCGATCATAGCAATGTATTACTGTTTTCTGCCAGCAGGAGGGAGCGCACGGCGTCATAGCAACCGAGGACGCCGTGCACTCCCTTCCTGCCGCCGGAATACAGTGATACTCTCTTATAGATCATAGCAGTGTATTACTGTTTTCCGGCAGCAGGAGGGAGCGTACGGCGTCATAGCAACCGAGGACGCCGTGCTCTCTGGTGCCCAGAAGGAGTCCAGGCGGCAATCCACAGATGCCCCCCACCCCATAAGTGCCATCCACAGATCCCCCCACCCCATAAGTGCCATCCACAGATGCTCCCCCCCATAAGTGCCATCCACAGATGCTCCCCCCCATAAGTGCCATCCACAGATGCTCCCCCCCTTAAGTGCCATCCACAGATGCCCCCCCATAAGTGCCATCTACAGATGCCCCCCCCATAAGTGCCATCTACAGATGCCCCCCCCATAAGTGCCATCCACAGATGCCCCCCCCATAAGTGCCATCCACAGATGCCCCCCCCATAAGTGCCATCCACAGATGCCCCCCCCATAAGTGCCATCCACAGATGCCCCCCCCATAAGTGCCATCCACAGATGCTCCCCCCCCATAAGTGCCATCCACAGATGACCCCCCCCCCATAAGCTGGGTAATAGGTCAGTGATAATATCAGACACCGGGAAAGCTGGGTAATAAGTCTATAAGACTTATTACCCAGCTTTCCCGTTGTACAATATTATTACAGACTTATTACCCAGCTTTCCCGGTATCAGATATTATCACTGACTTATTACCCAGCTTTCCCGGTGTACAATATTATTACAGACTTATTACCCATCTTTCCCGGTGTCTGATAATATCACTGACCTATTACCCAGCTTTCCCGGTGTACAATATTATTACAGACTTATTACCCAGCTTTCCCGGTATCAGATATTATCACTGACTTATTACCCAGCTTTCCCGGTATCAGATATTATCACTGATCTATTATCCAGCTTTCCCGGTATCAGATATTATCACTGACCTATTACCCAGCTTTCCCGGTATCAGATATTATCACTGACTTATTACCCAGCTTTCCCGGTGTACAATATTATTACAGACTTATTACCCAGCTTTCCCGGTATCAGATATTATCACTGACTTATTATCCAGCTTTCCCGGTATCAGATATTATCACTGACTTATTACCCAGCTTTCCCGGTCTCGGATATTATCACTGACTTATTACCCAGCTTTCCCAGTCTCAGATATTATCACTGACTTATTACCCAGCTTTCCCGGTGTACAATATTATTAAAGACTTATTACCCAGCTTTCCCGGTATCAGATATTATCACTGACTTATTATCCTGCTTTCCCGGTATTAGATATTATCACTGACTTATTACTAGCTTTCCCGGTGTACAATATAATTACAGACTTATTACCCTGCTTTCCCGGTGTCTGATATTATCACTGACTTATTACCCAGCTTTCCCGATGTCTGATATTATCACTGACCTATTACCCAGCTTTCCCGGTATCAGATATTATCACTGACTTATTACCCAGCTTTCCCGGTATCAGATATTATCACTGACTTATTACCCTGCTTTCCCGGTATCAGATATTATCACTGACTTATTACCCAGCTTTCCCGGTATCGATATTATCACGGACTTATTACCCATCTTTCCCGGTATCAGATATTATCACTGACTTATTACCCAGCTTTCCCGGTATCAGATATTATCACTGACTTATTACCCAGCTTTCCCGGTGTCTGATATTATCACTGACCTATTACCCAGCTTTCCCGGTATCAGATATTATCACTGACTTATTACCCAGCTTTCCCGGTATCAGATATTATCATTGACTTATTACCCAGCTTTCCCGGTATCAGATATTATCACTGACTTATTACCCAGCTTTCCCGGTATCAGATATTATCACTGACTTATTACCCAGCTTTCCCGGTATCAGATATTATCACTGACTTATTACCCAGCTTTCCCGGTGTACAATATTATTACAGACTTATTACCCAGCTTTCCCGGTATCAGATATTATCACTGACTTATTATCCAGCTTTCCCGGTATCAGATATTATCACTGACTTATTACCCAGCTTTCCCGGTGTACAATATTATTACAGACTTATTACCCAGCTTTCCCGGTATCAGATATTATCACTGACTTATTATCCAGCTTTCCCGGTATCAGATATTATCACTGACTTATTATCCTGCTTTCCCGGTATTAGATATTATCACTGACTTATTACCCAGCTTTCCCGGTGTACAATATTATTACAGACTTATTACCCTGCTTTCCCGGTGTCTGATATTATCACTGACTTATTACCCAGCTTTCCCGGTGTCTGATATTATCACTGACCTATTACCCAGCTTTCCCGGTATCAGATATTATCACTGACTTATTACCCAGCTTTCCCGGTATCAGATATTATCACTGACTTATTACCCAGCTTTCCCGGTATCAGATATTTTCACTGACTTATTACCCAGCTTTCCCGGTATCAGATATTATCACTGACTTATTACCCAGCTTTCCCGGTATCAGATATTATTACAGACTTATTACCCAGCTTTCCCGGTATCAGATATTATCACTGACTTATTACCCAGCTTTCCCGGTATCAGATATTATCACTGACTTATTACCCAGCTTTCCCGGTGTACAATATTATTACAGACTTATTACCCAGCTTTCCCGGTGTCTGATATTATCACTGACCTATTACCCAGCTTTCCCGGTATCAGATATTATCACTGACTTATTACCCAGCTTTCCCGGTATCAGATATTATTACTGACTTATTACCCAGCTTTCCCGGTATCAGATAATATCATTGACTTATTACCCAGCTTTCCCGGTATCAGATATTATCACTGACTTATTACCCAGCTTTCCCGGTATCAGATATTATCACTGACTTATTACCCAGCTTTCCCGGTATCAGATATTATCACTGACTTATTACCCAGCTTTCCCGGTGTACAATATTATTACAGACTTATTACCCAGCTTTCCCGGTATCAGATATTATCACTGACTTATTACCCAGCTTTCCCGGTGTACAATATTATTGTACACCGGGAAAGCTGGGTAATAAGTCTGTAATAATATTGTACACCGGGAAAGCTGGGTAATAAGTCTGTAATAATATTGTACACCGGGAAAGCTGGGTAATAAGTCAGTGATAATATTGTACACCGGGAAAGCTGGGTAATAAGTCTGTAATAATATTGTACACCGGGAAAGCTGGGTAATAAGTCAGTGATCATATCTGATACCGGGAAAGCTGGGTAATAAGTCAGTGATAATATCAGACATCGGGAAAGCTGGGTAATAAGTCAGTGAATATATCTATCTATATTTAGCACAGATCATATGGCTACTAGCTAACATGCATTTGGGCTGTAGTGATTTATTGTTTTTGCTGCACAGAATGGGTTTGTAACACAGGTTTTATGTGTAAAAGTGTATTAGAATGCAGGACAGCCACAAGTTACTACATTAGTTCACTAGCATTGGTCAGTGGTCACTGAGTGATTCCCCAGCAGGGGGATGGGCTTTACATACTCTGCAGGCTCCAGAAAGATGACTCATCCACATGAATGAGCACGCAAGGACTGAGCTCTCAGGGTGAGTCATGAGGAGGCGTGGCCGGCCTTCACTCAACTGCCTGAGCCAAACCAGGAAGTTATCAGGACATTTACTGCTCGTAAGATTTAAAAAGCAAAGTGGGACAACCCCTTTAAGCAGACTGTGATTGTCTATTGTTGTGACTTAGATGAAGATCAGATCACATTTTATGACCAATTGTGCAGAAATCCATATCATTCCAAAGGGTTCACATACTTTTTCTTGCAACTGTACATGGTACACATGTTTAAATACAGTATATATACAGCCCAATGAATATGGCCCAATTTTCTAAGTCCCCGCCCCCTCCCCCAACATTTTGCTGTACTTCTCACATCCAGGGCCTCCCAGGTGACGTCTCCTCCAATGTAGATCTTCTCTGTCATCATCTTCTCCATTTGATCCAGACACGTCTTTCAGCCGCTCCTCGTCTCTGCAGAGTGTGACACACAGACATCTTAGTGTCCTCACTTTTCTATCATCATCCCCCAACCTGGAGTCCCCACAGTGTTATCCTGCTGCTCACTGTGCCTCGGCCCCAATACCACAAATACTATCCTGAAGAAATAATAGTGCCCCATAGTAATAGTGCTCCTCCTTGTCCCACCAATAGTAATTCCCTTCTAGAATGCCCTCATTAGTAATACTGCCCCCTACACTGCCCCACATTAAGTAATATGCCCCCACACTGCCCCAAATTATGTAATTTGCCCCCACACTGCCTCACATTATGTAATTTGCCCCCCACAATGCCCCACATCATGTAATTTGCCCCCCACACTGCCTCACATTATGTAATTTGCCCCCACACTGCCCCACATTATATGATTTGCCCCCCCACACTGCCCCACATTAAGTAATTTGCCCCCACAGTGCCCCACATTAAGTAATTTGCCCCCCACACTGCCTCACATTATGTAATTTGCCCCCACACTGCCTCACATTATGTAATTTGCCCCCACACTGCCCACATTATATGATTTGCACCCCCACACTGCCCCACATTAAGTAATTTGCCCCCCACACTGCCCCACATTAAGTAATTTGCCCCCAAACTGCCCTCCATTATGTAGTCCCCCCCACATGCTTGTGACGCTGATCCTGTAGAGTCTGTACTTGCTAGTGGTGTTGGGAACTTGGGTCCGGCGGGTGACACCCCATCAGACTGGTTTCACCTGGTGCGGCCTGCACCCCCCTCACAACGCCACTGTGTATCCCCTATATAAAAATGACTGAATTTGAAATGGGACTTAACCTTTTACGGACACAGGGCGTACCTGTACGCCCTGTGTATTTCCGATCACCGCCGCGAGGTGGGCGGTGATCGGACCTGGATGCCTGCTGAAATTAATCAGCAGGCACCCTGGGACAATGCCGAGGGGGGTTCTGTGACCCCCCCATATCGGCGATCGATGCAAACCGCAGGTCAATTCAGACCTGCGGTTTGCAGCGCTTTCGGAAGTTTCTCATCTCCGCGGTCCGTGACCGCGGGGATAAGAAACTTCAAAATGACTGTACTGTATTATACGGGTGATGGGGAGGGAGGGGGCCCCCTCCCTCTGTGATCCTGTCAAAGGGGGAAAAAGTCTGTTTTCAAGTTTTTTAATTCAATATGACAAATGTCATATATCACGTAAACAAAATTAATGAAAGGCACTTACTAATGTATTGTGATTGTCTATATTGCTTCCTTTGCTGGCTTGAATCAATTTTCAATCACATTATACACTGCTCATATCCAGGCGTCATGACCACCCTGCAATTCATCAGCGGTGGTCGTGCTTGCACACCATAGGAAAAAGTGTCAGCCTCTCTGGTGGTTGGGACCGTGGGAATACTTACAGAAACACTTAAAGGGGTTGTCCCACTTCATTAAATAGGGTTACATTAAATCATTGCCCCCCACTGAACATTTCTTATAATACATGTAATTAAAAAAAACATACGATTCAGCCTAAAAATGCTCCTTTCACTCCCCTTTGTTTGTGCTGGTATCCCATGGATACGGCCACATCTCGCCGGCCGCATCCATGCCGCACTTGCGCACTGGTTTCTATTGCGATCCTGCAGCCGGCCTCTCACTCACACTGTGAGCGCGCACGTCGCATAGTTTTGCGCATGCGCAGGCGCCCGATCATAGCAGTGTATTATTGTTTTCTGGCAGCAGGAGGGAGCGCACGGCGTCATAGCAACCGAGGACGCCGTGCGCTCCCTCCTGCCGCCGGAATACAGTGATACACTGCTATGATCTATAAGAGAGTATTACTGTTTTCCGGCAGCAGGAGGGAGCGCACGGCTTCATAGCAACCGAGGACGCCGTGCGCTCCTTCCTGCCGCCGGAATACAGTGATACTCTCTTATAGATCATAGCAGTGTATTACTGTTTTCCGGCAGCAGGAGGGAGCGCACGGCGTCATAGCAACCGAGGACGCCGTGCTCTCTGGTGCACAGAAGGAATCCAGGCGGCAATCCACAGATGCCCCCCACCCCATAAGTTCCATCCACAGATCCCCCCACCCCATAAGTGCCATCCACAGATCCCCCCACCCCATAAGTGCCATCCACAGATCCCCCCACCCCATAAGTGCCATCCACAGATCCCCCCACCCCATAAGTGCCATCCACAGATGCCCCCCACCCCATAAGTGCCATCCACAGATGCCCCCCACCCCATAAGTGCCATCCACAGATGCCCCCCACCCCATAAGTGCCATCCACAGATGCCCCCCACCCCATAAGTGCCATCCACAGATCCTTCTCACCCCATAAGTGCCATCAACAGATGCTTTCCCCCATAAGTGCCATCCACAGATGCCCCCCCCATAAGTGCCATCCACAGATGCCCCCCCCCATAAGTGCCATCCACAGATGCCCCCCCATAAGTGCTATCCACAGATGCCCCCCCCCCCATAAGTGCCATCCACAGATGCCCCCCCGCATAAGCTGGGTAATAGGTCAGTGATAATATCAGACACCGGGAAAGCTGGGTAATAAGTCTGTAATAATATTGTACACAGGGAAAGCTGGGTAATAAGTCAGTGATAATATCTGATACCGGGAAAGCTGGGTAATAAGTCAGTGATAATATTGTACACCGGGAAAGCTGGGTAATAAGTCAGTGATAATATCTGATACCGGGAAAGCTGGGTAATAAGTCAGTGATAATATTGTACACCGGGAAAGCTGGGTAATAAGTCAGTGATAATATCTGATACCGGGAAAGCTGGGTAATAAGTCAGTGATAATATCTGATACTGGGAAAGCTGGGTAATAAGTCTGTAATAATATTGTACACCGGGAAAGCTGGGTAATAATTCAGTGATAATATTGTACACCGGGAAAGCTGGGTAATAAGTCAGTGATAATATCAGACACCGGGAAAGCTGGGTAATAAGTCAGTGATAATATCTGATACCTGGAAAGCTGGGTAATAAGTCAGTGATAATATTGTACACTGGGAAAGCTGGGTAATAAGTCAGTGATAATATCTGATACCGGAAAAGCTGGGTAATAAGTCAGTGATAATATCTGATACCGGGAAAGCTGGGTAATAAGTCAGTGATAATATTGTACACCGGGAAAGCTGTGTAATAGGTCAGTGATAATATCAGACACCGGGAAAGCTGGGTAATAAGTCTGTAATAATATTGTACACCGGGTAAGCTGGGTAATAAGTCAGTGATAATATCTGATACCGGGAAAGCTGGGTAATAAGTCAGTGATAATATCTGATACCGGAAAAGCTGGGTAATAAGTCAGTGATAATATTGTACACCGTGAAAGCTGGGTAATAGGTCAGTGATAATATCAGACACCGGGAAAGCTGGGTAATAAGTCTGTAATAATATTGTACACCGGGAAAGCTGGGTAATAAGTCAGTGATAATATCTGATACCGGGAAAGCTGGGTAATAAGTCAGCGATAATATCTGACACCGGGAAAGCTGGGTAATAAGTCTGTAATAATATTGTACACCGGGAAAGCTGGGTAATAAGTCAGTGATAATATCTGATACCGGGAAAGCTGGGTAATAAGTCAGTGATAATATTGTACACCGGGAAAGCTGGGTAATAAGTCAGTGATAATATCTGATACCGGGAAAGCTGGGTAATAAGTCTGTAATAATATTGTACACCGGGAAAGCTGGGTAATAAGTCAGTGATAATATCTGATACCGGGAAAGCTGGGTAATAAGTCTGTAATAATATTGTACACCGGGAAAGCTGGGTAATAAGTCAGTGATAATACCAGACACCGGGAAAGCTGGGTAATAAGTCAGTGAATATATCTATCTATATCTAGCACAGATAATATGGCTACTAGCTAACATGCATTTGGGCTGTAGTGATTTATTGTTTTTGCTGCAGAGAATGGGTTTGTAACACAGGTTTTATGTGTAAAAGTGTATTAGAATGCAGGACAGCCACAAGTTACTACATTAGTTCAATAGCATTGGTCAGTGGTCACTGAGTGATTCCCCAGCAGGGGGATGGGCTTTACATACTCTGCAGGCTCCAGAAGGATGACTCATCCACATGAACGAGCACGCAAGGACTGAGCTCTCAGGGTGAGTCATGAGGAGGCGTGGCCGGCCTTCACTCAACTGCCTGAGCCAAACCAGGAAGTTATCAGGACATTTACTGCTGGTAAGATTGAAAAAGCAAAGTGGGACAACCCCTTTAAGAAAATATGAAAACAGACTATGTTTTTCTTTCTTCATTTTCCCAAAAACATAAAATTATAAAAAATGACATAAAATGTCTCACTTATCACAAAAAACAAAAAACATAAAAAAAAAAAAAGCAGACATTATCTAAATGACCAAATAGGAAAAGAAAAGTTATGGCATTTAAAGACACATGTACTAAATAATTGAAATATGTGTCTGTTAGGGAAGGGGGAGGGGGATAAATGGTCTTGAATTAGTCAATAATTATTGTCATTTACTTAGAGAAGATTAAAAACTAAAGAAAATGGCATTTCTCTGTAAGCAGAAGGAGCTGTTCCCTGACTATAAACTT
This sequence comes from Bufo bufo, assembly GCF_905171765.1. Lineage (NCBI taxonomy): Eukaryota > Metazoa > Chordata > Amphibia > Anura > Bufonidae > Bufo > Bufo bufo. Next base: position 247,327,524 of record NC_053392.1, read on the forward strand.
CAAGCACATTTGGCCACAGGACAGCAGAACCATCGTTCTACCAATAGTTTTCAATATTGATTTGTGTAGTAACATGCCTAGAGATGCGTGTCTGCCCTGTCGCCCTCATCCAAGACTCCAGAATCATAATTAGGCTTTCCTTCACAAATATTCAGTTCACTGCATAGCCCCGTACCTAAATTCCCAGGCTTGATGGGGCCCATCCTTGGCACCTAACACAGGGCCCCACTCCCTGCCAGCATTCCATCCTCTTACTCAGTGTCTCACAACTGATAGGTGTTACACGCTGCAGTTCGTTCTTCCTGACTAGCAAAAGAAACTGGCATCAGAACGTTGTATTTGGGCCTGGAATTCCCGTTTTTCTGGAGTAGCAAGGAAACCTGGCATCAGGACATTGTATTAGGGCTTGGGACTCCCCTCTAAGAGCTAAAACTGAGAGCTGCTTTGTATGAGCATCCCTGACTCAGTCAGACTTAGGTCACCCTTCTATTACAGGGACAGCCATTCATCTGAAATGAAATACCTGGCTGGATGTGGATGGTCGAGGCTTCCCCCAGCAAAATCAGCTGTTTTCTGGAGATGTTGAGAGAACATCAGCTGATGACTCCAGCGGCCACATTTTCAGTGAACAAGGAGTGAAGGAGTGACAGCTCCTTTAACTTAGGTGTTTGCTACGAGGTCTGAAATAATTTAGGGTTCTGGTCAGAGGTTAGAATACATGTTTTGGCTTGGTTTGGGTCTGAATTAATTCAGAGGTCAGGTCTGGGGTCTCAATTACATATACAACAAGCTGTAATGCACAGTGTGCTTTGACTGCTTTTTCCTGCTTCCAGTACATCAACTTCAGGAACTGAATGTTCACTTGTCACCTTATATGTGTAATCCACAATTGATATTGACACAATATAATGTTATTCAGTTCACCTACGGTATGTGGTTCCAATGTTATGGCTGATCGGTGTGTAATGTACTGTATACCGCAGTTGGGCAGCCATATAGCAGAGCAAGTTTTCATTGCAACTTTAATTCTGATGTCCTTTCCTTAGGTGAGGCCATCAGTGCTTGATTTCTTGCAGTCTGCCATGTCCTCTTCATAGTATACACAGGCACAATGCACAGCCCTTTTCTGCAGACCATGCCCAATTCTAATAGGCCACACATCCTTTTCATGACATGGCACTGCCCCCTCGGTGTACATTTGGGTGCCAGAGCTGCATCTGATCCCACACACAGGTTCATGGAGGACTGTAGTACGGGAAGTGCCAGAATTCTTCCGTGATGCCCAGGAGATTTGCCAACTCATGCAATAGATCTCTCCATTTTTCAGGAGCCTCCTGGATATTCTCCTTTTTTCTTTTCTTTTTGCTTTTTATCTCAAATACAGAATTAAATTAAACATATCGCAAAAAAAGTTAAATACAAAAGCAGAAAAATAAAAATTTTGAAAAATTTGAAAAAGAGTCTCTTAATGGCTTGGATAATTAAAGCATCCCAAAGTTACAGATTTTTGAAACTAGGCTCTGCCAGGAAGGTGAAAAATAACAGGAACGGGATGAAATCCATCTAGTGGGATTAATAATAATGCTTATTTACGGCATAGTGAAATAAAAAAAATGTTTTCCTTTAACCATATGTACCCTGCTATACACAAAAAAGTTGAAGTATTTCAGGGGAAAAAGAGCAAAAGTATGGACACTAATGAGAAATGTAATTTGCATCAACCCTACCAACACTTTGCTATGGGGGTAATAATTGGTCCACCTCACAGTCGCACACATCGGTTGTACTGCACTCAGGGCTCGGGCTGTTGTGTGCTCCTCCAGTCCCAGGCTGTAGAGAACAGAGAGCTGCTGATTGGTGGATTAGAATCTGATCAACCAATCAGCACTTCCCCTCAGAAACATGAATGATAATTGCTGTTACCAACTGTCATTCCTGGTTGCCGCCTGCAGGAGGAAGAAGATCTCTCCCAGCTTTGCTGCATCACCCCTTCTGTCTGCAAGAGAGAAGCATCCGTGTGTCTGTAGTGAAGTCTGCGACCCCTCTTTAGATCATGGTAAGTTCTCATTCAGACATTGCAGGAGGGGGATCATATTACTGTACCAGGGAACTGTATGGGATGATTTATGTGTATGAAGAGGTTCATCTAAACCACTGCATAAGATGAGCGGAGCTTGTTCATAGCAGCCAATAAGGTTCTAGCTTTCAGACCATTTGGAAAGTGCCTTTGGTTCATCTATTCACTGCCCCCTTTATCGTACTGGTCACTTCCCACCTTAATTTACAGATCACTGCCTTATCTTACAATTCACTTCCATATATTACTGGTCACTGTCATAACTCACTGGTTATTACCCTACCTTACTGGTCTCTATCCGCCCTATTTTACTGCTAACTGTCCTATCTTCAATTCACTGAGATTAATGATATAGAACACCAAAGAAGATATGTTGGGAATTATGGGTTATCTCAATGTCCTCTTTTTGGGTATGGTCATGAATCAGTAAAATCTGTTTTTTGATACTACAATTTGGGTTATGGATGATATTTATTGTGGGTGACTCTCACAATTTACCCATTATTAATTACTCTATCGCCCATTATTGTATGTATCAGTGATCTTAATAGTCTGACATTTCCACTGTCCTGTCTTACTGGTCATTACCCTATCTTACTGGTCTCTGTCCTATCTTACTGCTTATGATCTCCCCTATCTTCCTGGATGCTGCTCTATCTTACTGGTTAATGTTCCAACTATTTCACTGGTCACTGTCACTGGTCACACAAACAATAGCAACCATGATAATACCAAGGTAAGGAGAGGCGATGATTAAGGCTACTTTCAAACTGGCGTTTTGGCTTTCCGTTTTTGAGATCCGTTCAGGGCTCTCACAAGCGGTCCAAAACTGATCAGTTTTGACCTAATGCATTCTAAATGGAAAAGGATCCGATCAGAATGACGAAACTGAGCCACAATGTAAGTCAATGGGGACGGATCCGTTTTCTATGACACAATCTGGCACAATAGAAAATGGATCCGTCCTCCATTGACTTTCAATGGTGTTCAAGACGGATCTGTCTTGGCTATGTTAAAGATAATACAAACGGATCCGTTCAGAACGGATGCATTATCTGAATGGATCCATCTGTGCAGATCCATGACGGATCCAGTGGCATTGCAAGGGGGGTGCTGGCCGCACCGGGTGACACCAGTGATGGGGGTGACACCAGCAGGGCCGGCATTTACGAATCATAGTCATTTGTATTGCCGACTTCAGGAGAGATGTGTCTGGGATTCGAACCCACGACCTCTTCCTGTGTCCCGCCCTGTATGTCCATATATGGAGTCAGTGCTTGTGTATTCTAATTTAGCCTGTATTTCAGAAAAGTTTCTGCTGGGATTCAAACCCACAACCTTCTGTATCAGAGGCAAAGCACCTAACCACACGGCCATAAGAGATGCATTGACACTGACAAAAATATGAGACTTCTACTGTTATAGCTGGCTAAGTGTACATCTATACACATGACTGCTGCCCTAACGCACCCAGCACTGCTATATCTCTATATGACAGCTGTCCCAGCACACTCAGCTCTACTATATCTCTATATATGATAGCTGCCCCAGCACACCCAGCTCTGCTACATCTAATACACATGACAGCTGCACCAGCACACTCAGCTCTACTATATCTCTATATATGACAGCTGTCCCAGCAAACCCAGCTCTGCTACATCTATACACATGACAGCTGTCCAAACACACCCAGCTCTGCTACATCTATACACATGACAGCTGCCCCAGAACACTCAGCTCTGCTATATCTCTATATATCTATCTACTGTATAGCAATACTTAGAGATATATAGATGTAGCAGAGCTGGGTGTGCTGGGGCAGCTATCATATATAGAGATATAGCAGAGCTGAGTGTGCTGGGACAGCTGTCATATAGAAATATAGCAGTGCTGGGTGTGTTTGGGCAGCTGTCATGTGTATAGATGTAGCAGAGCTGTGTTTGCTGGGGCAGCTGTCTTATATAGAGATATAGTAGAGCTGCGTGTGCAGCTGTCATGTGTATTAGATGTAGCAGAGCTGGGTGTGCTGGGGCAGCTATCATATATAGAGATATAGCAGAGCTGAGTGTGCTGGGACAGCTGTCATATAGAGATATAGCAGTGCTGGGTGTGTTTAGGCAGCTGTCATGTGTATAGATGTAGCAGAGCTGGGTTTGCTGGGGCAGCTTTCATATATAGAGATATAGCAGAGCTGAATGTGCTGGGACAGCTGTCATATAGAGATATAGCAGTGCTGGGTGTGTTTGGGCAGCTGTCATGTGTATAGATGTAGCAGAACTGGGTTTGCTGGGGCAGCTGTCATATATAGAGATATAGCAGAGCTGAGTGTGCTGGGACAGCTGTCATATAGAGATATAGCAGTGCTGGGTGTGTTTGGGCAGCTGTCATGTGTATAGATGTAGCAGAGCTGGGTTTGCTGGGGCAGCTGTCATATAAAGAGATATAGTAGAGCTGAGTATGCAGCTGTCATGTGTATTAGATGTAGCAGTGCTGGGTGTGCTGGGGCAGCTATCATATATAGAGATATAGCAGAGCTGAGTGTGCTGGGACAGCTGTCATATATACAGATATAGCAGTGCTGGGTGTTTTAGGGCAGCAGTCATGTGTATAGATTTACACTTAGCCAACAGTAGAAGTCTCATATTTTTTCAATCAGTGTCAATGCATCTCTTATGGCCGTGTAGTTATGTGCTTTGCCTCTGATACAGAAGGTCGTGGGTTCGAATCCCAGCAGAAACTTTTCTGAAATACAAGCACTGACTCCATATATGGACATACAGGGCGGGACACAGGAAGAGGCTGACATGGAGGTAAGTATAGGTGTTTTTTTTTTTTTTTAATACCCGACTGCCATGGGGGGAGCGGGAGGCACTTGATACTGGCACATGGGGGGAAGGGGTTGGCACCTGATACTGGCACATGGGGAGGGGGGTTGGCACCTGATACTGGCACATGGGGGAGGAGAGAGGCACCTGATACTGGCACATGGGGGGGTTGGCACCTGATTCTGGCAGATGGGGGAGTTGGCACTATGATACTGGCAAATGGGGAAGGAGAGAGGCACTTGATACTGGCACATTGGGGGCGGGGGTGGCACTATGATACTGGGACATGTGGGGGGGAGGAGAGAGGCACTTGTTACTGGCACATGATGGGGGGGCATCTATGGGGACACTTACTGGCACATTATTGGGGGGCATTATGGGGGACACTTGGCCGGCAGCCTATCAGAGGCCGGACATTGAGGGCATCTACTGGGGCACTATATATGGGGCATTTTATACTGGTACATTATGGGGGGCACTAGCAGGAAGGGGGGAGAGGAGCACTATGGGGGAATTTACTGGGGGTACTATATAGGGGTATTTTATACTGGGACATTATGGAGGCACTATGGGGACATTAGCTCAACTGGGGGCATTACAAGGGGGTATTTTTTGCATTGTCACATTATAAGGAGAATTATTTCTATGGGGGGGGCATTATGGTGGGCTTTATTACTCCCCCATGGTATGAGCCCCCTAGTAGTAGCACCAGCCTCTCCCTGCTCTGCTATCCCTCTGCCCTTTCTCCAAATCCTTATTATGAAATCTTTCTTATTAGGATAAAACACATCAGCTCCACCGAGCCCCCGGCCAAAGTGTGGAAGTGGCGTCCGAGATCCCCAAGGGCCAAGCCAAGTTTTCATGTGAAATATGTTTATGTTATACACATATAGCCTACACTGTGCCCCACAATATACAGTATACCGCTACACTGTGCCCCACAATATACAGTATTCCTCTACACTGTGCCCCACAATATACAGTATACCACTACACTGTGCCCCAAAATATACAGTATACCGCTACACTGTGCCCCACAATATACCGTATACCTATACACTGTGCCACACAATGTACAGTATACCTCTACACTGTGCCCCACAATATACAGTATACCTCTACACTGTGCCACACAATATACAGTATACCTCTACACTGTGCCCCACAATGTACAGTATACCTCTACACTGTGCCCCACAATATACAGTATACCTCTACACTGTGCCCCACAATATACAGTATACCTCTACACTGTGCCCCACAATATACAGTATACCTCTACACTGTGCCCCACAATATACAGTATACCTCTACACTGTGCCCCACAATATACAGTATACCTCTACACTGTGCCACACAATATACAGTACACCTCTACACTGTGCCACACAATATACAGTATACCTCTACACTGTGCCCCACAATATACAGTATACCTCTACACTGTGCCCCACAATATACAGTATACCTCTACACTGTGCCCCACAATATACAGTACACCTCTACACTGTGCCACACAATATACAGTATACCTCTACATTGTGCCACACAATATACAGTATACCTCTACACTGTGCCCCTCAATATACAGTATACCTCTACACTGTGCCCCAAAATATACAGTATACCTCTACACTGTGCCCCACAATATACCGTATACCTATACACTGTGCCACACAATGTACAGTATACCTCTACACTGTGCCCCACAATATACAGTATACCTCTACACTGTGCCACACAATATACAGTATACCTATACACTGTGCCACACAATGTACAGTATACCTCTACACTGTGCCCCACAATATACTGTATACCTCTACACTGTGCCCCACAATATACAGTATACCTCTACACTGTGCCCCACAATATACAGTACACCTCTACACTGTGCCACACAATATACAGTACACCTCTACACTGTGCCACACAATATACAGTACACCTCTACACAGTGCCACACAGTATACCGCTACACTGTGCCACACAATATACAGTATATCGCTACACTGTGTAGTCTGTTCTATAAGCACCATTGTTTTGTGGTGGCGGACAGAAAATAATCTGAAAGTGCCCCTCCCGAGACCAGGCTCTGACTGCTAGGGGGGGGTCTGCTGAGCTAACGGATGCCCCCTATGGCAGTAGCACCACCATAGCCCCCATATATGGCTAAAAAATTATTGCTTTGGGGGGGGGTGACACCATTTTGTACCGCACCGGGTGACACCAGCCCTAGCAACGCCACTGGACGGATCCGCACCAAACGCGAGTGTAAAAGTAGCCTAATTATTAAATCCACTGCTTTTGGTAGTTCACAGCATAAGGAGAGATTTATCATTCCTGTACACCAGAAAACTGATAAACAAAAGTTGCAAATTCTGTTTAAAATGTTTGTAAATGGCGTTTTACTGCCAGCCTCTTCATTTTTTAAAAGGAATGGGCTTAGACATCAGCCCCAGAAGATTTACTTGATGTATGCCAGTTTTCTGCTGTAAATGATGACCGAAATCTATGGCAGCTGTGAGCTGGCCAAGAATTCATTCAGGGCGCATAGACTGTCAGAGGATGGACTTAGTTTGTAACCAGGCGTGAACTTCATGATAAATTAAATGCATCCCCCCTGCTCTTGATAAATTTCCCCTGAGATGTTTAATTAGTGGAAAACAACTCCAAACATGTTCTGACAGTTGCTGGCTATTATGGGATGATGGGAGTTGTATTTCTACAGCAGCACTTGCTGAGCCAGAGGTTGGAGACCATTGTTCTAGAAGTTGAAATAATTTCTTGCATCAATCGTTATCAGGGCTTTGTTTTATTTCTAGTTTACATTAAATTTTATATTTCTTCTCTATTGCCTCCACAATTGCCTGGAAATGATTTATATGTTGTAATTCTTCCTTGCAGGTGTGCTCAGGTCCATTTTGTAGGAAGGATGACATCACAGCTACAAAGTTGACCGTCTGATAGCCTAGCTTGACTGCCCACCTCTCCTGAAGACCCCCTCAGTCGAGTGGAGGACATCATCTCTGAAAGAGGGTCCCACAGATGCATCCTAGCAGTTTGAGCACCACTCATACAAGAGTCAATGCCCTGAGTGATTTCACTGGGGAATTACTCCAGGGTGGTACTTGTATTGGGATGCACCTCTGGCTGACTATCATCATTCTATAAGATAATGATGTAGGTGTGTGCTGTCAATAACCCCATAAAGATTTGTGAATGTTTAGATTAAATGGCTACCATCAGACAACCAGGAATGGATGTCTAACATCCCATGATCTATGCAGCTTATCTGGATACTTCATGCAGTACGGGAAGTCTAAGTGGCCATTTATGGACAGGTAGGAAAGATAGTTAGCTAACAAATGAGAAATGCATATATGAGAGATAATGTAATGATCAAAAGAGGAAAAAATGTGGCAAGAAAGAATTAACTCTGATTTCTTGTATCAATCATTATCAGAGTTTTGGTTCATGTCTGCTTTATTTCCACTTTCCTGCTTCTCTATTGATATAACATTCAATAATTGACTGGAAATGATTAATATGTTATATTCCTAGTTGAGGGCGTGGATATGTCCATTTTGTAGGAAGGATGACATCACAGCTACAGAGTTGACCGTCTGATAGCCCAGCTCGACTGCCCACCTCTCCTGAAGACCCCTCAGCTTTTTGAGAGTTGGGTGGAGGACATCATCTCTGAAAGAGGGTCCCACAGATGCACCCTAGCAGTTTGAGCACCACTCTTACAAGAAGAGTCAATGCCCTAAAAGCGTGATTTCACCGGGGATTACTCCAGGGTGGTCCTTGTGTTGGGATGCATCTCTGGCTGGCTGTCGTCATCCTTTTAGGTAGATAATGAAGTGTGTGCTGTCAATAACCCCATAAAGAAGCGGAATGTTCAGATGAAATTGCTACTATGAGGTTTTCAGGAAGGGATATCTAACATCCCATGATGTATACAACTTACCTAAATACTTCATGCAGTACATGCAGTTTAAGGGGCCTTTTCTAGACGGCTAGGACAGATAGTTAGCTAACAAATCAATGAGAAATGCATATATGAGTGATAATGTAATGATCAAAAGAGGAGAAAAAGTGGCAGGAAAGAATTAACTCTGATTTCTTGTATCAATCATTGTCAGAGTTTTGTTCATGTCTGCTTTCTTTCCACTTGCCTGCTTCTCCTCTATTGATATAACATTCAATTATTGACTGGAAATGATTAATATGTTATATTCCTAGTTGAGGGCGTGGATATGTCCATTTTGTAGGAAGGATGACATCACAGCTACAGAGTTGACCGTCTGATAGCCCAGCTCGACTGCCCACCTCTCCTGAAGACCCCTCAGCTTTTTGAGAGTTGGGTGGAGGACATCATCTCTGAAAGAGGGTTCCACAGATGCACCCTAGCAGTTTGAGCACCACTCTTACAAGAAGAGTCAATGCCCTAAAAGCGTGATTTCACCGGGGATTACTCCAGGGTGGTCCTTGTGTTGGGATGCATCTCTGGCTGGCTGTCGTCATCCTTTTAGGTAGATAATGAAGTGTGTGCTGTCAATAACCCCATAAAGAAGCGGAATCTTCAGATGAAATTGCTACTATGAGGTTTTCAGGAAGGGATATATAACATCCCATGATGTATACAGCTTACCTAAATACTTCATGCAGTACATGCAGTTTAAGGGGCCTTTTCTAGACGGCTAGGACAGATAGTTAGCTAACAAATCAATGAGAAATGCATATATTAGTGATAATGTAATGATCAAAAGAGGAGAAAAAGTGGCAGGAAAGAATTAACTCTGATTTCTTGTATCAATCATTGTCAGAGTTTTGGTTCATGTCTGCTTTCTTTCCACTTGCCTGCTTCTCCTCTATTGATATAGCATTCAATTATTGACTGGAAATGATTAATATGTTATATTCCTAGTTGAGGGCGTGGATATGTCCATTTTGTAGGAAGGATGACATCACAGCTACAGAGTTGACCGTCTGATAGCCCAGCTCGACTGCCCACCTCTCCTGAAGACCCCTCAGCTTTTTGAGAGTTGGGTGGAGGACATCATCTCTGAAAGAGGGTCCCACAGATGCACCCTAGCAGTTTGAGCACCACTCTTACAAGAAGAGTCAATGCCCTAAAAGCGTGATTTCACCGGGGATTACTCCAGGGTGGTCCTTGTGTTGGGATGCATCTCTGGCTGGCTGTCGTCATCCTTTTAGGTAGATAATGAAGTGTGTGCTGTCAATAACCCCATAAAGAAGCGGAATGTTCAGATGAAATTGCTACTATGAGGTTTTCAGGAAGGGATATCCGACATCCCATGATGTATACAGCTTACCTAAATACTTCATGCAGTACATGCAGTTTAAGGGGCCTTTTCTAGACGGCTAGGACAGATAGTTAGCTAACAAATCAATGAGAAATGCATATATTAGTGATAATGTAATGATCAAAAGAGGAGAAAAAGTGGCAGGAAAGAATTAACTCTGATTTCTTGTATCAATCATTGTCAGAGTTTTGGTTCATGTCTGCTTTCTTTCCACTTGCCTGCTTCTCCTCTATTGATATAGCATTCAATTATTGACTGGAAATGATTAATATGTTATATTCCTAGTTGAGGGCGTGGATATGTCCATTTTGTAGGAAGGATGACATCACAGCTACAGAGTTGACCGTCTGATAGCCCAGCTCGACTGCCCACCTCTCCTGAAGACCCCTCAGCTTTTTGAGAGTTGGGTGGAGGACATCATCTCTGAAAGAGGGTCCCACAGATGCACCCTAGCAGTTTTAGCACCACTCTTACAAGAAGAGTCAATGCCCTAAAAGCGTGATTTCACCGGGGATTACTCCAGGGTGGTCCTTGTGTTGGGATGCATCTCTGGCTGGCTGTCGTCATCCTTTTAGGTAGATAATGAAGTGTGTGCTGTCAATAACCCCATAAAGAAGCGGAATGTTCAGATGAAATTGCTACTATGAGGTTTTCAGGAAGGGATATCCGACATCCCATGATGTATACAGCTTACCTAAATACTTCATGCAGTACATGCAGTTTAAGGGGCCTTTTCTAGACGGCTAGGACAGATAGTTAGCTAACAAATCAATGAGAAATGCATATATGAGTGATAATGTAATGATCAAAAGAGGAGAAAAAGTGGCAGGAAAGAATTAACTCTGATTTCTTGTATCAATCATTGTCAGAGTTTTGGTTCATGTCTGCTTTCTTTCCACTTGCCTGCTTCTCCTCTATTGATATAACATTCAATTATTGATTGGAAATGATTAATATGTTATATTCCTAGTTGAGGGCGTGGATATGTCCATTTTGTAGGAAGGATGACATCACAGCTACAGAGTTGACCGTCTGATAGCCCAGCTCGACTGCCCACCTCTCCTGAAGACCCCTCAGCTTTTTGAGAGTTGGGTGGAGGACATCATCCCTGAAAGAGGGTCCCACAGATGCACCCTAGCAGTTTGAGCACCACTCTTACAAGAAGAGTCAATGCCCTAAAAGCGTGATTTCACCGGGGATTACTCCAGGGTGGTCCTTGTGTTGGGATGCATCTCTGGCTGGCTGTCGTCATCCTTTTAGGTAGATAATGAAGTGTGTGCTGTCAATAACCCCATAAAGAAGCGGAATCTTCAGATGAAATTGCTACTATGAGGTTTTCAGGAAGGGATATATAACATCCCATGATGTATACAGCTTACCTAAATACTTCATGCAGTACATGCAGTTTAAGGGGCCTTTTCTAGACGGCTAGGACAGATAGTTAGCTAACAAATCAATGAGAAATGCATATATTAGTGATAATGTAATGATCAAAAGAGGAGAAAAAGTGGCAGGAAAGAATTAACTCTGATTTCTTGTATCAATCATTGTCAGAGTTTTGGTTCATGTCTGCTTTCTTTCCACTTGCCTGCTTCTCCTCTATTGATATAGCATTCAATTATTGACTGGAAATGATTAATATGTTATATTCCTAGTTGAGGGCGTGGATATGTCCATTTTGTAGGAAGGATGACATCACAGCTACAGAGTTGACCGTCTGATAGCCCAGCTCGACTGCCCACCTCTCCTGAAGACCCCTCAGCTTTTTGAGAGTTGGGTGGAGGACATCATCTCTGAAAGAGGGTCCCACAGATGCACCCTAGCAGTTTGAGCACCACTCTTACAAGAAGAGTCAATGCCCTAAAAGCGTGATTTCACCGGGGATTACTCCAGGGTGGTCCTTGTGTTGGGATGCATCTCTGGCTGGCTGTCGTCATCCTTTTAGGTAGATAATGAAGTGTGTGCTGTCAATAACCCCATAAAGAAGCGGAATGTTCAGATGAAATTGCTACTATGAGGTTTTCAGGAAGGGATATCCGACATCCCATGATGTATACAGCTTACCTAAATACTTCATGCAGTACATGCAGTTTAAGGGGCCTTTTCTAGACGGCTAGGACAGATAGTTAGCTAACAAATCAATGAGAAATGCATATATTAGTGATAATGTAATGATCAAAAGAGGAGAAAAAGTGGCAGGAAAGAATTAACTCTGATTTCTTGTATCAATCATTGTCAGAGTTTTGGTTCATGTCTGCTTTCTTTCCACTTGCCTGCTTCTCCTCTATTGATATAGCATTCAATTATTGACTGGAAATGATTAATATGTTATATTCCTAGTTGAGGGCGTGGATATGTCCATTTTGTAGGAAGGATGACATCACAGCTACAGAGTTGACCGTCTGATAGCCCAGCTCGACTGCCCACCTCTCCTGAAGACCCCTCAGCTTTTTGAGAGTTGGGTGGAGGACATCATCTCTGAAAGAGGGTCCCACAGATGCACCCTAGCAGTTTTAGCACCACTCTTACAAGAAGAGTCAATGCCCTAAAAGCGTGATTTCACCGGGGATTACTCCAGGGTGGTCCTTGTGTTGGGATGCATCTCTGGCTGGCTGTCGTCATCCTTTTAGGTAGATAATGAAGTGTGTGCTGTCAATAACCCCATAAAGAAGCGGAATGTTCAGATGAAATTGCTACTATGAGGTTTTCAGGAAGGGATATCCGACATCCCATGATGTATACAGCTTACCTAAATACTTCATGCAGTACATGCAGTTTAAGGGGCCTTTTCTAGACGGCTAGGACAGATAGTTAGCTAACAAATCAATGAGAAATGCATATATGAGTGATAATGTAATGATCAAAAGAGGAGAAAAAGTGGCAGGAAAGAATTAACTCTGATTTCTTGTATCAATCATTGTCAGAGTTTTGGTTCATGTCTGCTTTCTTTCCACTTGCCTGCTTCTCCTCTATTGATATAACATTCAATTATTGATTGGAAATGATTAATATGTTATATTCCTAGTTGAGGGCGTGGATATGTCCATTTTGTAGGAAGGATGACATCACAGCTACAGAGTTGACCGTCTGATAGCCCAGCTCGACTGCCCACCTCTCCTGAAGACCCCTCAGCTTTTTGAGAGTTGGGTGGAGGACATCATCTCTGAAAGAGGGTCCCACAGATGCACCCTAGCAGTTTGAGCACCACTCTTACAAGAAGAGTCAATGCCCTAAAAGCGTGATTTCACCGGGGATTACTCCAGGGTGGTCCTTGTGTTGGGATGCATCTCTGGCTGGCTGTCGTCATCCTTTTAGGTAGATAATGAAGTGTGTGCTGTCAATAACCCCATAAAGAAGCGGAATGTTCAGATGAAATTGCTACTATGAGGTTTTCAGGAAGGGATATCTAACATCCCATGATGTATACAGCTTACCTAAATACTTCATGCAGTACATGCAGTTTAAGGGGCCTTTTCTAGATGGCTAGGACAGATAGTTAGCTAACAAATCAATGAGAAATGCATATATGAGTGATAATGTAATGATCAAAAGAGGAGAAAAAGTGGCAGGAAAGAATTAACTCTGATTTCTTGTATCAATCATTGTCAGAGTTTTGGTTCATGTCTGCTTTCTTTCCACTTGCCTGCTTCTCCTCTATTGATATAACATTCAATTATTGACTGGAAATGATTAATATGTTATATTCTTAGTTGAGGGCGTGGATATGTCCATTTTGTAGGAAGGATGACATCACAGCTACAGAGTTGACCGTCTGATAGCCCAGCTCGACTGCCCACCTCTCCTGAAGACCTCTCAGCTTTTTGAGAGTTGGGTGGAGGACATCATCTCTGAAAGAGGGTCCCACAGATGCACCCTAGCAGTTTGAGCACCACTCTTACAAGAAGAGTCAATGCCCTAAAAGCGTGATTTCACCGGGGATTACTCCAGGGTGGTCCTTGTGTTGGGATGCATCTCTGGCTGGCTGTCATCATCCTTTTAGGTAGATAATGAAGTGTGTGCTGTCAATAACCCCATAAAGAAGCGGAATGTTCAGATGAAATTGCTACTATGAGGTTTTCAGGAAGGGATATCCAACATCCCATGATGTATACAGCTTACCTAAATACTTCATGCAGTACATGCAGTTTAAGGGGCCTTTTCTAGACGGCTAGGACAGATAGCTAACAAATCAATAAGAAATGCATATATGAGTGATAATGTAATGATCAAAAGAGGAGAAAAAGTGGCAGGAAAGAATTAACTCTGATTTCTTGTATCAATCATTGTCAGAGTTTTGGTTCATGTCTGCTTTCTTTCCACTTGCCTGCTTCTCCTCTATTGATATAGCATTCAATTATTGACTGGAAATGATTAATATTTTATATTCCTAGTTGAGGGCGTGGATATGTCCATTTTGTAGGAAGGATGACATCACAGCTACAGAGTTGACCGTCTGATAGCCCAGCTCGACTGCCCACCTCTCCTGAAGACCCCTCAGCTTTTTGAGAGTTGGGTGGAGGACATCATCTCTGAAAGAGGGTCCCACAGATGCACCCTAGCAGTTTGAGCACCACTCTTACAAGAAGAGTCAATGCCCTAAAAGCGTGATTTCACCGGGGATTACTCCAGGGTGGTCCTTGTGTTGGGATGCATCTCTGGCTGGCTGTCGTCATCCTTTTAGGTAGATAATGAAGTGTGTGCTGTCAATAACCCCATAAAGAAGCGGAATGTTCAGATGAAATTGCTACTATGAGGTTTTCAGGAAGGGATATATAACATCCCATGATGTATACAGCTTACCTAAATACTTCATGCAGTACATGCAGTTTAAGGGGCCTTTTCTAGATGGCTAGGACAGATAGTTAGCTAACAAATCAATGAGAAATGCATATATGAGTGAAAATGTAATGATCAAAAGAGGAGAAAAAGTGGCAGGAAAGAATTAACTCTGATTTCTTGTATCAATCATTGTCAGAGTTTTGGTTCATGTCTGCTTTCTTTCCACTTGCCTGCTTCTCCTCTATTGATATAACATTCAATTATTGACTGGAAATGATTAATATGTTATATTCTTAGTTGAGGGCGTGGATATGTCCATTTTGTAGGAAGGATGACATCACAGCTACAGAGTTGACCGTCTGATAGCCCAGCTCGACTGCCCACCTCTCCTGAAGACCCCTCAGCTTTTTGAGAGTTGGGTGGAGGACATCATCTCTGAAAGAGGGTCCCACAGATGCACCCTAGCAGTTTGAGCACCACTCTTACAAGAAGAGTCAATGCCCTAAAAGCGTGATTTCACCGGGGATTACTCCAGGGTGGTCCTTGTGTTGGGATGCATCTCTGGCTGGCTGTCGTCATCCTTTTAGGTAGATAATGAAGTGTGTGCTGTCAATAACCCCATAAAGAAGCGGAATCTTCAGATGAAATTGCTACTATGAGGTTTTCAGGAAGGGATATATAACATCCCATGATGTATACAGCTTACCTAAATACTTCATGCAGTACATGCAGTTTAAGGGGCCTTTTCTAGACGGCTAGGACAGATAGTTAGCTAACAAATCAATGAGAAATGCATATATTAGTGATAATGTAATGATCAAAAGAGGAGAAAAAGTGGCAGGAAAGAATTAACTCTGATTTCTTGTATCAATCATTGTCAGAGTTTTGGTTCATGTCTGCTTTCTTTCCACTTGCCTGCTTCTCCTCTATTGATATAGCATTCAATTATTGACTGGAAATGATTAATATGTTATATTCCTAGTTGAGGGCGTGGATATGTCCATTTTGTAGGAAGGATGACATCACAGCTACAGAGTTGACCGTCTGATAGCCCAGCTCGACTGCCCACCTCTCCTGAAGACCCCTCAGCTTTTTGAGAGTTGGGTGGAGGACATCATCTCTGAAAGAGGGTCCCACAGATGCACCCTAGCAGTTTGAGCACCACTCTTACAAGAAGAGTCAATGCCCTAAAAGCGTGATTTCACCGGGGATTACTCCAGGGTGGTCCTTGTGTTGGGATGCATCTCTGGCTGGCTGTCGTCATCCTTTTAGGTAGATAATGAAGTGTGTGCTGTCAATAACCCCATAAAGAAGCGGAATCTTCAGATGAAATTGCTACTATGAGGTTTTCAGGAAGGGATATATAACATCCCATGATGTATACAGCTTACCTAAATACTTCATGCAGTACATGCAGTTTAAGGGGCCTTTTCTAGACGGCTAGGACAGATAGTTAGCTAACAAATCAATGAGAAATGCATATATTAGTGATAATGTAATGATCAAAAGAGGAGAAAAAGTGGCAGGAAAGAATTAACTCTGATTTCTTGTATCAATCATTGTCAGAGTTTTGGTTCATGTCTGCTTTCTTTCCACTTGCCTGCTTCTCCTCTATTGATATAGCATTCAATTATTGACTGGAAATGATTAATATGTTATATTCCTAGTTGAGGGCGTGGATATGTCCATTTTGTAGGAAGGATGACATCACAGCTACAGAGTTGACCGTCTGATAGCCCAGCTCGACTGCCCACCTCTCCTGAAGACCCCTCAGCTTTTTGAGAGTTGGGTGGAGGACATCATCTCTGAAAGAGGGTCCCACAGATGCACCCTAGCAGTTTGAGCACCACTCTTACAAGAAGAGTCAATGCCCTAAAAGCGTGATTTCACCGGGGATTACTCCAGGGTGGTCCTTGTGTTGGGATGCATCTCTGGCTGGCTGTCGTCATCCTTTTAGGTAGATAATGAAGTGTGTGCTGTCAATAACCCCATAAAGAAGCGGAATGTTCAGATGAAATTGCTACTATGAGGTTTTCAGGAAGGGATATCCGACATCCCATGATGTATACAGCTTACCTAAATACTTCATGCAGTACATGCAGTTTAAGGGGCCTTTTCTAGACGGCTAGGACAGATAGTTAGCTAACAAATCAATGAGAAATGCATATATTAGTGATAATGTAATGATCAAAAGAGGAGAAAAAGTGGCAGGAAAGAATTAACTCTGATTTCTTGTATCAATCATTGTCAGAGTTTTGGTTCATGTCTGCTTTCTTTCCACTTGCCTGCTTCTCCTCTATTGATATAGCTTCAATTATTGACTGGAAATGATTAATATGGTATATTCCTAGTTGAGGGCGTGGATATGTCCATTTTGTAGGAAGGATGACATCACAGCTACAGAGTTGACCGTCTGATAGCCCAGCTCGACTGCCCACCTCTCCTGAAGACCCCTCAGCTTTTTGAGAGTTGGGTGGAGGACATCATCTCTGAAAGAGGGTCCCACAGATGCACCCTAGCAGTTTGAGCACCACTCTTACAAGAAGAGTCAATGCCCTAAAAGCGTGATTTCACCGGGGATTACTCCAGGGTGGTCCTTGTGTTGGGATGCATCTCTGGCTGGCTGTCGTCATCCTTTTAGGTAGATAATGAAGTGTGTGCTGTCAATAACCCCATAAAGAAGCGAAATGTTCAGATGAAATTGCTACTATGAGGTTTTCAGGAAGGGATATCCGACATCCCATGATGTATACAGCTTACCTAAATACTTCATGCAGTACATGCAGTTTAAGGGGCCTTTTCTAGACGGCTAGGACAGATAGTTAGCTAACAAATCAATGAGAAATGCATATATTAGTGATAATGTAATGATCAAAAGAGGAGAAAAAGTGGCAGGAAAGAATTAACTCTGATTTCTTGTATCAATCATTGTCAGAGTTTTGGTTCATGTCTGCTTTCTTTCCACTTGCCTGCTTCTCCTCTATTGATATAACATTCAATTATTGATTGGAAATGATTAATATGTTATATTCCTAGTTGAGGGCGTGGATATGTCCATTTTGTAGGAAGGATGACATCACAGCTACAGAGTTGACCGTCTGATAGCCCAGCTCGACTGCCCACCTCTCCTGAAGACCCCTCAGCTTTTTGAGAGTTGGGTGGAGGACATCATCTCTGAAAGAGGGTCCCACAGATGCACCCTAGCAGTTTGAGCACCACTCTTACAAGAAGAGTCAATGCCCTAAAAGCGTGATTTCACCGGGGATTACTCCAGGGTGGTCCTTGTGTTGGGATGCATCTCTGGCTGGCTGTCGTCATCCTTTTAGGTAGATAATGAAGTGTGTGCTGTCAATAACCCCATAAAGAAGCGGAATGTTCAGATGAAATTGCTACTATGAGGTTTTCAGGAAGGGATATCTAACATCCCATGATGTATACAGCTTACCTAAATACTTCATGCAGTACATGCAGTTTAAGGGGCCTTTTCTAGATGGCTAGGACAGATAGTTAGCTAACAAATCAATGAGAAATGCATATATGAGTGATAATGTAATGATCAAAAGAGGAGAAAAAGTGGCAGGAAAGAATTAACTCTGATTTCTTGTATCAATCATTGTCAGAGTTTTGGTTCATGTCTGCTTTCTTTCCACTTGCCTGCTTTTCCTCTATTGATATAACATTCAATTATTGACTGGAAATGATTAATATGTTATATTCTTAGTTGAGGGCGTGGATATGTCCATTTTGTAGGAAGGATGACATCACAGCTACAGAGTTGACCGTCTGATAGCCCAGCTCGACTGCCCACCTCTCCTGAAGACCCCTCAGCTTTTTGAGAGTTGGGTGGAGGACATCATCTCTGAAAGAGGGTCCCACAGATGCACCCTAGCAGTTTGAGCACCACTCTTACAAGAAGAGTCAATGCCCTAAAAGCGTGATTTCACCGGGGATTACTCCAGGGTGGTCCTTGTGTTGGGATGCATCTCTGGCTGGCTGTCATCATCCTTTTAGGTAGATAATGAAGTGTGTGCTGTCAATAACCCCATAAAGAAGCGGAATGTTCAGATGAAATTGCTACTATGAGGTTTTCAGGAAGGGATATCCAACATCCCATGATGTATACAGCTTACCTAAATACTTCATGCAGTACATGCAGTTTAAGGGGCCTTTTCTAGACGGCTAGGACAGATAGTTAGCTAACAAATCAATAAGAAATGCATATATGAGTGATAATGTAATGATCAAAAGAGGAGAAAAAGTGGCAGGAAAGAATTAACTCTGATTTCTTGTATCAATCATTGTCAGAGTTTTGGTTCATGTCTGCTTTCTTTCCACTTGCCTGCTTCTCCTCTATTGATATAGCATTCAATTATTGACTGGAAATGATTAATATGTTATATTCCTAGTTGAGGGCGTGGATATGTCCATTTTGTAGGAAGGATGACATCACAGCTACAGAGTTGACCGTCTGATAGCCCAGCTCGACTGCCCACCTCTCCTGAAGACCCCTCAGCTTTTTGAGAGTTGGGTGGAGGACATCATCTCTGAAAGAGGGTCCCACAGATGCACCCTAGCAGTTTGAGCACCACTCTTACAAGAAGAGTCAATGCCCTAAAAGCGTGATTTCACCGGGGATTACTCCAGGGTGGTCCTTGTGTTGGGATGCATCTCTGGCTGGCTGTCGTCATCCTTTTAGGTAGATAATGAAGTGTGTGCTGTCAATAACCCCATAAAGAAGCGGAATGTTCAGATGAAATTGCTACTATGAGGTTTTCAGGAAGGGATATATAACATCCCATGATGTATACAGCTTACCTAAATACTTCATGCAGTACATGCAGTTTAAGGGGCCTTTTCTAGATGGCTAGGACAGATAGTTAGCTAACAAATCAATGAGAAATGCATATATGAGTGATAATGTAATGATCAAAAGAGGAGAAAAAGTGGCAGGAAAGAATTAACTCTGATTTCTTGTATCAATCATTGTCAGAGTTTTGGTTCATGTCTGCTTTCTTTCCACTTGCCTGCTTCTCCTCTATTGATATAACATTCAATTATTGACTGGAAATGATTAATATGTTATATTCTTAGTTGAGGGCGTGGATATGTCCATTTTGTAGGAAGGATGACATCACAGCTACAGAGTTGACCGTCTGATAGCCCAGCTCGACTGCCCACCTCTCCTGAAGACCCCTCAGCTTTTTGAGAGTTGGGTGGAGGACATCATCTCTGAAAGAGGGTCCCACAGATGCACCCTAGCAGTTTGAGCACCACTCTTACAAGAAGAGTCAATGCCCTAAAAGCGTGATTTCACCGGGGATTACTCCAGGGTGGTCCTTGTGTTGGGATGCATCTCTGGCTGGCTGTCATCATCCTTTTAGGTAGATAATGAAGTGTGTGCTGTCAATAACCCCATAAAGAAGCGGAATGTTCAGATGAAATTGCTACTATGAGGTTTTCAGGAAGGGATATCCAACATCCCATGATGTATACAGCTTACCTAAATACTTCATGCAGTACATGCAGTTTAAGGGGCCTTTTCTAGACGGCTAGGACAGATAGTTAGCTAACAAATCAATAAGAAATGCATATATGAGTGATAATGTAATGATCAAAAGAGGAGAAAAAGTGGCAGGAAAGAATTAACTCTGATTTCTTGTATCAATCATTGTCAGAGTTTTGGTTCATGTCTGCTTTCTTTCCACTTGCCTGCTTCTCCTCTATTGATATAGCATTCAATTATTGACTGGAAATGATTAATATGTTATATTCCTAGTTGAGGGCGTGGATATGTCCATTTTGTAGGAAGGATGACATCACAGCTACAGAGTTGACCGTCTGATAGCCCAGCTCGACTGCCCACCTCTCCTGAAGACCCCTCAGCTTTTTGAGAGTTGGGTGGAGGACATCATCTCTGAAAGAGGGTCCCACAGATGCACCCTAGCAGTTTGAGCACCACTCTTACAAGAAGAGTCAATGCCCTAAAAGCGTGATTTCACCGGGGATTACTCCAGGGTGGTCCTTGTGTTGGGATGCATCTCTGGCTGGCTGTCGTCATCCTTTTAGGTAGATAATGAAGTGTGTGCTGTCAATAACCCCATAAAGAAGCGGAATGTTCAGATGAAATTGCTACTATGAGGTTTTCAGGAAGGGATATCTAACATCCCATGATGTATACAGCTTACCTAAATACTTCATGCAGTACATGCAGTTTAAGGGGCCTTTTCTAGACGGCTAGGACAGATAGTTAGCTAACAAATCAATGAGAAATGCATATATGAGTGATAATGTAATGATCAAAAGAGGAGAAAAAGTGGCAGGAAAGAATTAACTCTGATTTCTTGTATCAATCATTGTCAGAGTTTTGGTTCATGTCTGCTTTCTTTCCACTTGCCTGCTTCTCCTCTATTGATATAACATTCAATTATTGACTGGAAATGATTAATATGTTATATTCTTAGTTGAGGGCGTGGATATGTCCATTTTGTAGGAAGGATGACATCACAGCTACAGAGTTGACCGTCTGATAGCCCAGCTCGACTGCCCACCTCTCCTGAAGACCCCTCAGCTTTTTGAGAGTTGGGTGGAGGACATCATCTCTGAAAGAGGGTCCCACAGATGCACCCTAGCAGTTTGAGCACCACTCTTACAAGAAGAGTCAATGCCCTAAAAGCGTGATTTCACCGGGGATTACTCCAGGGTGGTCCTTGTGTTGGGATGCATCTCTGGCTGGCTGTCGTCATCCTTTTAGGTAGATAATGAAGTGTGTGCTGTCAATAACCCCATAAAGAAGCTGGATCTTCAGATGAAATTGCTACTATGAGGTTTTCAGGAAGGGATATCCAACATCCCATGATGTATACAGCTTATCTAGATACTTAATGATTAATATGTTATAATCCTAGTTAAGTGCGTGGACATGTCCATTTTGTAGGAAGGATGACATCACAGCTACAGAGTTGACCGTCTGATAGCCTAGCTCGACTGCCCACCTCTCCTGAAGACCCCTCAGCTTTTTGAGAGTTGAGTTGAGGACATCATCTCTGAAAGCGGGTCCCAAAGATGCACCCTAGCAGTTTGAGCACCACTCCTACAAGAAGAGTCAATGCCCTAAAAGCGTGATTTCACCTGGGATTACTCCGGGGTGGTCCTTGTGTTGGGATGCACCTCTGGCTGGCTGTCGTCATCCTTTTAGGTAGATAATTATGTGTGTGTGTGTTGTCAACAACTCCATAAATATGTGTGAATGTTCAGATGAAATGGCTACTACGAGGCGGCCAGGAATGGATGTCTAACATCCCATGATCTATGCAGCTTATCTGTATACTTCATGCAGTACAGGCAGTCTAAGGGGCCTTTTCTAGACAGGTAGGATAGATAGTTAGCTAATAAATCATTGAGAAATACATATGTGTGATAATGTAATGATCAAAATGGTGAAAAACGTTAAAGAAATAAATTATTTCTGATACCCTGCCTGCCTGTAATCTAATTTCATTCATATTAATAATATATTCTGTTGTGCTTGAGAAAATTATACTTATATATGCATAAAAACTTTTTTAACAAGAAGACCTCATATCTTGAGGACCCGTCGAGCCTACCATCAACACCCCCACATTCCAAGAAAATAGAAGACAAGGACACATATCTCTTGAATTTGACTGCTCGCATTCTAATAAGTTGTTTACCATGTTCAATATTTCATGCTCTTTGCATGCTGTATGTGACTATATTGTAATCTTACAATATATTGCCATATTACTTTATTGTAATCCCCTGCGGGGACCCTTAAAATGAGTGGAGAGGCAATTTTACTTGAATCGCGTTAATTGTCTTATGAAGAATGCCTTCGTTAAACTGGGCAAAGTTAACCAGTTGTTGTCTGCCCATTTATATACATCTGGGTGGGTGTTGCATTTAACTACACAAGGACATTTCTGAGTGTCCTTGCAGAGTTAGGATACTTTCACATCTGCACTTTCACTTTCAGCTATTGAGATCCGTCATAGGATCTCAAAAGTGGGGAAAACGCTTCCGTTTTGTCCCCATTCATTGTCAATGGGGACAAAACAGAACTGAAGGGAACAGAGTGCACCAAAATGCATTCCGTTCCGTTTCATTGTGTTCCAATGACGCACACAAAAACACTGGAAGCAGAGCTTTTGAGTGCGTCCTTGGATGCAGAGCAAGACAGATCCGTCATGACTCACAATTGTGATAGATTCGTTTTCTCTGACACAACAAAAAAAAAGATCGGCCCCCCATTGACTTACAATGGTTTTAGAGACGGATCCGTCATGACTATTTTAGAGATAATACAATCGGATCCGTTCGTAATGGATGCAGAAGGTTGTATTATCATGACGGAAGCGTTTTTGCTGATCCATGATGGATCCAGCAAAAATGCAGATGTGAAAGTAGCCTTAGCAGTTGCAAGGACATCATGCAGCTACAGAAGCAGTATTCCCCCTTAGCTGAGGCTAATATGTTGGCCTCTGTTAGAGGAGAAATCAGCAATTAAAAGAAATCTTAAAAAAGAAATTTTATTTTTTAAAATTTTTTTAAAACACCACCAATCAGGGGCATTGCTGGGGTCTCAAAAAATCCAGGGCCCAAGCCCCAATGCATATGGCTCCAGTCGACACCCCACCGCTCGCACTAGCACTAAAGATTTTAGGCTACTTTCACACTTGCGATAGCAGGGTACGGCAGGCATTATAGTGATTGGGGCCGGAGCAGATTTCTGGTGGCATGGTGGGCTAGCGTTAGCACGGATCCGGCAGGCTATTCCCCCGCTGGAACAGCCTGCCGGACCCTGCTACCGCAAGTGTGAAAGTAGCCTTAATTGCTTTACTTGCTGCATAGACACTATCAAACATACAGGACTATACAGCAGCACATACTTCTCACATCCAGAGCCTCCCAGGTGACGTCTACTCTGATGTAGATGTTTTCTTTCATCTTCTCCTAGACAACTTATTTCAGCCGTGCCCGATCTCTGCAGAGATTAACGCATAGACATCTTAGGTTCCTCACTTTTCTATCATTCTCCCCATCCTCAAGTCCCACAAGATTCATCTTGCTGCTCTCTGTGCTCCCCAATACCCCCAAATACTATCCAGAAGAAATAATAGTGCCAAAGACATAGTTCCCCCTATAGTAATTGTGCTCCTCAAAGCCCCACCAATAATAATTCCCTTCATTAGTAATAGAGCACCCTACAGTGCCCCTGTTATAGGACATATCAATTATTAATATTTGGGATTTAATATTAATAATTAATATAAAAAAATAGGCAACGACTACTGACTCTGCCTACTTCTTATCTCTATCTCTCTGTTCCTTTACCTTTCTGCAACTGTGTATCTGTACTGAACTACAGTGGCGGCGACTGAAAACTCTATATACGGTATTATGATTAAATAAATTTATTAAAACATTACAAAGTTTACAGTCTATTATTTTCTACTATGTATATATTTATACACATGAACTGTAAATATATATATTTATACATGTTAAATATATATATATACGGGGGGGGGGGGGGGTCGTGGCCTGAACTGGGAGTGCAATAACTGCTTAGCTCAAGAGCTCCCTTCAGGCATCCTGCAAAAGCGACTTATAAAGCAGTGGCTCACCAAAAACTTGACAACCATCAACCCCTGTAAGACCCCCACTCCACAAAAGATGCCCAAGTGGGGTAAGAAAGAAGCCCCTAAGCTTCTTACAGCTTTTTTTTTAAGACAAACAATGGCGCTCGCAATCCCGCCACCGTGAGACAGGTGGAAATGGAGTCCATGAAATCCAAAATGGCGGACCAAGAAGACTGCAACCGGCGGAACAATGTAAAATTTCGCGGCATTCCAGAATCCGTATCACCAGCCAACTTGTTCAAATTTCTCCAGAAACTGATCATCACTACACTCCATGCTACAGATACGGAAGTAATTATTGAAAGGGCCCACAGGCTACCAAAGCCTAAATATCTCCCTGACTCAGTACCAAGGGATACAATTTCACGTATTCACTTTTATCACATAAAGGAGCAGCTCATGCAGGCGATGAGAAAGAAAGGCAAGCTACCTGACCCCTTCCAAGAGGCAACACTCTTTGCAGACCTCTCGCAGCACACCTTGGCAGCAAGGAGAAAACTACTACCCCTCACCAAAAGCCTTTGTTACCACGAGATTCCGTAGTGGGGCTTCCCAAAGAAGTTTATCATGACCAAAAATGGAGATCAGCACCTCATCACCTCCCTGGAAAAAGGACTCCATTTACTGCAAAGTTGGGGGCTACACCATCCAGATGCCGTCTCGCCTAAATTCCCCATACAGCCGTCTAGAATACCTATAGAGTGGCTATCCACATCACGGGACACGTGAGGCCTTCATACTGTATTCCAAAATGCAGGACACTATTTTATGATTCATTAAACTATCCCCATGTGTAACTCCCCAGAGTTGTGTTACGAAACTCTTTTACCCAGCTACAATCTGCTAAGAGAATTAACTTTGTCATCTGATGTAATTTTACATAATAACCTCACAACTGTGCATTATAAGCCTTGTTAAATGTATATTGTTGTCATTCTTCATGTTTACCAGCAGGTGGCAGCAATGTTCTGGCAAGGAGCTAGGTTCAGTTTAGTATTTCTGAGCTGGAATAGTTCATTCCAGCTTGGCTCCCCCCTCTGTAAGCAGAGTGGACTGTGTCCATATCCTTACAACAACATCCAAGAGAATATATATAATTCCATTAATATAAAATATATATTTATTGATAATTTTTAAGAGTGTACAAAACACTGTCATAAACAACATAAAGTACGAGTTTCCAAAGTTGTGGCTTTATTGCACAAGTAATTTGACGCTATAGATGTGGTACTACAACTTTGGAAACTCATACATTATGTTGTTTATGACAGTGTTTTGTACACTCTTTTAAAAATTATCAATAAATATATACAGTCAGGTCCATAAATATTGGGACATCGACACAATTCTAACATTTTTGGCTCTGTACACCACCACAATGGATTTGAAATGAAACAAACAAGATGTGCTTTACCTGCAGACTGTCAGCTTTAATTTGAGGGTATTTACATCCAAATCAGGCGAACGTTGCAGGGATTACAACAGTTTGCATATGTGCCTCCCACTTGTTAAAGGACCAA
Organism: Bufo bufo; assembly: GCF_905171765.1. Classification (NCBI taxonomy): domain Eukaryota; kingdom Metazoa; phylum Chordata; class Amphibia; order Anura; family Bufonidae; genus Bufo; species Bufo bufo. Next base: position 247,353,717 of record NC_053392.1, read on the forward strand.
AAGTAATGGGACGATTGGCTTCTCAGCTGTTCCACAGCCAGGTGTGTGTTATTCCCTCATTATTCCAATTACAAGGAGCAGATAAAAGGTCCAGAGTTAATTTCCAGTCTGCTATTTGCATTTGGAATCTATTGCTGTCAACTCTCAAGATGAGATCCAAAGAGCTGTCACTATCAGTGAAGCAAGCCATCATTAGCCTGAAAAAACAAAACAAACCCATCAGAGAGATAGCAAAAACATTAGGCCTGGCCAAAACAACTGTTTGGAACATTCTTAAAAAGAAAGAACGCACCGCTGAGCTCAGCAACACCAAAAGACCCGGAAGACCACGAAAAGCAACTGTGGTGGATGACCAAAGAATTATTTCCCTGGTGAAGAAAACACCCTTCACAACAGTTGGCCAGATCAAGAACACTCTCCAGGAGGTAGGTGTATGTGTGTCAAAGTCAACAATCAAGAGAAGACTTCACCAGAGTGAATACAGAGGGTTCACCACAAGATGTAAACCATTGGTGAGACTCAAAAACAGGAAGGCCAGATTAGAGTTTGCCAAACGACATTTAAAAAAGCCTTCACATTCTGGAACAACATCCTATGGACAGATGAGACCAAGATCAACTTGTACCAGAGTGATGGGAAGAGAAGAGTATGGAGAAGGAAAGGAACTGCTCATGATCCTAAGCATACCACCTCATCAGTGAAGCATGGTGGTGGTAGTGTCATGGCGTGGGCATGTATGGCTGCCAATGGAACTGGTTCTCTTGTATTTATTGATGATGTGACTGCTGACAAAAGCAGCAGGATGAATTCTGAAGTGTTTCGGGCAATATTATCTGCTCATATTCAGCCAAATGCTTCAGAACTCATTGGACGGCGCTTCACAGTGCAGATGGACAATGACCCAAAGCATACTGCAAAAGCAACCAAAGAGTTTTTTCAAGGGAAAGAAGTGGAATGTTATGCAATGGCCAAGTCAATCACCTGACCTGAATCCGATTGAGCATGCATTTCACTTGCTTAAGACAAAACTGAAGGGAAAATGCCCCAAGAACAAGCAGGAACTGAAGACAGTTGCAGTAGAGGCCTGGCAGAGCATCACCAGGGATAAAACCCAGCGTCTGGTGATGTCTATGCATTCCAGACTTCAGGCTGTAATTGACTGCAAAGGATTTGCAACCAAGTATTAAAAAGTGAAAGTTTAATTTATGATTATTATTCTGTCCCATTACTTTTGGTCCCTTCACAAGTGGGAGGCACATATGCAAACTGTTGTAATTCCTACACCGTTCACCTGATTTGGATGTAAATGCCCTCAAATTAAAGCTGACAGTCTACAGTTAACCACTTACCGTCACGCTAACGCCGAAAGGCGTCATTTCTGCGGCGCTCCCAGGTCACACTAACGCCAATAGGCGTCATCTCGCGTGAGCCGGGATTTCCTGTGAACGCGCGCACACAGGCGCGCGCGCTCACAGGAACGGAAGGTAAGAGAGTTGATCTCCAGCCTGCCAGCGGCGATCGTTCGCTGGCAGGCTGGAGATGTGTTTTTTTTAACCCCTAACAGGTATATTAGACGCTGTTTTGATAACAGCGTCTAATATACCTGCTACCTGGTCCTCTGGTGGTCCCCTTTGTTTGGATCGACCACCAGAGGACACAGGTAGCTCAGTAAAGTAGCACCAAGCACCACTACACTACACTACACCCCCCCCCCGTCACTTATTAACCCCTTATTAGCCCCTGATCACCCCATATAGACTCCCTGATCACCCCCCTGTCATTGATTACCCCCCTGTCATTGATCAACCCCCTGTAAAGCTCCATTCAGACGTCCGCATGATTTTTACGGATCCACTGATAGATGGATCGGATCCGCAAAACGCATCCGGACGTCTGAATGAAGCCTTACAGGGGCGTGATCAATGACTGTGGTGATCACCCCATATAGACTCCCTGATCACCCCCCTGTCATTGATTACACCCCTGTCATTGATTACCCCCCTGTAAAGCTCCATTCAGACGTCCGCATGATTTTTACGGATGCACTGATAGATGGATCCGATCCGAAAAACGCATCCGGACGTCTGAATGAAGCCTTACAGGGGCATGATCAATGACTGTGGTGATCACCCCATATAGACTCCCTGATCACCCCCCTGTAAAGCTCCATTCAGATGTCCGCATGATTTTTACGGATGCACTGATAGATGGATCCGATCCGCAAAACGCATCCGGACGTCTGAATGAAGCCTTACAGGGGCATGATCAATGACTGTGGTGATCACCCCATATAGACTCCCTGATCACCCCCTTGTCATTGATTACCCCCCTGTAAAGCTCCATTCAGATGTCCGCATGATTTTTACGGATGCACTGATAGATGGATCGGATCCGCAAAACGCATCTGGACGTCTGAATGAAGCCTTACAGGGGCATGATCAATGACTGTGGTGATCACCCCCCTGTCATTGATTACCCCCCTGTAAAGCTCCATTCAGATGTCCGCATGATTTTTACGGATGCACTGATAGATGGATCGGATCCGCAAAACGCATCCGGACGTCTGAATGAAGCCTTACAGGGGCGTGATCAATGACTGTGGTGATCACCCCATATAGACTCCCTGATCACCCCCCTGTCATTGATTACCCCCCTGTAAAGCTCCATTCAGACGTCCGCATGATTTTTACGGATCCACTGATAGATGGATCGGATCCGCAAAACGCATCCGGACGTCTGAATGAAGCCTTACAGGCGCGTGATCAATGACTGTGGTGATCACCCCATATAGACTCCCTGATCACCCCCCTGTCATTGATTACCCCCCTGTAAAGCTCCATTCAGACGTCTGCATGATTTTTACGGATCCGCTGATAGATGGATCGGATCCGCAAAACGCATCCGGACGTCTGAATGAAGCCTTACAGGGGCATGATCAATGACTGTGGTGATCACCCCATATAGACTCCCTGATCACCCCCCTGTCATTGATTACCCCCCTGTAAAGCTCCATTCAGATGTCCGCATGATTTTTACGGATGCACTGATAGATGGATCGGATCCGCAAAACGCATCCGGACGTCTGAATGAAGCCTTACAGGGGCGTGATCAATGACTGTGGTGATCACCCCATATAGACTCCCTGATCACCCCCCTGTCATTGATTACCCCCCTGTCATTGATTACCCCCCTGTAAAGCTCCATTCAGACGTCCGCATGATTTTTACGGATCCACTGATAGATGGATCGGATCCGCAAAACGCATCCGGACGTCTGAATGAAGCCTTACAGGCGCGTGATCAATGACTGTGGTGATCACCCCATATAGACTCCCTGATCACCCCCCTGTCATTGATTACCCCCCTGTAAAGCTCCATTCAGACGTCCGCATGATTTTTACGGATCCGCTGATAGATGGATCGGATCCGCAAAACGCATCCGGATGTCTGAATGAAGCCTTACAGGGGCATGATCAATGACTGTGGTGATCACCCCATATAGACTCCCTGATCACCCCCTTGTCATTGATTACCCCCCTGTAAAGCTCCATTCAGATGTCCGCATGATTTTTACGGATGCACTGATAGATGGATCGGATCCGCAAAACGCATACGGACGTCTGAATGAAGCCTTACAGGGGCATGATCAATGACTGTGGTGATCACCCCATATAGACTCCCTGATCACCCCCCTGTCATTGATCACCCCCCTGTCATTGATCACCCCCCTGTCATTGATCACCCCTCTGTAAGGCTCCATTCAGACATTTTTTTGGCCCAAGTTAGCGGAATTATTATTTTTTTTTTCTTACAAAGTCTCATATTCCACTAACTTGTGTCAAAAAATAAAATCTCACATGAACTCACCATACCCCTCACGGAAACCAAATGCGTAAAATTTTTTAGACATTTATATTCCAGACTTCTTCTCACGCTTTAGGGCCCCTAGAATGCCAGGGCAGTATAAATACCCCACATGTGACCCCATTTCGGAAAGAAGACACCCCCAGGTATTCCGTGAGGGGCATATTGAGTCCATGAAAGATTGAAATTTTTGTCCCAAGTTAGCGGAACGGGAGACTTTGTGAGAAAAAAATTAAAAATATCAATTTCCGCTAACTTGTGCCAAAAAAAATTTTTTTCTATGAACTCGCCATGCCCCTCATTGAATACCTTGGGGTGTCTTCTTTCCAAAATGGGGTCACATGTGGGGTATTTATACTGCCCTGGCATTCTAGGGGCCCCAAAGTGTGAGAAGAAGTCTGGTATCCAAATGTCTAAAAATGCCCTCCTAAAAGGAATTTGGGCACCTTTGCGCATCTAGGCTGCAAAAAAGTGTCACACATCTGGTATCGCCGTACTCAGGAGAAGTTGGGGAATGTGTTTTGGGGTGTCATTTTACATATACCCATGCTGGGTGAGAGAAATATCTTGGTCAAATGCCAACTTTGTATAAAAAAATGGGAAAAGTTGTCTTTTGCCAAGATATTTCTCTCACCCAGCATGGGTATATGTAAAATGACACCCCAAAACACATTCCCCAACTTCTCCTGAATACGGCGATACCACATGTGTGACACTTTTTTGCAGCCTAGGTGGGCAAAGGGGCCCACATTCCAAAGAGCACCTTTAGGATTTCACAGATCATTTACCTACTTACCACACATTAGGGCCCCTGGAAAATGCCAGGGCAGTATAACTACCCAACAAGTGACCCCATTTTGGAAAGAAGACACCCCAAGGTATTCCGTGAGGGGCATGGCGAGTTCCTAGAATTTTTTATTTTTTGTCACAAGTTAGTGGAAAATGCTGCTTTTTTTTTTTTTTTCATACAAAGTCTCATATTCCACTAACTTGTGACAAAAAATAAAAACTTCCATGAACTCACTATGCCCATCAGCGAATACCTTGGGGTCTCTTCTTTCCAAAATGGGGTCACTTGTGGGGTAGTTATACTGCCCTGGCATTCTAGGGGCCCAAATGTGTGGTAAGGAGTTTGAAATCAAATTCTGTAAAAAATGACCTGTGAAATCCGAAAGGTGCTCTTTGGAATATGGGCCCCTTTGCCCACCTAGGCTGCAAAAACGTGTCACACATCTGGTATCCCCGTACTCAGGAGAAGGTGGGGAATGTGTTTTGGGGTGTCATTTTACATATACCCATGCTGGGTGAGAGAAATATCTTGGCAAAAGACAACTTTTCCCATTTTTTTATACAAAGTTGGCATTTGACCAAGATATTTATCTCACCCAGCATGGGTATATGTAAAAAGACACCCCAAAACACATTCCCCAACTTCTCCTGAATACGGAGATACCAGATGTGTGACACGTTTTTGCAGCCTAGGTGGGCAAAGGGGCCCATATTCCAAAGAGCACCTTTCGGATTTCACTGGTCATTTTTTGCAGAATTTGATTTCAAATTCCTTACCACACATTCGGGCCCCTAGAATGCCAGGGCAGTATAACTACCCCACAAGTGACCCCATTTTGGAAAGAAGAGACCCCAAGGTATTCGCTGATGGGCATAGTGAGTTCATGGAAGTTTTTATTTTTTGTCACAAGTTAGTGGAATATGAGACTTTGTATGAAAAAAAAAAAAAAAAAAAAATCATCATTTTCCACTAACTTGTGACAAAAAATAAAAAATTCTAGGAACTTGCCATGCCCCTCACGGAATACCTTGGGGTGTCTTCTTTCCAAAATGGGGTCACTTGTGGGGTAGTTATACTGCCCTGGCATTCTAGGGGCCCGAATGTGTGGTAAGGAGTTTGAAATCAAATTCTGTAAAAAATGACCTGTGAAATCCGAAAGGTGCTCTTTCGAATATGGGCCCCTTTGCCCACCTAGGCTGCAAAAAAGTGTCACACATCTGGTATTGCCGTACTCAGGAGAAGGTGGGGAATGTGTTTTGGGGTGTCATTTTACATATACCCATGCTGGGTGAGAGAAATATCTTGGCAAAAGACAACTTTTCCCATTTTTTTATACAAAGTTGGCATTTGACCAAGATATTTATCTCACCCAGCATGGGTATATGTAAAAAGACACCCCAAAACACATTCCCCAACTTCTCCTGAATACAGAGATACCAGATGTGTGACACGTTTTTGCAGCCTAGGTGGGCAAAGGGGCCCATATTCCAAAGAGCACCTTTCGGATTTCACTGGTCATTTTTTGCAGAATTTGATTTCAAATTCCTTACCACACATTCGGGCCCCTAGAATGCCAGGGCAGTATAACTACCCCACAAGTGACCCCATTTTGGAAAGAAGAGACCCCAAGGTATTCGCTGATGGGCATAGTGAGTTCATGGAAGTTTTTATTTTTTGTCACAAGTTAGTGGAATATGAGACTTTGTATGAAAAAAAAAAAATAAAAAAAAAATCATCATTTTCCACTAACTTGTGACAAAAAATAAAAAGTTCTATGAACTCACTATGCCCATCAGCGAATACCTTAGGGTGTGTACTTTCCGAAATGGGGTCATTTGTGGGGTGTTTGTACTGTCTGGCCATTGTAGAACCTCAGGAAACGTGACAGGTGCTCAGAAAGTCAGAGCTGCTTCAAAAAGCGGAAATTCACATTTTTGTACCATAGTTTGTAAACGCTATAACTTTTACCCAAACCATTTTTTTTTTACCCAAACATTTTTTTTTTATCAAAGACATGTAGAACTATAAATTTAGAGCAAAATTTCTATATGGATCTCGTTTTTTTTTGCAAAATTTTACAACTGAAAGTGAAAAATGTCATTTTTTTGCAAAAAAATCGTTAAATTTCGATTAATAACAAAAAAAGTAAAAATGTCAGCAGCAATGAAATACCACCAAATGAAAGCTCTATTAGTGAGAAGAAAAGGAGGTAAAATTCATTTGGGTGGTAAGTTGCATGACCGAGCAATAAACGGTGAAAGTAGTGTAGTGCCGATTTGTAAAAAAGGGCCTGGTCTTTAGGGGGGTATAAACCTGTGGTCCTTAAGTGGTTAAAGCACATCTTGTTTGTTTAATTTCAAATCCATTGTGGTGGTGTATAGAGCCAAAAATGTTAGAATTGTGTCGATGTCCCAATATTTATGGACCTGACTGTATTTTATATTGATGGAATTATATATACTCTCTTGGTTGTTGTTGTATTGAATTATTGAGCATTCCGGTCACGTTTGCCCATACTAGCTGCAGACTAGTGATGTCGCGAACATAAAATTTTCCGTTCGCGAACGAGAATTTCTGCAAATGTTCGCGAACGGGCGAACTGGGCGAACCGCCATAGACTTCAATAGGCAGGCGAATTTTAAAACCCACAGGGACTCTTTCTAGCCACAGTAGTGATGGAAAAGTTGTTTTAACCCTCCTCTTATGTTAGGGTCAGAACCGACCCGTTTTCAGGTTTTGAATGTCTATAAGTATCACATAAATTTGTTTATTGCATCAAGATTTTTTTACTTTGTCAGGAACCTCTATTTAAACAATGTAATAGAAAAAAAATCCTTTTCACTAAATTATAAAATACTGTGGTGAAAATTAAGACGTTTATGGTGTTAGGGTCAATTCTGACCCAGTTATAATATAGGATTATAGGACACTAATAAGTGCCAAAACTGAAATCCTAAACACTCTCTCTGCTTAGTAACACTGACAGCCAATCACCTCTCAGCCCTGTGAGCTGTAGTTAGGGAGGGGCCTATCTCTTTGCCTGCTTGTCTGCTTCTCTAAATAAAGTAAAGAGACATAGGACCAATACATTTCAGAGTTGCTGACTTGCAGAGTAATCATCTCCAATATGCAGCATGCAAGAGTGAGAAGATTTACAGGAAGTCAAATACTGGATTATATCTTGGATGAAAATGAGGCAGAGGACACAGAGCAGCATAGCGATATGGATGAGCAGGTTTCTGAGGCAGAAGATGAAGTAGAGTATCAACCAGAATACACAGACACATCTGATGAGTCTGATGAGGAGGCCACCAGTGCTGAACCTGCTGCTGTTCCTGCTGAAACATTCAAATCCAAAAGTAGTAAGATCTGTTGGAGTTCAGAACCTCCTGACTTACATGGCAGGGCAGCTGCTGCAGATGTAATCAAAATGACCCCTGGGATCACAAGGTTTGCTGTGACGAGAGTAAGTGACATCAAAACATGTTTTGAACTGTTCATGCCATGGTCACTAAAAAAAGTGATCATTGCAATGACAAACCTTGAAGGAAAAAAAGTCCATGGCAACATGTGGAATGACATAAATGAGGAATGCCTAGATGCTTATATTGGTGTTCTTCTTCTTGCTGGAGTGTACAGATCCTATAATGAGGCCACTGACAAATCAAGAGGCAGATATATCTTCCCAGCAACAATGTCACTTCACACCTTTCGAATGATATCAAGAGTTTTCAGATTTGACAACAGAGATACTAGAGCAAAATCTGACAAGCTTGCTCCCATAAGGGATGTCTGGGAGAAATGGGTTCAGCTCCTTCCACTAATGTTTAACCTTGGGCCTCAGGTAACAGTAGATGAACGTTTGATCCCTTTCCGTGGAAATTGCCCCTTCCGGCAGTATATGCCCAGTAAGCCAGGCAAATACGGCATAAAAATCTGGGCAGCCTGTGATGCAAAAACAAGCTATGCATGGAACCTACAGATTTACACCGGCAAACCCGAAAGTGGCATCCCTGAGAAAAAACAAGGACAACGTGTAGTCCTTGATTTGACTACTGGACTGCGGGGTCACAATATCACGTGTGACAATTTTTTTTACCAGCTATGACCTTGGACAAGAACTTCTCAGGAGGAAACTCACCATGGTAGGCACAATAAAAAAAAATAAACCTGAGCTGCACACTGAAATTTTGCAGGTGAAGGACAGAGCTCCACTTTCTTCAAAATTTGCTTTTACAGACACCACCACTGTTGTTTCATATTGTCCAAAAAAAATAAAAAATGTGATACTTATGTCCACTTTTCACAAAGATGCAGCTGTGTCATCAAGAAGTGACAAAAAGCCCACAATTATCCTGGATTACAATAAAAACAAAGGAGGAGTGGACAACCTGGACAAGCTGACTGCTACCTATACTTGTCAGCGAATGACCAGGAGATGGCCGATGGCTGTGTTTTTTAACATCCTAGATGTGTCTGCATACAATGCATTTGTGTTATGGACCCACATCCACCCAGGTTGGAACACAAAAAAAAAAAACAAGCGGAGAATATTTCTCGAGGAGCTAGGAAGTTCCCTTGTCAAGGCACACATTGAGCAAAGGAAACGGGTGTCTCGAGATCCAATCGCTGCAGCTGTGATCAGACAGATGCAGAGTTCATCAAGCACTCCATCCACACCATCAACAACACAAAGAGAATCAGTGCCAGCATCCTCATCATCATCTAGCCTTGCCTCAACATCAACTAGCACAGCCACAACTCCAGTGATGCCATATGATTCTAAAAGAAAGAGGTGTCAGGTCTGCCCCAGCAATAAGGACAGAAAGACACACACATTATGCTTCCAATGTAAAAAATATATCTGCAAAGAACATGCTAAAAGTGTCAGCTTTTGCCACACATGCATCTAAAAACACCCACACAAACATATGCAAGTTCTTGCACAAAGATGCTTTGAAACTAGTACTTGATTTCTATTGGTTTGCCTTGCTTGATTGTGTGTTGTTTGTTTGACCTTGCAAGTCTACATTTTGTATTATTACTTGCTTTTCATTGTTTATGAACGTTTTATGTTAAAAAAAAAAGACTTTTGGCTATTTTCTTGAAGTAAATATATATGGGTCAAAATTGACCCTAACACCATCAATGTTATTATAGTTAATGTTATTAAAATAAAAATATAAAATTTTTTTTAAGAGATGTGTTCAAATACTCCTCAACAACATTCTGGTGACATAACAACCTTTTATTTACTTATAATATTCTATTGAGGTTTATTTTACCATTTTTTTAATTTGAAAATGAGAGGTATGCTATCAAAAGAAAGGTCTAAGGGGTCACACCAAAAATATTAAAACCAATCTTTTCAAGGATAAAGAAGCCTAACAAGGTAACCAAGAGGTAAGAAACAAATTGGATGATAAATAATTGTTCAGAGGGTATTTTATGGCTGATTTAAGACACGGGTCAAAACCGACCCGTTAACATCATGGATAGTAACAGAAAGCTAACATAAGAGGAGGGTTAAGGGGACTAACACCTGGACTGTGGCATGCCGGAGGGGGATCCATGGCAAAACTCCCATGGAAAATTATGTAGTTGACGCAGAGTTGGATTTTAATCCATAAACGGCATAAATCACTTTACAATCCAAATTTTTTTTGAACAACGTGGTTTAAAACATCCAGTGTGTGTATACGATCAGGTATGATGTTGTATCGATCAGGTAGTGTAAGGGTTACGCCCGCTTCACAGACATTGAAAGACCAAACTCCCCTTTTAATGCACCACAAACAACCGCAAACAGTCCATTTGCCCAACCGCAAACTCCCCATTTGTTCAAGGTTGGATACCAAGCTAGCCATGTCCCGTTGATGTCATTGAAGGTTTCTTCCTCCACCCAGCCACGTACAACACCAAGGGTCCGCGAAAAGTGAATTGAACTGATTTTTCGAACGGGGAGATGGTTAAAAAAACGCTGGCTCCCTCCCCTTTGTTTGACTCCACGGTCACTGCGTCTGCACCGTGCAATTTACTGCCCCACCGGATATGAGTGGTATTTTCTGTAGTACTATTCTCATCAGTTTAATCCCTGTTACGTCCCCAATCTGAGGTCAAATTATTAAATAGATTTTTCGAACAGGGAGATGGTTAAAAAAATGCAGGCTCCCTCCCCTTTGTTTGAATCCACGCCACGGTCACTGCGTCTGCACCGTGCAATTTACTAACCCACCGGATATGAGTGGTATTTTCTGTAGTACTATTCTCATCAGTTTAATCCCTGTTACGTCCCCAATCTGGGGTCAAATTATTAAATAGATTTTTCGAACGGGGAGATGGTTAAAAAAATGCTGGCTCCCTCCCCTTTGTTTGAATCCACGCCACGGTCACTGCATCTGCACCGTGCAATTTACTGCCCCACCCGATATGAGTGGTATTTTCTGTAGTACTATTCTCATCAGTTTAATCACTGTTACGTCCCATATCAGGGTGGGATTGCCTTCTGTGAAAAAAAATTTAGGCCTGGTACCTTCGACTGCCTTCACAGTGACAGACCAAACTCTGATACACCAAAATTAATTGATTTTAGGAACCGGGAGATGGAAAAAGCAGCTTGGTCGGTCCTCTTACTCAGTCCCAAGTTGGGGCACTGCGCGTGCACGGAGCAATGTGCTGTGACACCCTATATGAGTGGTGTCTTAACTAGTACTATTCCTATAAGTTTAATCCCTGTTACGTCCCCTATCCGGGGACGTGTGTCGAATTGATTAACCATTGTCGAATTAACGAACCATTACGACATCCTGGAATAATTTAGTTCTGAGCTTTGTACTTGCTTTGTATTGGAATTGATGGGGATTTTTTAAATTGTCTGCATTATTTCTAATAAACTATTAAGAGACTTTATTATGATTTTTTTATTTTATGTATTAAAAACCCACCCATACAACTTTAAAAAAAAAATATAAAAAAATTTAAGGTTTTTCTCTGAAAAATTATCCAGCCAATCGCTTTTGGTCTGATCATAATGAAGCAACGGCCTTATCATCTGGGGTGTGGCAACATTGCCAACACACTCATAGAGGTGATGATCGCTTCATTGTGATAAGCAAGCCCCTTCACCACAACAAGGTAACGATCACGAAGGGGAATTGACACTTGTATGTGCCTTTTTTTTTGTTTTGTTTTTGCAGCCACAGTGCAGCACCAGAGGCCAGAAAAATTAGGCATGTACACATGCCTGAAAAATAATGTTATTGTTGCAGCCGCTGTTGTAGCAGCGGCCGGAAAAATTGATGTTTTCAAGGCAGAAAGGTGACTAAAACATTGCGGCTTGAACCCTAGTTGGTGGCGGAGAATTCACGAAGTCATCCGGTATGC